>NC_056616.1:22383464-22725964 GCF_018340385.1 Cyprinus carpio | reverse complement strand
AACCATCATCATACTGCGGATCCTTGAATTTGATTCTGCCAACCAGAAACATCAGTATTTAAGTACAAACATTTAAGTGCAATGCCTAGATATATCTAATTCCAGAGCCATTCAGATGAACGGCATCAATCTCAGAAGAACATCTCAGGGTTTCATGCTGTGTCTGACCTCTAGAGGAATCAGTAAATATCAGCAGGACAAGGCTGATGTTTCAATGCTCGACACATGAGTCCTTGAGTAGCTCATAAAGCTTAAATGACTCAGACTGATACACAAACGTATAACCCAAATGAAAATAGCAACTTAAAAGGAATATAGATCTATATACTGATCATCAGTCCTATGAATCGGACGATATTTGACCACTTTGAGACTGGCTGATAATCGGTTGATGTGAAAACCAGCTCTTACCCAACAGCATTGTTGCTGCTGATGTCTCTCAGTGTCGGGATCGGCGACTCCACTGGTCTAGAAAAGAAAAAAAGAGAAAAGAAAAAGGTGTTTCACAGGATTTGTGAGGCTTAAGTTTCAAGTGGCTCAACAGAAATCGCCCAGGTAATGACAAAACACAGAAAATATAAAAAGAAAAAACAAAACCAAGGTAAATGTATTGTCCCTTACTTATCTGGTAGAATAGGGTCTTCATCTAGATTTAATATACCTTGGATTCCATGGCAAAGTTCTGCAGGGATCTCAGTGTCCTTGAGAGAGAGGATTGGAATATTAAACCTTGGACTAAGGGATTATTGATAACGCTTTAGATTAGATTTACACACTTTATATTTCATTTTAGAAATATACAATACATATACACCATTGCAACATGCAACATTTCTAATTTTCATTCATATAAAGAACTAATGACAAAAACTGAAATAAAATAGAATTTTATGTAATTTATCTTATTTTTTTTTTGTCGTAGAGGAAGATCAGTACCTCATGAGATTCTGCAAGGTAGAGTTCCCGGATGAAATCACAAAGGGGGTGGGACTTCCCCACAAACACGACATCACTTCCTAGACTGTTCCTTCTCACTGAAAACAACCGTAGGATGGTACAGTCAGGTTACAACACTAAAGATAAACCACTTAAGCACAAACTATTTTTTTAAATGAAAAAACAGTGCAACATGACTGGCCAGTATTTCTACTTTTATACTGTTTGGCTATAAAAGAATACGCCTCACCCTCCTCTGGGGACAAATCAGGGTAGACGTCTGCTAACGCTGCTCGTAACCTCCGCTCATCGACAAACGGCAACAAAGCAACACCTGTCGAGAGGAGAAGAGCAAATCACAATGACAGAAAGCATACAGTACTCACTGCTTCTGATCTGACTGTGAAGCTCAAAGTTAAGTGCTGACCCTGCCAGGCGTACTTCTTCCCATTCAAATCAATGGCAAAGTCATCAGGGTAGAAATCAATGATTGAGGATTCCTGTTAAAGACAGATAAAAAAATATTAAGAATCTTCAAATTCATGCCATCTACATTCAGACATGTCCCTGGTCTTACTGTGCACAATTATGGAGCAGTATGTCAAAACAATACAGAAAAAATATAAAATAACTAATAACACTACAATAAAATATAAATAAAAAGATGAAAATATTTTTAGTAAAAATACAAAAATGTTAAAAATAAAGAAAATAAAAATCAAAACAAAATGCCCCCCCCCCAAAAAAAAAATCTTACAAAAAAAGTTACAAAGATAAAATATTATAAAGATGAATTAAATAAAAAAAAATATACACATATATATACACACACACACACACACATATACACACACGCACACCCTTTTTAAAAATAAAATTAATTAAAAAGTAAAATAAAGGAATAAGATTTATATTTGTAAAAAATTTAATAAAAATTGTTTTAAATACAACTTTTAGTGCATTTTGAGAAAAAAAAATGCACATTCAATGATATCTATAAATTAATTTATAACTGAAAAACATGGAATGAACAATCTGAAATAAAAATACAAATGAATACAAATGAATACAAGAGGTGCTCGGCTCCTAATAAATCTGCTGATTGAGTACTTAAAAAAAAAAAAAAAAAAAAAAATAATAATAATAAGTCATTTTTTCATGATCTAATTAAATTCTCTAAATTACAAAAATCTAATGTAGCTCTGCATTCTCCATCACTTAAAATGCATTACAGAAGCAGCAGTTAGAGGTAAATCTCTCACTCACTGGGTTCGTCATCAGAGCTCTCCATGTTTGCGGAAGGAAGTTTCCACTGGCAGCAGGAAATACACCCATAAGCTGCTCCAGAGGTTTGAACTACAAATGAGGAAATATCAGTCAACACATCAGCAATACAAGAACAATGCACTGACACACAAACACTTATGCACTATTTGTTTTGGCTCAGTGCTGCAATGCGTTTCAAATTACCGGCTTGGTCCCTTTCTCGAAATCGCTGAACATGCCCTTGATGTCTTTGAAGTCAGAGGCAAACGGAGCATAATGAAAGGGAAAATACCACTTCCAGGACGCGCAGCCCTGTGACATAAAAACAGACACTTAGAGACCGTCCGTCGTACCACACAAAAGACAGGTTAAATACATCTTCAGTAACTTCCATCAGAAACGCTCGATTTTGGAAAGACCTTCAATCCAAGTCATTCTTAAGACCTCTTCCATTAGCCGGTCACACTTACACTTTCAATGGGAGACCTTGATACACCGTCAAATTTACAGCTCAATTAACACTCTAGAGGGCATTTAGACCAGACAGTTTAAGAGAGAGCCTCAACAAAAGACACACAAACTATTAAAAGACCACAATTTCTGGATTTAGTCCATGTCTATTACCGTTAAGGTCATCAGAATTGTTAAGTAGATAGTACAGACATTTAAAATGTACAAGCCCCCAAAAAACTGATCCAAATACAAGCAGGGAAAATGCATTAAGAAAGAAAATAAAAGGACATTTGTAAATGTATGCCTGTATCTGCATTTCTTTTACTACGGTTGGGAGTTAATTATTTTCTGAAAATGAATCTTGAAATCAAGAGATTCAAGATCCAACGATTCATTTCATTTGTCACGCAAAGCTGTTCATAAAGTCCCAGTGTGGGATTTTACAATTTCTGTCAACATCATATGTAGGTAAATACTGTTTATTAATAAAAACATTTTTATTTATATAAATCAATATTGGTAATAAGTACATTTGTATAGCACCGTTTCAATGCAGCCTGACATAAAATCATGACGCTAATGCTTATAATATTAATATCTTCATGGCTTATAGTCACATTTAGCTGAGCTGGGTGATAATATAATTACATATGCATATTTTATACACACACACACACACGTCCCCCTGAACCACAAAACCAGTCTTAAGTCGCTGGGGTATATTTTTAGCAATAGACAAAAAACCTTGTATGGGTCAAAATTATCGATTTTACTTTTATGTCAAAAATCATTAGGATATTAAATAAAGATCATGTTGCATGAAGATATTTTGTAAATTTCCTACTGTAAATATCATAAATTAAGCTTTGATTAGTAATATGCATTGCTAATAATTCATTTGGACAACTTCAAAAGGCAATTTTCTCAATATTTAGATTTTTTTGCATCCTCAGATTCCAGATTTTCAAATAGTTGTATCTTGGCCAAATATTGTCTGATCCTAACAAACCATATAACCGTATAAATCTCAATTTCGAAAAATTGACACTTAAGACTGGTTTTGTGGTCCAGGGTCACATAAAGAAAATTTTGCAAGAAGATAAACACATTAATTATAATTCCACGTAACACGCACATATATATGTGTGTGTGTGTGTGTATATAAATATATTTTTTAATTGATTTAGGATTTATTGGCTCAAATTTCCAAATGACCGAGAACACATCTCTTTGGAACGGCAGTGGTGTCAACTTTCTGCTTCATTTATAGAGTCAACCAATCTATTAATTTCCTGTATTTAAATTGACATTCAGACAAGTGGCAAAAAGGTGCAAGAAATTCATGCAATAGAAATTATACTCATGACCCCTCAAATGAAAAAATAGACACCGTAATGTGGATAAATAAAAGCCATGTAGAGATCTGCCCCTGAACACACTCTGCAGTAATGCCTCCTCTTGTCTACCATTTGGCAGCGTCTGTCTGTGTGTGCGCGCGCAAATCAGCGAATATGTGGCAAAAGGGGGCAAACATGTCTCACGCAGCAGTGAGACTCCATAATGAATCTGTTCAGTGGTTCCCGTGGGACGGCTCTCGTCCGCCGAGCACATGGAGCGAGCGCAGACCGTGCATATATACACACATATATATATATATATATAGCTCTAATTACTGCGGACAAATCCCTGCACACAGACCTCTAATCAACCAGAGATCTGCTGGAGAGAAAACGGAGCTCTAATGACTGAATTTCAAGCTAAAGATCAAGACCCTGCATTAAAACTCAACTAGATAACTAACCGGCTCAAAGAGCAGCGCAAACCGGTTTGATCCTCGAGCTGGTGAACAAACAGAAGAAGCAAAGGAGATTCTTGAACATTTGATGGATCTGCTTTTAAACGAGATGCAAAGACTGTTCATTTCTGACTCGTTATTGAAAAGGAGTTCAAATAAAAGGTAAGAAATGAGTGTGATTTTGATCAAAACAAAAGCCAAAGCTCCACATCATGCGACATCACTAACTGACTGTGAATCAACCTGGTTAAGGCCCAAGGCTGGACGTTTTTTTCCCTTTTATTCACCAATGACACATTGAACTGATTTAATTCCAAATAAATGTTGTTCTTTCAAACATTTTATTTAAATAATCATGAAGATCATTGATTTCACAAAAATATTAAGAAACATGACTATTTAATGTTGATTGGAGTAATGGCTGTTAAAAAACAATGCTTTGTCAACATGAATTAAACTTACTTTTTTAATTCATTTTAAATTGCAATAACACTTCACAATATTCCTGTTTTACAGTATGTTTGATCAAATAAATGCAGCCTTGAAACAGCAACAAGTTTCATTATCTACTAGTTAGTAAAAGTTTTATATTTTGTTATATTCTCAAAGCGAGCATTTCAAATTGGCAAAATGACAAATGATTTTGAACAACTAAATTCATTGTTAGGTCATAAATTAAACTTAAATTCTATGCCATACAAATTCTATTTTTACACACGCATAAATATGTGCCTCTTACCTGCTATAATAAAGTTAAACTGTAATTTATTTTTATATAAAACCATTTTACATGCAGTGTACACTGATTATATAGACACTATGCACATTGTTTGAAGAACAGCATTTAGCATGATCACACGTTCTTAAAATAAGCTATATAAAATAAGTTAACTATGGACAAAAACAAACAAACATAGAATGACAACCAAATTACTACAACTTTAAAATGAAAACTTAAGTTTTATGAACTTAAATATTAATAAAACTATAACATTATCTCAGTGGCACTAAAACACTTAGAAAACGCAATTAATGGAAGACATCTTGAAACACACACAACTGATCTAAGGAAGCCTGTAAACAGTCGCGGAGGTGTGATTTACCTGATAGTAGTACCTGAGCACCCAGCACAGGCCCTCCACGTACGACTGCACCACTTTCTTTCGAAACTCATCGTCCGTCGCGTCCACATCAAATTTGGTTTTGTAGTAACGCTGTTTCCAGCCCTCCTCCCATAACCTGTGAAACACATTTACAACACAGTCACAGACACATACACCTCTCAGTTTGTCGTCTTCTCCATAGATGGGCCTGAATTAATTAAAACGAGACCAACCTCTCCTGTGCCAAACCCAAGCGGGTTCACTTATATGCATATGCACGCCTATGAGAATTTCCCACTTTGACGGGGTCCATTAAGAGGCGACGGGAAACTTGTTTTCCACCTTAGCACTGGTCTAGATGTTTTGACATGCTCTGGAAATTCAGCTCACATAATCAAGGATGAGCTGCATCTGTCTAGTGTAACCTCTACAGCGTCCCACATGGGACATGGAAAACCTCCATGAATACCAATTGAACCCAATCGATTTAGACCGCGTTAGAAAGCTAATCACTGAAACATTTGCTGTATTAATCACTGGCAGTACAGAGACGCATCAGTGAGAGACTCCTGCAGGATTCACACGGATATTTGTGTAGAGATGTGCAAAACATTTTTAAAATCATCTAGTTTGTAAAAAACTAAATTCAATTTTTTTTTTTTTTTTACTTTAATATAATCAATATTCGAATTTAAATGGCATAAAATCAGTTGGGGGAAAAAAGCTTTTGGCTTCTCTCCTGAAGCCACAAGAGGGCGCATCGAGCAAAATATTATGCATGTTTCTTCAAAGCATAATAAAATAACACGACTATCTTTGAAAAAAGTGCATAATGTTTAAAATGTTTATAAACCATATATAATTAATAAAGTTGCTTAATTAGAAACAAAACAGCATTGTGTATGTATGTATAGTTTAATACAAAGGACTGAAAACCAATCAAAAAAAAAAAAGAGTACTTAATTGAAAAACTTGAGATGCAGTGGAATGGGGAAAACCGGCATAAAGTCTTGAGACATGTTTTTTAAAATTTGAACTTATGTTAATTTTACATAGCTTTCTAAACATGCCGCTCTCTAATTCTAATCGAAATTCGAATTTTTTTTTGACAGCCCTAGTCTGTGGATTTCCTTATTGACTAGCGGCCTTAAGGAAGGCTGGTATAGTTAAGCTAGTTTCAGACTCACAAGACCACAATTGGAAAGGTATATGGGGCATTTGCATACGATACATCTCTTAAAAACAAAAAAAACAAAGCAGACTGCAAAAGTCTTGAGATGCATGAGTCTTGAGACTACTTCCAAGAAGATGCAATGCTCCAAAGGGGGAAAAAAAGAAAAGAAAGAAAAATAACTAAAAATAAAATTACTAAAATAAATGAAGTACATCATACCGCTTTACAACAAATTTCAGTTTGTTAATATGTATAAACAACAACAAAATACTAATGAAGTTGGTTAACTAAAGCATTTAATAAATTTCAAAAACAGAAAAACCAAGAGCAAAGTAACAATACCAATCTCGAGACGCATGCTATTTTGCTCTGAAGAATAAAACAAACGAGAATTTTTTTTTTAATAATACTTTACAATAAGTTTCTGTTTGTTAACATGAATTAACAAAAAAAATTATGTTGATAATTTAAAGCATTTATTAAATTAAAAAGTGCAACTAAAGACAATGCTAAGGTCTCGAGATGCATGCTAGAAATTTGGACTATTTCTAATTTGATTCAATGCTCTATGGTGCAAACAATGACAACATTTATATAACAAATAAAGACATAAGATATCAATTATTCTTTACGATGGTTCAATTTGTCAACATTAACTTCATTTAACAATAAAAAGATTCTACAGCATTGATTAAGCTTCATTAAATGGGGATTTAAAAATGTAACAATATTTTATGGAACTGGGCTAATGTGAACTAACAAGGAACGGTAGTACTTTATAAAATTAATATTAAGGTTAACAAAGATGAATAAATACTGTAACAAATGAATTACTCATTGTAAGTAAAATTTTAGAAGATGCATTAAATCAATGAGACCTTATTAATTTATAAAAAGAGTTTCCAAAAAGTTATTTTGTTTAGTCAGCTACTGTACAACTACTCCGCACTGTGGCCCATTTCTAGTGTTTTGTTGTTATTACCTGACATTATCTTCTGGTTCCGGTTCGCTGTCACTGTCCTCAGCTTTACGTTTCACACCACGATTATCCATGTCATTACTGGCTCCAGCAGGACTCTGACAGGAAGCACAGAAACACTGTTATACACTTAAAATTAATGAGTCATACTCTGAGGTCACAGACACTGTCAAAGCATAAACCCGTTAAATTTTTTAAAATATATTTTACAAAGAGCAGGAGCAAGAGAAAAAGATACATGCCTTCCCATTTCTCATCATGGCTCTCAAGGACTGAGCTGCATCCTGAAAAGTACAGAAAAAGCTGACTTGACCAAATGTTCAACCAAGGTGACAAAACAAGCATGAAACTCAGGACGAATACAAAAGCTTCTATGCAGTACAGCAGTCAAGTTCTTCCAGTAATGATCCCATTTATGTTCTCCACAAAGAACGTGATTAACAATAATGTAGGATTCTTTTACTGCAAAAATACGAAAAAAGCTCTGAGAGGTTGATTAAACAATGACATGAGGCTGTAGAAACCACAAGTTGGTTTAATTATGTTCAATGGAATTTAATGTAAAAGAGCTCAGAAGAATCAATTCTATTTATCAGTCAAGAGGTCTTTAAAAACCTTTTAAATGTTTGTGAAAAGTCTCTTTGGCTCACCAAGGCTACATTTGATCAAAATACAGTATTTTTTTGAGAAATATTACTATGATTTATTGCAAAAACTTTTTTTTTATTTGAATATATCTTATAATGAACTTCTGCAATGCAAAGTTGAATTTTCAGCATCATTACTCCAGACTTTAATGTCACATTATCTTCAGAAATCATTCTAATATGCTGATTTGCTGCTCAAGATACATTTCTGTGTGTTAGCAACGCTGAAAACAGTTGTGCTGCTTCATATTTTTGTGGAAACCATAATTTGATAAAAAAAAAAAATAATAATTTAGCACTCGTGTTGATTTACTGTGGTTCCTATTTACAAAGACAGCGAAGGCAGACCTGATTGCGCTGATTTCCCTGCATCCTCATTTCATATGCAGATTGTCTGGCGTTCTGCACTGCTATGGGTCTGTCTCTGCCCCCCAGAGCCTGAGGGGCAAACTGGCCACCAGGAACAAATGATGGACCCTGGTGTGCCTGCGAAGAGAGCAATTTACACGTGTTCATGCTTTAGATACTTCTGTAGATTTTAGATTTACCACAGTGAAAGAAACATTTGTTATATTGGTTCATATGTTAAAATTTGATTCACAAATCTTTGTGCAAAAAAGTTACTCAGCTCAATTATCCAGTTCTACTAATTCACCGGCATATAAATTTGTGTTATTTGCATGATATAAAAGCACATTCATTGTGAGTGAATGCATGATTTTGCAGGACCAAGATACAAACCATTCAGCCACTGTCAGCTAAATGAAACGACCTTGTGAACGAACTCAACTCATCATCTCTCAAAAGAACCGTGGATGTATGCGTTAACATTTCAAAAGGAATTATTGTAAAACCTCTTCACATTTAATTGCTTCCAAAAACACATTTTCACTCACTTTCATTCGTTTTTTCTTTTCCTTCATTCTCCGTTTAAAACTCTCCTGCAAGAAATAAAAGGCCACGATGAGCCCAATGAAGTACACATTTCTGTATCATAATCATCGGCGTGAAGAGTCAGAGGTCACAAGCCCTCCGCTGCGCCGTGTTGACAGCAAACAACATCTACTGTGTGGTCTCACATCGTCGTCTTTGCGCTTTTTGAAGATGTTGTCCTCTGCCACCCCTACGGCTTGCATAATAAGCTCAACACGCTCGAGATTGACAAAGCCGTTTTCTGTTAAGTAGCCCTAGAGAGAGAGAAAAAGAGAGCTTATTTATACATTTCTCTCTTCAATCAATTCCATATGGTTAAATCAAGTCACGTCATTGAATATAATACATTAAAAAAACATTTTATGTCAACTTCAAGCATAGAATACATGGGATAAATAGACACTGAAATATTCACCCCGGTCTTATGCACAACATCTTTGTAGATGCCAACCAGACGATCGATGGCGCCCTCTCTGTTCGAAGACAAATGAGAGTCAGAACTCACAGTGGAGCACACTGAAACCACAAACTAAATAAAGCAGCTTCTGTAAGTGTACCTGATCTCAAGAGATGGTAAGTGGGGCAAGAAGTCATTTCCCACAAAGAAACACATGAACACCCAGTCGTCGACACTCCGCTCGAAGTTGAACGGGAAGGGCAGGCTGGCCATTGTTAACTCCCTCTCCAGATACTAAAACAAATAAAAATTTTGATAAATATATTATGTTTGCTAGCAATATGGTTTTCCAAACATTTTAGAACACATTTACATTTTCCAGGTTTTGTGGCAGCAAATTTTGCACATGCAAACATCACATTTTCCTTACAAAATATAACAAAGTAGTTTAAACTAACAATTATCTGACACATTTAAACTATGATGCATAAAAAAATAAAAACTTTCAAATTTGCTGAAAAATTTGAAAACAGGCAATTCAAGATAAAGATGTGTTTGTTTCTTCATGGGAACAGATTTGGAGAAATGTAGCATCACATCACTTGCTCAGCAATGAATGCTCTGCAGTGAATGGGTGCCGTCAGAATGAGAGTCTGATAAAACATCACAATAATCCACAAGTAACCCACATTCACTGCAGAGGATCCTTTGGGGAGCAAGAAATTTCATGCTAAATTTCTCATCTTTATCTTGGATGGCCTCAAGCGGAGTACATTTTCAGCAATTTTTCCATTTCTGAGAGAACCATTTCTTTAAAGTGGTGCAAACAAACCTCTCGTAACACAATCAGTCGGATGAATATGAACTCCTGTTCTGATACTGGAACTGTGTCTGCAAATTCATCATGCTGAGAGAGAACACACAATATAAGTTCATACATAGAGTTGATGTGAAGCTCTGGGTTGATGGATGGAGAGGATTACCTCGCCCTGTTTTTCTCGGGCCAGCCCCTGACAATCTTTGATCTCATGGCCCATCTGACCACACAGGGCGCAGGGTCTGGGTTTGTTGGGTTTAAACTCTTCTCTTATAATGGTAAAGTTTGGTTCATGTGTCGCCAAACCCAACATAATCAAATCAGCTGAAAAAACAAAACAAAAACAGAAATAGAATGAAACCCGTAATTATAAAGTTCACTGAACTGAACTCTTTCTTTTTAAAATGGCCAGTTCATAATACTTTTCAGCCAGCAAAGTTTTAGAGAACGGTCACTCTAGAAGGTACAAAAAGATAAAACGTTTATATTACATAAACATGCAGCTAATGTTCTTCATAAATGTAAATAACGGAAGCTTTCAGTCAGCTTGATATTTTGAAGTATCTCCTCTCCAGACTAATCAAATGCAACATGTTTCCTCATTCATCCACTTAGTGCATTAATACTACAGGAATAATGTTGTGCATCAGATCCCCTTATACATACTAATAAAACCAGACAGATTTAATTATTTTATTTGTTATGTTGTGCAGCTTAAAGTCATCATGAAACTTAAGTTGTGCCAAATTTACTCCAGAATATTCAGACATATCTTCAAGTGAAACAAGTAAGAAAAGTTGAATAGGGCTTTTAATTATTTGTTCACTGGACTGTGAAACAATCTGAATGTGATTGGATTATTAGCAGTGCAAATTTACATACGTCAGACATCAAGTGAACATATTACAGGAAAAGCAAGTGAAGAAATTAGTCAAATGCAAAATTATAAACAAAAATAATGCTCCAATAAATTTAGATTCATAAAGAAGTCTAGTAACACCCTGTAAGAAAATATGTAGGGTCAAATTTTGATTTCCTGTTTACACTTTCAGAGTTCTGCCAATTTCAACATTTTAAAACTTTAAAAAGGTAAAACACTTTACCATCAGCTCCACAGAGACAGTGATGTGTGTTTGGGTCGTGATTTGGCTGAGCTGGAAAAGAAAATGACCCAAATGAGACATTAGACCAACGAAAATCTTTGCTAGTCACATTTATTAGTACACATTATTAGTCTTCTGCATTATTAGAAAATGTTTGAAGTTGCTCATTCAACACTTCAGAAAAGGAAACAGCTTCAATTAATAAATCACAACAAATCAAATCAATATTGCAAAAGACTTTGACAATAAGACCATAACCCGGATTCTCAGCTCTACCTCTCTGTCTTCTGATGAAATCCATAATTTTATGCTCTCCTTCTCCAGGAACACTGGCATCTGACAAGAATACCTGCAGGACAAAGTATTTATTGATTACATCCCACAGCAGAACAAAATCTCCAAATGTTACAGTTGATTTGAGGAGTCGTATGACCTACTGTGATATTGTGCCATCCAGGGTCATTGGTCAGTCTGTCCGCGATGTAATATCGCAAACATTTGGCCAAATTATCCATAAATTCAGTCCCCTAAACACAAAAACTACTCATTACATCTTGACAAAAACACAGACTAAGATTTCCTGTGGTCCTTAAATTATGAACAAGGAAACAGAGTGGAGAAAACATAGATGATGTTTGGCCTGAACATAATCAGAAGATGCATAACTTCATCATAAACCACCCAAAATTTCTGAACACTTACAGGGGTGATACAGTTACTGTCAAAGCGTTCTTTTATTTCCTCGGGTGGCAGGTAACCACCTAAAAAGAGAAACATCTATCAAGCTGGGAAACCAGAACATGTGTACAAACACCAAATCAAGAGTCAGTGCACATTTAGTGTTTATATACAACTTAAACATGAACAGATGTGCTGGTTCAAGAGGAGCATCTCTCACCTCTCTGAATAACTTCTTCCCTCATTTTATTTTTCTCCTCGACAAGCTCCACTCCTTCTTTAGATGCCCGGAAGCGTCTTGAGCGCTGCTGGTTCATTTTGGCACGAGGAGCCTAAAAACAATTCAAGAACACAGATGGGGAACACAAGAAATGGTTTCTGAAACTGTCAGCTGAATGAATGTACTGATATTTTATTTCAAGTGTATTAGAGAGATTATCGATGCTCATTTTATTTACTCGAGTCCTCAACTTATCAATCAGGCTAGCTTTAGTTTTGGAAATCTGAGTTCGAACAAATTGGTAAACTATGTACTAATATTTTGCATCGATCTCATTAGCTTTGCTTAGTCATGCCAGCTTTGATGTTTTCTATAATCTTTCAGCAAACTTTTAAGAACTCAATTTGGAGTTATGGAGGCATATAATAACCATATTATTTCCAGCTAGTTAAGAGAAACTTAACATTTAATAAAAAGACATAAATATCAGTTTTCTAGCACTTAAAATGGAACTACAATTTCACCAGAGTTTGTAATAATTTCCAGTGGCTAACTCCTGAATTTAAGTGCATTATTAAATGAAATATCCAATTTAGTGACCCAGAAATGACTATTTTCTGTACAGAGATTGAAAGCACAACGTGCATGCAGTGTCAAACAGGCCTAACAGAGATGTTATAAAGGACAATACATACCACACCATCAATTGCCATGTACAGAACCCGTCTCGGTCGAACGATGTTAAAGAGACGGTCAATATATTCAAAAATGGCAACCATCATTTCATCTTCATTTTTAGGTGCTGGCCTGCAAAGAGTTCAAATAATGTTGTAATAAAGTCACTTAGAAACATACTGAATAAATACATTCATGAGAAAATCTCACTTGTCCTCTGGATGTGTGCACGGGTGAATAATTCCATTCATGTCTAGATACAGGTTGTCAAACTCCACTTCATTTGGATTGGGTTTGCTGGTGTCAACTGGGATTTTAATGCCATTGTACTCCTTGGCCTGAGAAGAAATTAAGATTATTTACATATTTATGACCCTGGAACACAAAACCTTAGTCTTAAAGGGTTAGTTCACCCAAAAATTTAAATTATGAAAGTGAAAGTGACAGTGAAAGTGAAAAAAGACCTCATTAAAGACCTCCGTTCATCTTCGGAACACAGTTTAAGATATTTTAGATTTAGTCCGAGAGCTTTCTGTTCCTCCATTGAAAATGTATGTACGGTATACTGTCCACGTCCAGAAAGGTAATAAAAACATCATCAAAGTAGTCCATGTGACATCAGAGGGTCCGTTAGAATTTGTTGAAGCATCGAAAATACATTTTGGTCCAAAAATAACAAAAATTACGACTACTCAGCATTGTCTTCTCTTCCGGGTCCATGTTATCTTTGTTATTGGGCGCACCAGAAAACATGTCAGCAGTGTCATATGTCAGCAGCGTCGTGAACGCACTCACAACAGACCCGGAAGAGAAGACAATGCTGAATAAAGTCATCATTTTTGTTATTTTTGGACCAAAATGTTTTTTCGATGCTTCAGCAAATTCTAACGGACCCTCTGATGTCACATGGACTACTTTGAAGACGTTTTTATTACCTTTTTGGACAATGACAGTATACCGTACATACATTCTCAATGGAGGGACAGAAAGCTCTCGGACTAAATCTAAAATATCTTAAACTGTGTTCCGAAGATGAAAGGAGGTCTTACGGGTTTGGAACGACATGAGGGTGAGTCATTAATGACATCATTTTCATTTTTGGGTGAACTAACCCTTTAAGTAGCACGGGTATATTTGTAGCAATAGACAAAAATACATTGTATGGGTCAAAATGAGAGATTTTTCTTTTATGCCAAAAATCATTAGGATATTAAGTAAAGATTATGTTCCATACCGATATTTTATAAATTTCCTACCGTAAATATATTAAAACTTAATTTTTGATTAGTAATATGCATTTCTAAGAACTTCACTTGGACAGTTTTAAAGGCAATTTTCTCAATATTTTTATTTTTTTTGCACTCCCAGATTTTCAAATAGTTGTATCTCTGCCACATATTGTCCTCCTAACAAACCATACATCAATTGAAAGCTTATTTATTGTATAAAAGCATAAATCTTTCTCTTTTTTTTTTTTAATTAACCCTTGACAGGTTTTGTGGTCCTGCCAGGGCCACATATAAAGATATTAAAACCTAAATGACATACGTATGGACAACACAATCCCAAAAACTAATAACCTGTCAAACTACTTCAATTACAATCCATTATAGCCGCGTTCTGAAGCGAAATGTTACTGATTAGGTACTTAACCACATGTCCTCGTTAAGATTGGCTGAAAATTTGCATAATTATCTGTGATTGGTTGGTTGTTCGAGCGGTCTCACGCATGTAGGTACCCTAAAAATGCGGTCTAGGTAATACCCTTCAAAGGTGTTTGGGACACAACCATACATTAGCATCTCTAATTTAACCAGAGTAAACGTGCATTAAACCAAAACATCGACTGCAGTTAAAACCACGTGAACTGTAACACACACACACACACACACACACACACCACCTGTAATAAACAGTAAAATCATAACTGAGAGCCAGAACCGTAAAACTCATTTGATTACAACCAACATGTGCATAACTAAATTATTCATTACGCAAATAATTAAACAGTCGATGAGATGCTAGTGTGTCTCACCTTCTCCTCAAGACAGTGCACTATTATTGACGGATACTTCCGACTCAACCAGCGGAAAAACGCGGGGACTCCCATCTCCCATAAAATACAGCACTTCTGAACGAAAGAGCAACTTTAAAAACGATTAAAAACAGCGGAACACGCAGAAGGATGCAAACGGCTAACAAACGCAACGCACGCAGCTTATTTATCCCAGAGTGACTTCCGGGTCATCAGGAAGTGACGCTCAACGCGCCCTGCGCTGGCTAAAAAGCGAACTGCGCATGAAATCAGCTGTACTTTCTGTGAAGAGCTAAACGAAACACTGGTGCATTTATTTTGGTCTTGCCCACATACCAAGAAAATTTGGAGCAAAGTGTCTCAATTCATTGTTGTCCATATTTCCCCTCAATTTGCATTGCGGTGGGAAAATGTTTTGTTTGGTTTCACTCAACATGACAAAAGTTTATGTTCAGAGTATTATGTGATAAATTTATTTATTATTTTAACCAAATTTTATTTGCACATGTCAAAATTCTTAAAAAAAAAAAACAAGCTTTCTGGAGCTTGCTGCTAATATTAAGCACTATGTTCTCTCAATATCTGAGTGTACAAACAAAAAAGCTGTTAGATCATATGACCTCTGTAAGATTTACAAGATATTTATTAATTTTTTTTTCCTTCTTTTGCCTTTGTTTTCGTTATACTTTGTTTTTGATAACCCTTTGACCTCCCTGGCTTGTTTGTAATTTGTCCATAGACTTTATTAATGTACAGAAGATGTTGTTTTCCTGCTGTATGTCCTATTTTTGAATATATATATATATATATATATATATAAAACAACAACAACAACAACAACAAAAGTGAATTGCACCTCCAACTCAATTGCTACAAACATCAATAATGGTTTGAAAAATAATAATTAAAAATAGAAAAATAATTATAAGACAATGAAAATTTTGACTTCATATTTCTTCTTAATCATATTATTATAAATTATGATCAGCCTATTATGAATAGTCTACTAGCTCTGGATGTTTTCTGATGTTTTAAATATTACACAAGGCCTATAGCAAGATTCAAACTAGATTTTTTTTAAATTTATTTTTAAATTAAACTTCAAACAAATGTTACAAAAATTACAGTTTAAACTTAACGTTGTCCTTAAGCACATTTTGCAAAAGATAAAAATTAAAAGCAAAAATAATATTAAGACTTGTTATAAAAGCTACTAGAGTGATTTTAAGTGTTTAACATTTTAACAATAATATAACCAGAATTTTGTATCAGTGAATACAGGTTTATGTGTTTTAAATAGATTTCTTTCACTACACAGTGGCAGATTTCTGTAGCTCCTTTCCAATGCAAATGAGCATCATATGACAGTCTATGGAGACTTGAAGTATTCAGCTGATTTCAGTGAAGAGCTTTTTGATCTTTGGTGATGCAAATTCAGTAGTTTGTCCTTATCTTCATTTGCTCTTGAGTCTTCATGTTACGTCCATGAACCCAGCGGCTCATTCACTGATGAAGCCTCTTGTCCAACAAACACACACACACACACACACACACACACACACACACACACACACACACACACACACACACACACACACACACACACACACACACACACACACACACACACACAGACACACACACAAACATTTATGCAGTTGTGGCTGAAATCACATACACAAAGAACGAATCCGATACACTTAAAAAGAACTATAATACAAGCAGAGCAATAAACAATAAACCAAAAACACATTAAATGTAGATGCACTGGATCTCTTTAAAAAAATGGCCACACTGCAGTGTGCTATCCTTTAGGGGATTATCAATCAAATCATATTTACAATAATAATAGTCTCTACATATTTCATGCAGTGAAATTGCATTCAACATGTAAAAGCCATCAGCATCCCAGCAGCTCTTGTAAGTCATATTCAGTGGGAGCTAGGAATGGCATACTTACTTTCAATCATATACTTCTCCATAAACATAAACCAAATCGTGTTTCGGTCTAATATGTCTATAAAAACGTCAATTTTTGAAGAAAGTGATAAGCATATGCTTATCTCAGCAATTCAAGTAAAAAGTATCTAAGCCAATAATATAAAAGAGTGCATTCTGTTTCAATTCTCAGTTCATTATATAAACCACTGCTACAGTTGTCTGTGCTCAAGTTCCTGCGTGTAGGTGATCCTCCAGTAAACAAGTTCCTTTCTGCATTCCTGTTCATAGTCTGACTGCTCCCTTGTGGTGGATTGTGGTAGTTCAGATGCCTTTTTCATCTGTTATTGAGCTTTTAAAATGTTTTTATCAGGGCCTGTACTGACTCAGCATTTGCCACAGAGCTCTAATGAATCGAGATGAGGATGTTCCTTCATTAAAAATAAACAGAGCAAACAAAACATGTTGAAACTGAATCCACTGATGCTCACAAGTACAATGAAAACATAAATTAATGCAATAGTTCATGCAAAAATGAAGTTTCGCTGAAAATGTACTCCCCTACAGTCCATCCACAATGTAGATGAGTTTGTTTCTTCATGGGAACAGATTTGAAGAAATGTATTATTCCATCAGTAGATCCACTGCAGTGAATGGGTGCTCACAAACATGCAGCTTTTCGTTTCACAAGATGTTAACTGATGGACTTGAGTGGTGTGGATTTTGTGATGTTTTTGTCAGCTGTTTGGACTCTCATTCTGATGGCACCCATTCACTGCAAAGCATCCATTGCTGAGCAAGTGATGCAGTGAGACATTTCTCCAAATCTGCTCCAATGAAGAAACAAACTTATCTAATGTACATCTAATGTGCCTAAGGGGGAGTACATTTTCATGCAAATTTTAATTTTTTAGTGAACTATGCCATTACATGAAAAATGGTCCTTTTCTAAGAAAACATGAAAAGGGGAAAAGGAGCTTCAACTTGCAGTTTTTTTATTTGTGTAAAACTGTACTCCAGCTGATAAGGGCTTGAAACCCCTGTAAAACCAGAAAATCAAACATTGGTGCCCATAGGGTTTATTATGTTTTTATCTGCTGCAAGGATTTGGACGGGAGTCCATATTTCTGTAATCAAACTGTAAGCATTTTTATAGGAAATAAGCATTGTAAAGGTGTACAAAATAAAACGACAATATAACTACCTGAAGAAATACACACAAAACATAAAAACACTTTCAAATAAATCATCAGCTCACTACAATTGCATGTTCACCGTTCTGACTCAAGATGTAGGTGTGCAAGTAAGTATGTAATTTTAGAGGGTCAAAAATATTACACCTTGAAGAACAGCGTCTTCTGCTGGACAACAACTTTCTTTTCACTTTTCTTGATGTCCTATTTTAAATGTTTTTAACTAATGCTAATAACTCATCGAACTACACATTCTTTCTTGTTTAATATTTATGTCTGTTTATGTCTAATATATTTTCTTTTGCCATTGTCAAAGACAAAACCTACTCTATAACAAACTGAGTGGATAATAAAGCATAACAGCATGTTTGCAAAATTATCTTTTCACCCTGCAATAGATCACATCATTTGTTCTGATATATATTTGACCAAGTCTATTTAAAGCAGCAAAAGTAAATGAAACACATTTAGAATGTATATAGAAGAAACTGTGAACAGAATATTTTCTGAATCAATAAAGTCATTACACTCTCAACTGAAAGTGCCACATCTGGATTTAACGATGCATTTTTTAATTTCACAACCCTTTTTCCAGTTTTCCATTGCATCCTTTACAAATGTTAAAATTATAGTGAAGCATCAAATTACTCTTTATACCAATGCAATGACATAAAAGATGTCAATGGCAAATGTGCAAACAGTTGCTCTTTTGTGGAGGACCCAGTTAATTATTCCTCATGGTTTATTGGCATTATTCCCATTATTATTATTCAGGGCAGGACAAAGTGTTTTGGCCTTTCAGTGGAGTAGCGGGTTTGACCAATGAGGATTCACCCGCACATCTCATTCTGGATTCACAACATGAAACCTGACAACAATACATCTCTCAAAGGCTCCTGAATGGACAACCTTAAAACTCACATAAACAACCACAGACCAATTACTTAATGAACTGGGCGAACACATAATGAGCTTCCTTACAAATGAGCATACAGTACATGCATTTAGGCAGAAGCAGTTGCATGAATAAGCATCTCTGCATCCGAAATAGAGGGTTATTACATTATAAAATAAGCCAATTCAACAGGCATCATATTTTAATATGCAAAAAATGTCTAAAGAGTGCTGAATTATCATGCAAAATGTATTTCATATTTGATTTTGGTGAGAAATATGACTTGTTCTGTGAGATGTTACAAACACTAAAAACTGCATAAAACACACACTCAAAGCACAGAGATCGAGGGAGAATGACTTGTTATTTCTCAAATATCCTCTTCTTTCCCTTTTGTGCGTCTACAAGTTGGAATGTGAACACGTGAAAAGCTCCTTCTCAATTCACATGCTACAAAGGATCATTTTATGCACCCAAGGCTGAGAGCTGGCCTTGAACCATGGGCCTGGTTCTGAATGCCTTAGAAAAGAAACCACTCAAGATGGTTTTTTAAAAAAAAAAACATAACGAAAAGCAATCCTGCCCAACACAACTGACATTTATTCATATACCATCACAAGTAGCATCTTCTAGCAGGATTTTGCATTAATACAATGTAAGTATGTAAAAATTTTGGCTGAAATAGGAGCTTGCAGCAAGGACTTGTGGAGTCAATCACTCAATTGCCAAAAAGCCAAAGATGTCACAACTGTAAGAAAGTAAGAGCATGTCCTGAATCTAAAACATTTGCTAATTAGCAATGAAGGAAAAACATACATAAATAACAGCAACATTTTGGCTTAATAGCCAGACTAAAGGATAATTTTTTTTATTTATATAAAAGCGGTCAGTTTGACCCACACCAATTAAAGCATCGTGTTCTGTTCATAATTTTGAGCGAATAGTTTTTTTTGGTTTGTTTTGATGTAATCATGATTGAGGAAAATTGGTTCAGTGGAGTACAGATACAAGTCAATAAATGGCAACAGCATAATTGCCCTCGACTCCAAACCTCAGTATTACTCAAACTCTTAAACGAGGTAGATTCAGAACGGAAATTACCTCTGTTCTTATCTATGTTGAGATCAAAAATTAAGCATTATTAAAGTCGATCAGGATGTGTTAATGAAAGCCAAGAGGACCTTTGGGCCGGTAATGTGCCCCCAAATGAGTGCAAATGCCATATAACCTTATTTTGGCTTCTGTGAATTTGGCAAGACAGTAGATCCTTATAATGTTTTGCTGAATTGCTCTAATATGTATTTGCATATTTTTCTAACTGTTATATATTAATGCAGTAAACATAAACAGCCGATATGATTATGTAAACTTTATCACCAACTATTATTCCAACTTTTATTTATTTTATTATTCCATCCAAATAAAATCAAATATTTACAAATAAGAATAACAAATTAAGAAAGTGATCATTTTGTCAGCCGGTCATTACTGAAAAACAAATGGCCTGCTATGACAGGTGACTAAATCTTTCCGCTATTACAGGTAAAATAAATAAATAAATACAATAGATACATTAATTAATTAATACATGAATGTACATGATTGAATACACTACACTAGAAATTACATTTTTACATGAAAAGAGAGACAGCGTAGAGATCGATTAATCAAAACCAAGTATTTTTGCATACCGTTTACTATTTTATACAAATTTGATTGGCTGACATTCCAAAGCGCGTGAACATCCACCTACCATTTTCCAGTCTGGCTCTCCATTTGTAGGACAAAGCATTGTGGGCGGAGAATACAAACGAATTGGCCAATTTTTGCCGGAAACTAAGTTCTCTAATATTAATTGGTTAATTTAATGTATATAATTGTTGTATAAAAGCAATATCACAATATATTAACATACTTTTACCTGTTATTTGTAGAATATATGTCTCCGGGGTTATTAAAGCTGTGTTGGAAAATTGCATGTATTTTGCACAACAGCTTGTGTAGCATAATATTTATTTTATGTTCAAATGATTTTGTAATCGGAAGTCCCAGTATAGTGAATTCAGTGAATTAGAACAGGTGTCTTTCCTGTCTCATTTCATACTGAAATAGATTTTTTTTTGTTTGTTAATTTCCCGCTTTTTTTTTACAGTTTGACCACTAGATAGCATTTGATTGGACAAAACGGTGAGGTGCAGGATGAGTCATCAATATTTTTGGTCTATTTTTCATTCAAGAAAGAGTGTAAATTTGTTGTTTCCTACTGATAATTTTAACGATTGGTCGTACCATACAGAAGTGATATTCAAAACTTTCATCAGAACTCCTAAAATTGCTTATGATTATGTTCATTGTCTTTAGCCAGTGGTGCATAATGTAGTTTTGTTTTTCAAGTGCACAGTAGTACTGCTCAGTAGCATAGCATTCATAGTAAAGGTTAAAGCACTGAATTCTGCTTCATATTTAGTGTGCCGACCTCACATTACAGTATTGAACAGAAAGTAGGCGCAGTGCATCTCAATGCATCAGTGAAACCTGGATCTTTATCTTTGAGCTTAATTGAAAAGAGTGGGTTTGTAACGTGGCTCTAAAATGCTCTTCGTGCAGGCAGAGCGCTTTAATTGGGCTAAATTGATGAGAATTGAAAGCACTCAGTTAAAAGCAAGACACCACACTGGCAGGCGGCCTGTTGTGCCCAGTAACACAAAAGCACAAGGGCTCTTACCTGCACATTAGCATAGAGATGCCAAGGGTGAGGATCCACCGTACACGATTTTAATAATAAACACATTTTCCCGTTAGCCTCCAGCACAAGAGGGAGTCAAACATTTTCAGAGGCCGTTTGTCATGCATCTATAGACTACTTCAGCTCGTAATACAGAACTAAAACATCGTTTTAGCCATTATGGCTGCGGCATATTTTGGGAAATGGATAAAAATTGAGTGTATGTTGGCTGTGTAAGATTTTTTGATAGATAGAGACTCAAATGATCACGCAGAACTCGCTAATATAACACATTGTTAGGTAGTTGTTACCTGTTAAAAAGTTTAGGTGCTGTTAAAAAGAAGTCTTCCTTGCTTTGTACGATTTTATTCCTAGAGTCTGAAGGCCGTTATAAACCATGAGATTTCAAGGATCCAGGATACCGTTCCTTTACTCACGTTAATGAGATTCTGAGCTACGGTCGGGTCAAGCACTGTCATTTAAAGTGTAAACGGATTTGGGTCACACACTCAACGGCTGCCATTTCAATGTAAATATTTTAAAGGAGTTTCTCCTCTTTGCGATTCTAACCATTATGTCGTTTTACACTATTGAAAGGAATAGATGGCTGTGATCTCGTCCAGCTGAGCTCTAGTGCTGTAATAATGTCTCTGGCCTTCAGTCGTCCTGGTGTCTTGTGTCTCTACCTGCTGACCTTCAGTAACAGAGGTCACGTCATAAGCAATCTTACCTCTTCAAGCAGAGCAAACGTGTTGACCTTGTGTGTGTGGTTAGCATTTCTCATTCATTATTGCTTAGCATATTTGGTTTTCTTGGTAAAATAGGTTTATACAAACATAATGTCTTTTTTTTAATGTGTATTATTTTGGTTTGTATTGTGTGTTTCTTGTTAATGGACCTTGAGTCTGGACAAAAAGTTGAAAAAAAAATAACAGAAAAAGCTGCATAGAAAAAAAACACTCATTAGTGGCTGCCTATTTTGGGATCCAAATGTGGTTTGTAATATTATATTATAAAATAACATTTGAGTTTGATGAATGCATGAGAGAAATCAGGCTTTAAAGGTTGTGTGCAAAATGAATGGCACAGCTAAATGTTGTGTTACAGTGAGTTGTAAATGTTTTAATTTTTGCAGAATTGAAGTTCAGAAGGTGAGACAGGCCACAATCATACAGATCTTTGATTATTTATAAAACAAGCTTCTTTGTTACATAGATTTGGCTGATGATAGACTGCTTTTTCTCATGTTGCTGGTTTGATCTCAAGTGCCGTCACATTGTTTTGTCTTGAAAATTAATGCAATCATAATATGTTTGAGAAGTATTCTTGAGAGGAAGATAAGTGCATCTAAATGCTGTCAGAGGTGTTTCTCTTCATGGTCATAATTCTCTCTATGATCTATGGATGATTGCAGTTTTGATGGACAGCTGGAAAGAACATGCTGTTGCTTTAAAAAAACTGGATACTGAAGCCACACTTATTAATGTCAAGTGTCTGTATCTGCATGTCTCAAATGCTGCATGATCTTTTCTCTTCAGTAACATCACTTTTAATAATCATTTTGGAAGTCTCAAGGTCCTTTAAAGGAATAGTTCTTTCAAAAATGAAAATGTGATCTAAATGTATTCCAAGATGAGATTGTTTCTTCATCAGATTTGGAGAAATGTAACATTACATCACTTGCTCCCCAATGGATCCTCTGTAGTGAATGGGTGCCGTCAGAATGAGAGCCCAAACAGCTGATAAAAATGAGTCCATAATTCATAAAAATGCTTTTTCACTCAATAAATGATTTGTTTACCCCAATATTTTGTCTTAATTTTCTCACCCTCATTCCAAACCTGTATGCATTCTTCTCTCTTTTTTTGTCCAAAAACAATGAAAGTCAATGGTGTTCAGTGTTACAGTGGAGACATCTTTAAAAATATCTTCTAAATGATGACAGAATTTTCGTTTTTGGGTGTCTATGTGCTTACTACAGCTGCATTTATTAGATCAAAAAAAAAAAAAAAAAAAAAAAACTAATTAAATAAAAAATAAAATAAAAATAATTCATCTGAAATAAGCGTTTTCTATTTAAATGTATATTAAAATGTAGTTTATTCCTGTGATCAAAGCTGATTTAGCATTATTACTTCAGTCCATAATTCCACATAAATCATCATAAAACACTCAAATATGCCTACTACCTGCTCAATAAACATTTTTTTATTATCAATGTTGAAAATTGTTGGGCTGCTTCATATTTCTGTGGAAACCATATTTTTTTTTTAAGAATTTTTTCTGATGACTATAAAGTGAAAAAACCAACATTTATTTAAAAATATAAGTCTTTTGTAGTATTATAAATGTCTTTACTGCCACTTTTGAAAGTTTAATGTGTCTTTGCTGAATAAAATAACATCTTTAAAAAAATATATTTTATTTGTCACATTTTCTCTCACAATATATCAATGATGACTGATCGCGAATGATGGATTTCCATATTGGCATTGATAACAAAAAAACAATCTTTGCTTTTGCATGAAGCTGCTTCCACTCGTGTCCAGTATAAATCCAAGATTTTCTGAGTGGCAGTCAACTTAACAAATCTTGTTTTAACAAGATTTACAACAACAATAAATACATTTAGGGACACTGACTGTATCCAACATGTTTGTTCTGTTCACTACGGCTCTGAATAACAAGATCAATTCAGGGTAAATCTAACAGAAGTGCTGTTAATGCACAATGACACAATTCAGACCATGTTACATTACATAGATCTTTACATAGCTCTAAATAGCATATTCTTCTACAAAATGAGGCAAAGTAACTCAATTACAACCTCATCTCTATGAATAATACATGAATAATAGATCTGATCATTCTCTGTCTTTTCTGTCTTTGTCTCGTACACGTTCTTAATTCTCGGATTGGCATGAAATGTATTCAGCACGCAAATGACACATTTATGGGACACAATAGCACAGGTAGACCTCATTAGAACGGTATGCATGTGAGATGGAGCCCGATCCATCAGGCTGAGGCTAATGGAGCTGTTCAGAAATCCTCTAAAGTGTTTAGCGCTCTTGCCTGCGTACTCTCTATCATACGGGTCAAGTTCTGTCTGTCTGTTCTGTCGGTAAGGACCAACAGTGGGCTCTGTTCAACAAAGAAAAAAATATATAGTGGCAAAATAGGTCCAGTAAAAAATGGTGAATTGAACGTAACAACTGAATTTGTTGTATCTGTATTTTATTTGGACCATATTTATGCAAGAAAAACATTTCTGTGGTTGCAATTATTACGATGACACATGCATTTCTTTGGATTGCATAAAATATCAAACCAACTGAGCATTTTCTGAATTTCAGAAATGAATGCCACCATGTGATCTTCATGGGTTCGAATACCAGGGAATGCATGAAAATATAAAATGTTTACTTTGAATGATTTTCCATTCTGTTTTGTTTTATGTTGTATTACCTTGCACAGCAATGTTTTTAACCCTCTGGTGGTGTTCAGTCATTTTTGGTTATTCCAAATTTTTTGTAAATTATTAAATCACAATTAATAATCAAATTATTAATTATTGAATTGCTGCTTCATGGGAATGGTACAAAACTCTGTGACTTTTATAGCAGTCACTATGACCCCCCCCCCACACACAAAAATGTGAACTGGATTCAAAAAAGTTAAATGGTCTTTTAAAAAATTAGCACACTTGTGTTGCTCGCGGTCAAAAATGACTGGCATGAGAAATGAATGGGAAATAACAAAAATACAGAGATTTTTTTTGTTTTTGTTTTTGTGTGTACAATCTACAAATCAGCCACAATGCAGAAAAAAGGAGCACAGCACTGAAGGGGTGACAAAATTTTGCCTAAAAACACTGCTCAGTGACTAAGGAATACACAGCACTGAATATATATGGATATACTGGCATCTAATGGCTACATCATGGTGTTACAGATGATTTCCTTAATGTTTTTCCACAAGGTGGAACAAAGGTGGAAAAATGTTGAAGGATATGCAATGATAATAGCATGATAAAGTGTTGACACCTGACTTCATACATCCAATAAAAATCACCAAACGCCAGCTGATTCAAAGACATTGAGACTAAAAATTACTTTTAAGTTAGTGAAGAGAAAAGGTATTGCAGAATTTGAGAGCAGATGCTATTTTCTTTCATTTCTTGTCATCTAATGCTGCAGCATTTAAACACATTTTAGCCTTTCTTAAGTGTCCATATATATTTTGAGGCCACTGTTATAGATGTGTATCATCAAAAATAAGGACAGTGAAAATGGAAAAGAGCCATGTCAGTCAAATTGGTTGAATTATAAGACAAGAGAAAACACAAATCACTGTTCCGGCCTATCAAACCGGCTCTTTGAGGAAATAGCCACATATAGATGTAATCTGTCTGAAATGACACATATGAGCATTTTGTTGGTTGAAAAATTATATCACCAAGGTGATGATTGTGTTTTGTCGCATAGAAGAGACTGACATCATTGCCACTATTGCTATGGTTTGCAGAGAGCGAGAACACTATAATTGCAGTGCTCTGCTCAATTTTGCATGGGATTTATTTTTTCCTTCCCAACATAACTATTTTACATTCTGTTGAATTTTAAATGGTGGCAATGGATTTACAGTGTCATTTGTACATTATATACAATCTGCTTTGCTGGTTAATTTTAGAGGGTGACCTTCATGTTTACGTTTTTTTTTTTTTTAGATGTTTTGGTGTTTACCAGCTTGTTTATTATTTCAACCAGGTTTATTGTCATGCAGCTTTCATTTTCACTGTCATTATTTTTGAGTCTGTACAAATCTCAAGAATTGATTCATAAAATAGGCATTTTCTCATAAGATCAGATTGGATTTGTTTCCCCCTCTTTACTAATGTTAAGTCAGGTTAGAAATTAGTTAGTTATGTGTTTAATGCATCAGCGTCGCAGAGCAATAGTTTGAGGAAAAGCCTGCAAGATAGAGTTAGTTACATTAAAAGGATAGCTAGTTCACACAAAACTAAAGTTGTAAAACTTTCCATTTTTATTTTTTCTTTAGAACATGAGAGGATATTTTGAAGAACATCTCAGTGGCTTTGTTTATTCGGGCTGTTTTTCAAGATGTCTTCATTTGTGTTCTTCCAACTTAAGGAATGCATTGAGGTTTTGTAGCAATGATATTTTTTCCTTTTTATGGATAAACTATCACTAAAGAAAGTTAGACTCAAGTGTTAACTTAGGTGAAGATTATCAGAAAATTGCTAAAATGGTACATTTATTGGATAGTTGCAGTGTTGTATAAGTTCTAATATTCTTCAAAATATATTTGTGTTCATCAAAAGAAAGAAATGCATAGAGATTTGTAACAATGACTGTTTTTTTTTTCATTTTATGGGTGAGCTGTTGCTTTACGTAAGGCTAGTTTTAGAAGTTTATATAAAGGGGAAGATCCATGAATGGCTGAAATTGTACATTATTGGAAACACAGCGCTCTATCACTTTTCATTAACACACAGCTCTCTTCTGAAAACAAACCCAAATACCTGCGAAAGCTGCTGCACAGCGCCTCTCACCCCAGCCCAGAGTGTGTGCCCTCTCATTTATCACAATAGATCTCTCTAAACCGTGTGTGTGAGTGTAAAACTGTCCCCGGGGGGCCGTGACGGGCCGGACCACCAACAATCCCGGCCGGCAGACAGGGTAAACAAACCAAAACAAAAGCGCAAAGGCACCCGAAGAGGAGTCTTTGTACCCTCCAACTCGAGGGATTTCCATTTAGCCCAGCAGCATTAGTTTGTTTCCTGTTGGCCTTCTTCCACAAACCCAGAGCTGCCCCCTCATTAGAGATAGATACCCTCACCCCGGAGCCCCCGTGTGCTGGGGTTATTGTGTGTCGCAGGCCTGCATGTGAAAACATATGTTTGAAGACGGACAGTAATGGAGGGCAGGTGCTGAGGGGGTGGCGTTGAGCTCATCCGTAAGCCCACTGAAAGGAACCAGCTGTGGGAGAGAACGACATTAAAGGACACTTTTCTGTTTAATGATGCATTGCTCTACTTTACATCTGGTCTTATTAAAAACCAATTTAATTAACACTGAAATGGCTACTCCTCATATTTAGGGTCAGGGTTATTATAGTAAACTAAAACATACTTGAAATAATAGAAATTAAAACTAAAATAAAATAAGTTTCTTTTTAGTTCAGCTAGTTGCCAAGCCAATATTTCTCATTTTTGTTTAGTTTTTAAATCCTAAAATAAGTAAAACAAAATCAACTGGAATAAATAAAAACTATATAAATATATTACAAAAAGCAAAAACTGATAAAAATTACAAAAACACAACAAATGAAAACTTGAACTAAAATAGACTATATGTTTTATTTTTATAATATGTTTACATTTTTCTAAAAATAATAAACATTGTATTCGTAAGAAAATGCCACCTTGATATATAGTTACAGTTTTAGAAAAAGAGAGAATAAAAAGAAAAAAACAAATAAATTATAAAAATTTGAAAAAAATGTAATCTATATTTTTCTCTGGCTTTTGTTGACATATGTCAAATTACTTAAACCAACCTCTCTGTATTATAATTCAAGTGAAACAATCTTTAAAAACAAAAATGAACAAAACTGAATATTAGGTTATAATGCAGGCTCAACAGGGCAATGAATGCTAAATCTTGCTTTCTGTCCAAAGTACAGGTCTAATTTAAGACCTAAATTACTTTTAGAGAATTTTTTGTTAAGCCAAACATTAATTTATATTATTTATTATTTATTTATTTATTTATTTATTTATTTATTTATTTAATTTTATTTATTTTATCTTTCCTCCCTTCCTTCCTTCCATACTAGACATCCATACTGCTTTCATGGGGATCTGAAACAACCAGTATTGATCTTGTGTTTTTAGAATTCATCTTCAGTCATTTGTTTTCTATGGTGCATTTTCTTGCGATTGTGTTTGTTTCCGGTCACGATGTCAGCAGCGCTCAGCCCAGTATAGTTCCTTTGCCCAAAGCTTATTATTCCCTTCAGTATCGTTTCTGAAACTAGCATAAGTAAAACATGTTTTCCATTCCTCCTATAATGGAACTGAGTGTACTCTCACACGGTTGTGGGCTCCTGCACCATTAACAGGCGGCTTGCAAAAAAGTCTTTATGAAAATCAATACTGCATGATGTGTGTGCTTTACTAATTAGGGAAGTAGTTCTTTAGGTACAATTAAGAGCTCTATTTACTAAAACCATCTGTTATTGGTATTTTTCATGGTAAATACATGAAAACATACATAATGACTTTCTGTGTATTTTAGACATCTTATATGTTGTTTTGAAAATAAGAATTATATGTTTCATTCCATAGGGTATGATTTGTCTTCATACTGATCTCAGATCAGTTTGTGAATGGTTGGATGTGTGTAGTACAGCAATAAGGAAACCATGAGTGGATAATTAACGTTCTCGGTTTTCAAATTTTTGGGTTGCATGGGTTTCTTTAACTTGAAATATCACCATATGTTTGTTAATATATGATGTGACATTATGTGATGTATTTTTTTCTTATTTGTACAAGTTTTAACATATAGGTAAGATTTTAATATAATCAGCAAATTATTATATTAAACATTTTCTGACCAGTCGTACCTGAGTATCTTTAGCATAATATATAATATAATTAATGCTGTCAAACGATTAATCGTGATTAATTGTATATCCAAAATAAAAGTTTTTGTTTACGTAATATATGTATGTGTACTGTGTATATTTATTATGTGTATATATAAATACACACACATACAGTAAATAATTGTAAAATATTTACATGTGTATATACATTTATATATTTATATTCTTATATTTTATATTATATCTAAATAAATGTAACATATAAACATAACATATTTTTCCAAAAATATACATGCATGTGTTTGTATTTATATATAAACGCATAATAAATATACACACATATATTATGTAAACAAAACTTTTAGTTCGGATGCGATTAATCATTTGACAGAACTATATAATGTAATATAATATAATATAATTTAATATCATTTAATTATTTATTTACTTGTCTATTCACTTCTTTACTTACTTATTTAGCCTGAGATTCCCTCCTCAAGTCTTTGATATTCAGCTAGCAAATATGAAACAGAAAATCTGGTGCCACAATCCTCACATAATAAGTGACAACAGCAACCGTACCAGTAGAAAGCCTAAAATAGACTGACACATGAAGAGAGAGATACACACAGAATGAGAGAAATGTGTGTATGTGAGATAGATGGATAGATGGACAACAAGTGAAAGTGTGTGTGTGTGTCTGTGTGTGTGTGTGTGAGTGAGAGAGAGAGAGCTTCACTGTTCTGTCCTGTAAGTGTTCAGGTGTAAGTGATGCTACAGCTTATTTTAATGGCCACTTATAAGGTTTGCTCTTTTCCAGCGTAAATGCATCTCTAGTGCTGTGTTTGTGTGTGTGTGTGTGTGTGTTTGTCCAGTAGTGTGCAGCATGTTCACAGAGGCCCAGCTAACAGGGAACATTACTCACTGTTTTTGTAATGTTAGCAGCAGCAAACGTTGTGGCAGTAATGTTCGTGGAACATCCATATGAGGTTAATTTACCAATTTGCCAACATTTCGTTAACAATCAACATTTTTTGACCATTATTCTCAGAAAGTAGGCTAATCATTAAAAGAACCATCTATCAGCGAACGTTCTCAGAACTTGTTCAGAACTATGTTCAATAATGTTTTTTAGTAATAACAACAGAGGATTCTCATAATCCTGTTCCTCTAACATTCACACAACCAAAAAAGAAACATTTATACATTAAAAACATGGTTAAAACATTTAATATTATATTAAGAAGTATTCATGACACTTTCCAAATAAAATGGATAAAAATTGAATTTTCTTCTAACGTTCACATAAACAAGACAAAACATTTGTTTAAATTTAGCATTGTTTAAATGTAGCATTCTCATAACGTTTTCAAAATGATAGAATGGGATGTTATTGTAGTGTTCACTTACCCAAGAAGAAACATTCTGGGTAGATTTAAAAAAAAAAGTTACAAAATTTAAAAAACATTCCGAAACAACGGTTTCAAAATTATGAAAATGGAATGTTCCTCTAACGGTCGCATTACCATGAAAAAAAAGTATTGTTTAGCCTAAATATAAAAAGGAAAGTGTTTTCAAAATGATAAATTGGAATAATCCCCTAACATTCAAATAACCAAGAAGAAACTGTCTTAATATATTTTATAAAGTTTGAAAAAAATAAAAAATAAAAACATCCAGAAATAATGGTTTTATAACTTAATGTTAGCAAAACGTTCTTAGAATATATTTTTTGTTAGCTGGCAAAAGGCTCTGGAAAGTAGTGTAATGTTTAATCATTTGTTTAATAATTAATCTTGGAGAGTGCTAAAGTTGGAATATTCCTTAAAAAACATTTGTCATTTGCTTGCATTTTACCTAATGCTTCAACAGGTCATCTGTTTCAGCCAATCAGCAGTCGCTCCTTTACTGAGGTCATGACTGAATCTTGAAGAGTTTCCTTTTGTTGAGAGGGACTTTGGAAGGTCACGACCAATAAAAGAGGGTTTAACTAAACATCTATTAGTGTAACCCGGGACAGCATTCCTGCTCAGACAGCAAGCTGTTTAGTTGTTGTGTTGTCTGGAGGAAGTGCTAGTTTGTCTTTATTAGAGTATCGTGTCTTGTTCTGTTTTTTAATTAAGAAAGATAGCATCAGTTCAGTCAGCTTGCATGCAACAGATGGGAGGGCTTCAACAAGAAAGTCTTGGGGCGTGATTAAGATGGTAAATGTATAAAAAAAGAGTTAAATGTCATTAAAACAATCATAAAATATAGAAATATATGTATGGACTTCAGCCAAGAGCCCTGTTTTAATCAAGAACCATTTTTGGAGTCTTAAGCTGGACTCTTTCTTTTTGGAGAATAAAGTTGTTTAGGTTTAGTTTCTTCAGACCGGCGTTTGGGTTTCTGGAATCTTTCAAGGGCCAAGATGGTTTATTTGTGTGACTTAAAATGTCAAAGATCTGAAATAGACACGTGTATGCAATAAAAAGTTTTTGATTTTATTAGCATTTACTGCTGCATTTATAAAGCATATTCTTCTACGGTTGGTTGTCTTTCAAGTCAAGCAATTATGATGTTAGTTTAGGTCAACTGCAGCTAGACAAAAAGTTAACCAATTTTGTTTTCCATTTAAATTTTTATGCATTCCATGCATTCCATGTTTAATCGGATGAAATACAACTTTAACAAATTTAACAATTCATTAAAATTTGATAATGTTGACATGTTCATAGCTAACTTGAAGAAGCAGGTTTATAATGTAGAAAGTTTTCCATTTGCTCTCTACATATTTTTCTCAGTTGGCTTGATGAGCATCTTTGCTTATAGACACTTTGAGTCAATTATCAATTAAAATCACACACACAAACATCTCATCTTATATAGACAATGGTGTACATTGCTGATGTCTCTTGAAGATATTTATAGTGTAATAGCAAACACTAAATCACTGATTGTACATGAAATGTTGGTTACTGTACAACTCCCATTGGCTTTAAACAGCTTCGTAACTCTGCCAGTGTGACCATACTTTAACTGTGTACTTCATGCCATTTGCCAGCTGAAGCGTTGCCATGGTGATGATGCCCACACATAGATGATGGACAGTGTTTGGAGGTGTCTGTTCAACATGAATCACCACATAGAGGATACATCCAGTATTTTATGGCCAAAATTATCAGGTATTTTTCAATCAGATCTACTTTGTCCTCTTATCATAAATTTAAACAGGTTCTAGCTAGTGGTGTTTCTCCTATTAAGGTTAGTCATTTGGATGAACCCCTAACATTTACAAAGACCAGAAACGTATTAGCAACCATCAAAACCACCCTAGTAACCACCTAGCAACCATCAAAAAAACACCCAGAATGCCATAGTCAAGGGTGTAGAATTTAGTAGGGATGCTAGGGACGTGTCAAACCATTAAATGATCAAACAATTAAATATATGTGTATATGCAACCACTGTTGTTGTAATTTCAGCTTAATCTGAAATATGTCATACCTGAGAAGTTAAGGAAATACGCTTAAAAAACACATGCATTCAAGGATGTACATTTAATTCATGCAGAGTAAGAATGTATAAAGTAGTGTTTAAAATATACGTGCACAGTTGACTTGAATGATAAGGTTTGCCCTCTTTATGTTGTTAAACTGAATGTACAATGCAGACTGTTAGCTGAAATATCAACAAAATAAAACAAATAACACCCGAAAAACAACAACAGCACTGATTTATCTGGTTTATCTGTCAGTCAGATGCACATGATAATAGCAACAGTAGGGTCTCTGGTGAGTTTTCTGTCAGAATCATCTTTGGTCCAATTTATTTTTAATATTCAAATCAAATGATGATGATAGCCTAATTAAGACACCCGGTGCTCTGATGCTGCTGTAATATTGTTGTTTTTACATTGTCATTATTGTCTGATGAATATGCTAACCTAAAAAGCCCTCTTTCTTAATCATGTTGGCTGCAAAGGCTATAAAATTTAGATGACATGAAACTGTGGTCAAAAATGTGGTTTTATCATAAATGATAAAATGTTGGGGTAGTTGGATTTGTTGTCTGCTGTGTCAAAATTAAACCTATGCCCTATAGACCACAGTAACTACCTTGCAACATTCTAGCTTCACTTTAGCAACTACCCAGAATGCAAGATTCTAGTATCCACCCAGAACACCCTAGAGTCAACCTTTCCACTTTTTAGCAATGTTTTAACAACCACCCAGAACACCTTAGCATTCTGGTAGTTTAAGATGTGTCTAGTTAGGCAGATATACGACTATTGAGCAAGACTGGCAGTTGTTTTCAAAGGCCTTCATTAAAGCGCTCACAGGAGCCGTGTGTGAACGAGCGTGTGAATATCTTGTTGAACGTAAATGTGGCAGGCAGGGTCTGGTGTTTTGTTTTGTGTGCAGCGGCTCATTGCATTGATTCATCACGTCACTCGTCTGTTTCATGTGCCACTCATTCTCTCTCTCCCTTTATGAGCCCTCCCCCTCAATGAGCGTGTTTCTTATCTTGTCTCGGTCTGTAGCGGTGGGTTTCACAGAGCGCTCTGAGAGCTGAAAGAGCCCCGGACACCTGGAGCTTACAGCACCCGTGTCTTTTTAGGCCTGGGAATCTCAAATGAGGGACAGCTGCGTCTTTATGAGAGGCTTTAGCTCACCTTAAACATGGAGGAGCGTCTCTTGCTCTCCTCTTTTTACTCACTCTTACTGTTTATAGTTTTTACATGAATTAAAGGAATAGCTCACCCAAAAATAAAGATTGTCATTCTCACCTTCAGTTGTTTCAGACCTGTATGAGTTTCTTTCTTCTGTCGAATGACGATATTTTGAAGTATTTTGGTCACTGTAGCCATTAATTTCGATACTATGGAAGTCAATGGCTACCAACAACAGTTTAGTTAACAACATTCTTCAAAATTACTTCTTGTGTGTTCATCAGAAGAAAGAAACTCGTACAGGTTTGGAACAACTTCAGGATAAGTAAATGATAATGGAATTTAAATTTTTGGATGAACTATTCCTACTAACTGCATATATTGATAATTTTTTAATTTACCTTTGTGTCATTCCAAACCTGTATGCCCTTCTTTCTTCTATTGTTTTGAAGTATATGCTGGACTCTGTGTTCTATATAATGAACATGCATTTGGCACTGGAACTGTCATAGTCTAGAATGAAAAAAAATTATATTACTATACTTATTCTGAATGCAAGATAGTCAACCTTTATGTTTTTGACAGATGGCTGCATTTAAAAACAGTAATATTTTGAAATTTATTACAATTTAAAACGCATTTTATTGTTACAATTTATTTCTGTGAAGCAAAGCAGATTTTCTGCATCATTACTCCAGTTTGCGGCATCACATGATCCTTCAGAAATTATTCTAATATGATGATTTGCTGCTCAAGAAACATTTCTGATTATTATCAATGTTGAAAACAGTTGTGCTGATTAATGTTTTTTGATAAACAAGATTCCTTGATCAGTTTAATGCATCGTTTCTTTTCAAAAACAAACAAACAGTAGAGTATTCTATTATAAATATCATGTCTATTTACAGTTTGAGTTCTATTACTATTTGCACGATGTGTAAACAGCGATTTACACGCTATATTTATGCTGCCTAAATATATTTTATACATTTTTGCACTGTATTTCAAGGCTGTTCTGTATTTTCACTGTTCACATCAAAACAATGAACACTTTAAAAAGTATAATGTGTCTCATGCCTGTAGTAACTTCAGAACAAATCAATAAATTTGAACATGCAGGGCAAAGAAGGAAAGCAAACATTTAAAGTCTATCCAAATCTCTGATAATCCAATAATAATGAATAGTATATATGTCTGCTAAATTAATCAATGTAAATTCAGTGAAAAGTTCATTTAGAAGCTTTAAAGAAGGAATATCTAAAAACTATCTCTAAAGCAGCGTTTCAGTCAGTTTACCCCAATGATTAAAATAAGAACAACAATAATTCTGATACTAATTTGAATAATAAACAGGCTGTATACTGAGTGCTTGAATGGATATGCGTGGTTTCAGATCAGCATAATACTACTTGAATAAAACACACAGGATTAGGCTGAATGATCCTTTATGCGATGGATTTTTTTATTTATTTATTTTGTGCCGATAATACAAAAGATCTTAACCTGGCAGTGAGATGTTTCCACAGAGTTCGGCTCCTGACGCGCTGATCTCTGCCTGCTTTAAAAACACAGAATTCATCATCATTTGCTGAAGAGCCTCTCCTTCATTGTTTCCATCTCATCAAACCTGAAATCCCTCTAAAACCCACAAACACTTGTATTCCGGTGAAACCAGCCGAAGCTGACAGATTTCCTGTGCTGTAAATTTGAGGAGCATGTCAAGTGTGCTTCTGGTTAGGCACAGGGTCATTAGGGGCAAATTAATTTAGCCTCATTAAGGTGTCAATTATTCAAACGCTCAGGTGACATGCGGAGAGAACGTGGATTTCCGCTGGATTTGGCAAGATGTGGCCACACTTTTGATTGCATTAGATGCAGACATGATTTATTGAGATTGAAGATGAGGCTCAGAGTTCGAGACGCTGCTGAAAGTGGCAGTAAAGTATTTTACTCATTAACTGTGTCCACCTTCACATCGAAAGAAAACCCACACAAAATCTATCTATCTATCTATCTATCTATCTATCTATCTATCTATCTATCTATCTATCTATCTATCTACCATGCTACCATTCTTTCTATCGTTGCTTTTTATCGTTTACAAATCATAAGGCAAAATGCACATCATAATGACATTATTTCTAAATAATAATTATAAAAAATTAAAATGATTTATTTAACATAAATATAATCATTATATTTAAGCATTTTTTAAACTGTTTTTGTTTTATTATCCTTTTATTATTTTACATTTATTTTTTATTGCATAACTTTAAGTAGTTTATAAAATTATTGAAATAGTGATATTTATATTTATTAAATTATTTTATGTAGTTTGTTTACAGTTTTTCTCGCTTTGGTGCATTTCTCACATCACTATTTACATTCGCACCACAGTTAATGGAGTTCTCAAAACAATTAGTACAAACTGCAAAACCTAGTTGATAACCTGCAAAAGCGTGTCACTTGCTCAAAATGGATAAGTCATTCCTCAAAAGCAAGTATTCATGTCAATGAAAGTGTCAGTGTCATCAAGATGAAAAGTCCTGACCATCGTTTATGAACAAGATAGTCAAATGGCTTTGTCATGTTTTCATTATGACAGTTTACTCTGTCATTGTTTTCGAATGCAAAAAAGTCAGATCTTGGTGACACTACCTGAAAATGCTCAAGACAGCACTATATACTATTTGCACAGCCATTTGAAAAATACAGTAAAGTTACACATTACTGTATTTAGTGAGGTAACTGAGTACAAGACACTGAATATGTATGTTTCACATTTTTACTGCATATGCTCTTTGCAATTCTAATTTGTTCACAGCATTGTACAAAAGAAAAAATGCACCCTTATTTACAACAAACATAAACTCCCTTTGGGTAGAGCTGTGCACAACTGTAAACAATGTTGCAGTACATATTGGAACTGAACATACAACATACATAGTACTGTAATCATTCATGCACATCCAGACGTTCCTCTCTGTCTGGCCACATAATTTCATCTACATCACAGCGAATATCATCTCTTGCAATGCAGCTAGAAAAGTATCTCCTCGAGTGGCAAATCCACCGTCTGCAGGACTCTGCTGTGATGTCATCACATGCTGCATCCATGGCCACTAGCAGGGCCATTTGGGTATGTGGATGCTGGTCATATACCTTCCACCTCCAGGAAGAGAAAAACTCCTCTATTGGATTTAGGAATGGCATATTCCTATAATGTGCTGCAAACCACTGTCTGACGACATCTGAGTGGTGAAAACACAGATTATCCAAAACAACAACATGCTTGCTCAGATGGTCTCCAGTTAGATCCCTCTCATTCTCAGGGATTATGTCCCTGTAAAGAGTGTATAAAAAAGTCAGCAGATGTTGTGTGTTGTATGAACCAAGAGGGGATATGGGTGAGGACACCGTTTTCTGAGATGGCTGCACACATAGTAATATTCCCTCCTCGTTGGCCTGGGACATCAATGGTTGCTCTCTGTCCAATGCAATTCCTTCCACATCTTCTACCTTTTGCCAGATTGAAACCCACCTCATCAAGGTATATGAATGTGTGCAGCGGTTCCCTGGCCTCCAGCTCCAGTACATGCTTTATTACAGAAGAGGGAGTGAGAAAAACTGTAACAACTTTTCCTGTGTAACAATGCATTTTGGACAACATATTGTACAATATGCACTGTGAATACACATACACAGAACTGTCATGTTAGTGTAGTGCATGACACTACACAAAGTAAACAGTTTACAGCACTGAACATTAGAATATGCATAGAACACATATACGTTTTACCTGTACATACTGGTGACGGAGCTCCTTCACTCTGACGCTGTTCTGTTCAAATGGCACATTGTACAATTGTTTCATGGGCATTTCATTCCTCCTGAGCACTCTGTCAATTGTAGCAACTGAAACAGATTCAATATTCCCAAAGATGTTGTCATCCTCTATAACAGCACTTTGTATCTCACTCAAACTTATGGCATTGTTTGCAATCACCATTGCACGAATGGCTTCCTCTTGTTGCGGAGTAAAAAGGGGCCCTCTTCCACCTCTGCAAGGTTGTCTTGCAATCCTGTGTGGTGCAGAGTAAAATTACAGTAAATATGGCAAATCTTTACTGTAACACTACAATACACTAAATGTGTGATGCAGTAAAGCTGTACGTCTAAATGTAAAATGTACAGTGACAAGTTCTTGTCCCACTGCAAGCTTCATATATGACACAATGACAGTAGTGCAGTGCAGATTGTTTAGTGCTGAATTACTGTCCATTTATACACACCTGTTCTCCCGAAGAAATGTTTGAATAGTTGAATTTACAGTGGTTCTCCCAACATTTGGCTGCACCCTCAGACCAAGCCATTGTGAGGCCATGACAACACAACACAAAACACAATCCCAGACCTCATCACATAACCGACCATCCAATTTACCTCTCCTCCCTCCCTCTTCCCCTGTTTTGTCCCCTTCCCCTTCCCCTTCCCCTTCCCCTTCCTCCCCGCACCCTCACCCCTCTTCCACGAGGCTGGCCTTCCATTTCTGTGTCACAGTATTGTAGAAATGGTACACACCATGTCCTGCTTGGTTCATATATGCTTGTAAAGTGGGGGTTTATGGGATTCAGCTCTGACAGTGATTGTAGAGAAGTGGCTTATCACTGGTTGCAACTAATGCTTCACACACCCCTTCTCATCAGTGAAAGTTGAGATTCACCTGAGAGAAATTGTTCAATTTAGGAGACATTTTCAGAAAAAAAAAAAAGATTTAAAAAAATGTGTAAAATTTGCTTGACAGATTTTGACAACTAGTTCAACATTTTTGTATGTAATGATTTAAGCAATGAAATGAGGACTATTAGTTTGATATGGAATGACTATTCAGCATTCACAAGTATAGTCAAAAATCACTTACATTACATAAGAACAAAATAAAAACATAAAACAGCAGAGAGTTGTATGAAAGCAATTGATGCATGTCCAAAAGCATTTGCAATTTGTTCGAAGGAATGAGAAACTGCTACTATGATGTGCACAAATGATTAAATGTTGTGGAGGTTGAACTAACTGTTGTGCAAATGTAAATAGTGATGTGAGAAATGCACCAAAGCGACTGTTTTACAGAATATATTTTTTTTGGTGGAAGTTTATTGCCTCCTAGTGGTCACAATTAATTTAGCTCTTTTGAAAATATCTAATTGTAGAATTTACAGTATCAAATGTGATTCTGATGAGCCTATAATTATTTTAGCAAGTTAGAATTTATATCACCTAGACATTGAAATCTCTTTAAAGTGCAATAATGTAACCAAAAGTGCTGTGGGATTTTTTTCTTTCTTTTATATTTATTTAATTGATGCATTCAAAAATAAAAAATGAATGACTGTGTAAATAAGGGTCCACCAGTTTCAGAATACTTATAAATATATTGAACTTATCTGAAATGCTTTTGTCCATATGTCTTTCTGCCTCCCTTTGAGACTGTTTTAGAAAGAGCTTGTCCTCCAGATGCTCCTGCACTGCAAAACTGATGCCAGAGGCATTTATTCCTGACCTTTGTGACCTTCTGCCCTTCAGTGTTAATCAAAGCCTTCCTCTACAAATGCCACTTGACACACAGTGAGAGAAAACCTATAGTAATACATTGTCATCCTTCGGTATGTTATTTTTAGTGACCTCTAAGTGTAACCCTGAGCAGCCAGGGTTGAAGGATAGTGTGCTTTCTCAAACGCTGTTTCTCCTTGGTTTAAAGAGATTGAAGCAACTATTGACTTTTGTTTGCGAAGATAGATCTTTTTGCAAGATATCATTTCAGAATAAAGACTATTAGTTCAGTCAGTATCGTTATTTGTAACATAGTTTCTTAGATCATTTACATTATTGTAATTTAGGTTAATTAGATTAATGCCACAGTAGTGAAACTAGTGAAATGAAATATATCTACCATTACAAAATGTGTCACAAAATATGCTATAATCTGATATATGCTAAACTCACAAACACACTGTTTTTTGGTGTTTGTTTGTTTGTTTTTAAATAAGAAATTACTGATTTTATATAGCAAGGATGTATTAAAATTTGATCAGAAGTGTTGGTAAAAACATTTGTAATATTTCAAACGATTTCTATTGCAAATAAATGGTGTTCTTTTGAACTTTTTATTCATTAAAGAATCCTTAAAAAACGAATTACGGTTTCCACAAAAACACTGTTTTCAACTTTGATAATAATAACAAATGTTTCTTGAGCAGCAAATCTGCATATCAGAATGATTTCTGAAGATCATGTGACACTGAAGACTGGAGTAATGATGCTGAAAATTCAGCTTTGCATCACAGAAATAAATTACATTTAAAATATATTTAAATAGAAAGCTGCTATTTGAAATGTTGGTAATATTTCACAATATTGCTGTTTTTACAGAGTTTTTGATCAGATAAATGCAGCCATAGTGAGCAAAAGAAACTTCTTTTTATAAACATTTAACTGTAAATAATTTGTAATAATAAATATAATATATAATGTAATAACAGTAATAAAGTGTAACAATATACTTTATTTTAAAAATGTAATTTAAATTGTTTGTAAAAAGCAGAAAATGTGTATAATATATATATATATATATATATATATATATATATATATATATATATATATATATATATATATATATATAAATTGAATCCGCTAATCATTTAGATATTATAAGGAACATTAAGTGTCTTATAGAATAAAAATATAAGATTAAAATTTTTGTGCAAAAAATGGTTACTGTGTAATTGACCTTTTATTCATACCCTTGAGTGTGCACCTGGTGGCGCTGTTGTTCAAGTTTTACTTCCTCTTCTTCTATCACCATCATTTCAAATCTGAATCATATCATCAGGCTGCTAGCAAATATTTTCAAGCCCATGATACCATCTGTCTGGATTTGATCAAACTTGGCCTGTCGTTCACGGTTACATCTCACTTTATCTCCTTAGAGATCCGATCCATAATTTCTGAACCTGAGTGTGGTTACCAGAGTGTTGCTATTGTTTTAACATGTTAATAGTTGTAATGACACAAGAGACAAACACAGACTGTGGAGTCTCACTGGTTTCGACTACATGGCCTTGGTGGCCTGCTTTCACAGCAAGTGTCATTCTCACCCTGTCTAAAGCATCCCAACATGCACCTGGCTCCTGTTCAAAGTGTCTGGCTGTGTGCCATCCCAAACTGCTCGTTTTGTCAAAAGCACTATGATCCCATGTGAAATGCGGCCCCTCAGAAAATACAAGTTCTGGATCTGATCTTTTAGCTGGCAGACTGGTGTTCTTCTCCAGCATGGATTGAAGCTCATGCAGTGGAAACCCTGGTTTAAGGGTGTGCTGCTGCACCCGTTCCCTGTGGAAATGTGTATTATAGATGAGAGGTTAAGAGGGATACACCCTTTTAAGATTCTTGATGTGTTATATTTGATTCCCCTTAAATATCACAGTGTTAGCACATTAATTAAAATTCAGTTAAAAGGCATTCTGAAGCATTTTACATGTATAAAAAAAAAGTTACGCAAAATCATGAAGACATCAGCAGTTTTGTTTGGGATGTTATGTCATTTGTATAAAAAGGATTTATTACATTGATTAATTCCCACATCAATCAACACTCCATACACTATAATGACAAAGCAACAAACAAACAAACAAAGAAAAAAAAAATGGTTTTTACATCTTTGCAAATTTATTAAAAATAATAAAAACTTAAAAGATTCATTTGCATAAGTATTCATACCTTTATCTGCGACAGTTGAAATTTAGCTCAGGTGCATTCATATTGCTTGTAGCTGTTACTACACTTCGAGTGAAGCTAACCTGTGACAAATTCAATAAAATGGGTATGATTTAGAAAGGCACACATGTCTCAATAAAAGGTCTAACAGATGATAATGCATATCAGAGCAAAAACCAAGCCCTGAGATAAAAAAAAAAAAAAAAAACTGCTTGTAGATCTCAGAAACAGGATCTGGAGAAGAGTTCAGAAAGAATTCTGCTGCACTGAAGGTTCACAGAATCATGTAGCCTTCATTACCCTTAATGGAAGAAGCTTGAAACAAACAAGACTCTTCATAGAGCTGGCCTTCTGGCCAAACTGAGCAACTGATGGAGAAGGGCCTTGGTTAGAGTGATGACCAAGAAGCTGATGCTCACTCTAGTTGAGCTCCATGATCATATATGAAGATAGAAGAAACATACACAATCACAACATTGGACCAACAATCCACCTAACCTTCCAACATGGCAGTGTGGCCAAACTCAATCCTCTCCTCAGTGAAGACACATGAAAACACACTTGCAAAAAAGCACCTAAAGAACCCTCAGATTGTGAGAAACAAGGTTCTCTGGTCTGATGAACCTGAATTCCAAGCATAATGTTTGAAGGAAACCACAGCTGCAGAGTACCATCCCAAAAGTAAAGTGTGCTGGTAGCAGCCTCATGCTGTGAGGCTGTTTTTCAGCGGCAGGGACAGTGGGACTCGTCAGAATAGAACAAAAGCTCAATGCACCAAAATATTGAGGTAGCCTTAATGAAAACCCAGTGCAGAGCATTCAGAAGCTCAGACTGGGGCAAAAGGTTTACCTTTCAAAAGGACAATGACCCTAAACACACAGCAAGAGTGGCTTATAGACAACTCTGTGAATGTCCTTGAGTGGCCCAGCCCCAGCCTGGGATTGAACCCAATCAAATATTTCTGGAGAAACCTGAAAATGTGCGTCTGCCCCCATCCAACCTGACAGAGCTTGAGAGGTGAAGAATGGCAGATTGCCAAATGCTGATGTGCAAAGCTTGTCGCATCATACCCAAAAAATACCTGAGGCTGTAAATGTGGTTCTGCTAAGTACTGAGTTAAGGGTATGGAAACTTACACAATGCACTTATTTCAGTTTATTTTTTATTTATAATAAATGTACGAAGTTGTGACAATTCTGTTTTTGCTTTGTCATTATAGTGTATGGAGTGTAGACTGATGTGGGAGAAGTAATTTAAAGCAGTTTAACATAAGGTAGCAGCATAACAAAAGTGAAATAAATTTAAGGGGTATGAATACTTTTTATAGGCACTGTATGTATACATACTTCAACAGCATGTTGAAGTTTACTTTAAAAACAACCTTTTTATGTGGACAGCAAAATATATTCACATTTTGTTATTTTGTGCACTTGCGTGCAAAGTACCCTGTAACTGCTAGTTGTTAGTGTAGCTCACGTTTAGATTGCATTTATAAATTTATCAAGTGACTTTGACCTTGTTCTTGAAGAATTCTGAACGTTTAAGAGATGCTTGGTGAGTTCCTGTTGATTCCACACCTCATGAATGTAATTGAAGGCAGTGGGGTCCGCAGGGCTGTGTGTGGGTGTGGATGGTGGAGGTGTGGGGACACAGGCGGTCTGATGCTATCAGGGTTTGGCAGAGATCAGATCTCTGGCATCATCTCCAGCTCCTCCTGTGAACCTGCGGCGCTGCTGCATGGAGGAACCAGGTGCTGCCTATTCATTAGCCATTAGCGCTCAAAGCTGCAGCCAGACGGGCTCGCCGAGCGTCCTAAACCTGCAAACAGGTCTTATTCCCAGAGTTATTCCTTATTGTGTTTATAATGAATGACAATGACCCATATCACTGTTGTTTTAATATCAATGATATACGATTATATTTTTTGTTAATAATTTGAATTGGATTTTTTTTTTTTATATAATGCTTTCATTTTCATTTTAGGTAAAGTTTTAGTAATTTTGAACGATAATAACCTTGACTCATATCTGATTGACTTCATATCTGTGAGGTCAGGCATATGAAATTATATTGCTAATTAAAACCTATTATTTTAAATTTTAAACCATGAAATTACCATTTTAGGGGTGATGTCACTTCCTGCCAGTGTATTTTAGCAGTTTTTGATAATCTAAAGATCACCCATCTGTTCAAAATCGATACTGATCAGACAAATTATGCAAGATTCTTATATCTGTATATGACATGTTTGTAAACAGCTAGCAGATAATTAAAAAAAATATTGTTACCTCTATTTGATGTACACTGTAAAAACAGCGCATGATATGCTGTCTTAATATGAGGGATATTTCCATATTTATGTTTTACAGTTGTTTTACCTTTATTTTCAATTTTGCACTTCATTCTGTTGTGTTTTAGGGTTATGGAAAGGTCTGTAAAATTAATAGAAAATGTTCTGGCAAACAATTACCAGTATGTTTTCCATTTTTTGTTTTTTGCTTATCATCATCATCATCATCATCATTATTATGCATTTATTTAGTGTGTGCGTCTCTACAAAGCCTCTGTTTTTTTCCTTCAGTTTGGAATGACTTTTATAGGTCTTTTCTTTTAATTATATTTTAAATTAACGTGCCAAATCCAGGTGCACAGCAGGTATTTACAGAAGCTGCAGTAAAAGTACACTGTGTTTAACTACCCTGATTTATGCTGTGTGTGTGTGTGCATGCACAGATGCTGAAGGAAGGACAAACAATGAATGACCTCAGATAAGACAAGTTTCGCAGTGTGTGGTAAAATCATGACATCCTTAGTGTGATGAAGTTTTGGTATATGCATGTATATGTATGTATGTGTGTGTGTGTGTTTATATATATATATGTGTGTTATAAAATATATATACTTACAGGAAAAACAGAAAAAGAATACATTCATGGCTTTAAAACATGTGATAAATGTTTTAACATCCATGAAACAGTTTGAAAACATTAAATATTTTATTTCCAATCTGTATGTTCCATCCATAGTGTTGTGGTGCAAGTGCATTAATGAATATTTACTGAATGGTATTGATGGGCCGTGAAAGAGAGGCCTGAATTTAAGGCTTGTGTTTTTAATCTAGAGATTATGTTCAGATAGGCCTCTCTCTAAAGCCTGGATTAAATCCAATCCTCCCCATGGGCAGAAGACATCCAGGAGCTTCAACTCTAATTGCCTTTGGCTTTTACAAAGCCCACGAAAACAATGAGTAGCTGACAGCTTAGAAAAAACTTTTACTTCTTCCATCTGTAGTGTAACCTGAAATATTGATTGTGAACATGTAACATTGCAGCTGTTTTAATGTGACTGCTTCCATTCACTTACTGTATTTGCATCGTGAATGAAAACCCATCAGTGCACTAATATGAGTTTGTGTGCATCTATGAATTATTTATCTAGATTGGCTCCAGGCGCCCTGTTTATATCGAATGTTATTTAGTCACATTGTACAAGAATGTAGTGCAAATGGTTTGAGCTTCCACTGAAATATCCATTCAGTTCATTCCACACACATTGTCTGCCTCTTATAAAGAAGAAAAATACAGTGATGTGAGTAGGTGAGTGATGTAAGTTTTGGTTTGTATTGACAAAACCCAGAGGATGTTAATGTACAAGCGCAGCTGTCTCTCCTCCCTCCCGTCTCTCTGTACTTTAATGCATTACAGCTCACACTCTTAATGTTATGAACGAGTATTTGTGGCATCTGGACGGTTCTGCTGGCAGATTCATGTCCAGTACAAACACATCCAGACACTGAACAGACATGAGTAACATGAACGAGGAAAAAACACAGATCAATGATTAGAAGAGAAACACACACAAAAACCTTTGATCAGAGATGTGAAGATCAGTTAGCAGGGTCTGTCTGTCTGTCTGTCTGTCTGTCTATCTATCTGTCTGTCTGTCTATCTATCTACTATCTATCAGTTTATCATTCTATCTATTCTCTATTCTCTATCTATTCTCTCATATTGTCACATTGTATCATTCTGTCAGCCTCCTCCAGTGTGTATTTTTTCTTTCTTCTTCTCAGTGTTGGCACGCTGCTGCTGCTTTGGCTTTAATCTCGGCTGATTTCAGGTTGAACACACTCCTCTCTCACATCCTCTCTGATCTCTGCGAGCCATCACACACACAGATGGTCACCTGGACCTTTCGCTGACCTCAACACCTGTAGCATCGCCTCACCTGTGCAATTTGTCATGAGAATTATTTTCCTTCCAGAACTCCTGAGAACAAGCTTTGAGACATTGCATTCAGTCAGTCACTTGATTTATATTATGATGAAAATGTTTCCCTTTATTGAACTTTTATGTAGTTATGTTCATTCTGAAGAATATAAAAACTGTAAGTTTTAAGGTTTTAAAAACAAATTTCAAAAACAGTTTAAAATGCATAATCACTTTGTACATTAGTACATTATAGTAATATTGTCAGCTAAAACAAACACTGATTTTTTTTAAAGTTGTTAATTAAACAAAAAGTGCTGTTTTAGTCTTTCTACTTCAAGTCTTGTTAGCTGTTCTCTGTAATTATTTATCAAATTTATTAGCAATTTCTGAGTGGAAAGTGTTTCACCAGTTTTGGAAAAATGTGAAACACTATATGATATATTTATTAATTTATATGCAACTATGATTCACAATAAAATGCTCAAAAGATCATTTTATTTACTCACATAACATTATCATCCATAAATCATTAAGAAGGTACTTGAAGGTTTTTGTAAAGGCTGTGAAATATTATTTTACATGCCGGACTCAGAGATCCAGGAAACCGGAATGACCACGAGCAACCAAAGAATTGTAGAATTTTTATGGATTTGCAATTTTATCAAAGTTCCATTCCAGGATTTAGTTCCACTTTGCTTGCTCTTTGTTGAAGGGAACTACAGAACGGTTAATCCAACGAATTCTCTCCTGAGCGCTGGTCAACCAGGCTTTCCAAATACACCTGTACTGGTGAAGAATTATTTTTGCTTGCCAACTCTGGAGAAGTGCGTCGCTGATTTTGTGAACAGCTGCCAGGTATGTGCTCAAAATGTGTTAGACAGCACACTGAAGGCTTGGATCTTTTTATACCAAACTTTACCATGCACGTAACATTCAAATGAAAGTCAAAACAGTCCTCTGACTGTAGTTACACTACATTTCACAATCTGAATCCGTGCATCAAAGCATCTAGTGACCCTTTTAAAAAAGTGCTTTCTGATGTAGTTGAGCATTGGGAAAAGAGCTCATAGTTACACATACAGGCAGACTGGTCTTCTTTGCAAATTACTTTGACCATAGCTCAAACAAAACTTTTCAATATGTTCCAAAGATACGCTGCCATTAACTGGCAAATCTGGTGACTAGTCCAAGAAGTGCTTGTTCAGCCTGGTACTTTTTCAACATGTCTGACTCTTGGGAATTGCTTAAAGCCAGTTAATCACATTGTTTTTGGGTGTTTTGCTATATTATTTTTGACTGTACATGAGCAGCCTGTTGATTTTGATGAATTGGTTGATTTGGATGGTGCATACGAATGATTCAATGCTGTTGTTTGTGCTTATTTGTTTGATTCTGTATATAAGTGTTTCTAGTTTTATTAGTTGTTTAGTGTACAATTTGTGTTCAGTTTTTATTCTGCCATTCCAGTTACTATCTTCATTGCTTTTTGTTTGATCATAAAAATAAATGACATCATCTGATATAATTAAAAAGATACAGCATTATTCTCTTTAACTACTTTTAGTTAGTAACATGTAGCTTAACTGTTAACTTATACGTAGCTTGTAAAGCTCAGTATGCATTAACTGTGATTTTGGGTACAGATGGAGTTCTGATTTTTTTCTATTTTCTTCTCTAGCATCTACAGGTTACGCTTCCCGTCATCATTAGCAGGTCTGTGTCAGCCAGCAGCCCAGAGGGAGTTCAGAGAGGACCTGAGTTGTGAGATGAGGTGAAAGCCGCCCATATTCCCACAGTGACGGTACAGTCTGTTCACATTATCAGGTTACAGAATCCATGGCAACATGGGACATCTCGGCATTCTGGGATTAAGACCAGCCTCGCTCTCCCATTTTCTTTCTTTCTCTTTTCTTTACATACACAAATGTTCGAAAGATTAAATTTTTTTTTAAAAAAGAAATCTTTTATGCTCACCATGCATTTATTTGATTAAAAATACAGTAAAAACAGTAATATTGTGAAATGTTATTACAGTTTAACATAATTGTGAATATATTGTAAAAATAACTTATTCTTGTGATCAAAGCTAAATTTTCAGCATCATCTTCAGTGTCACATGATCCTTCAGAAAATATTATAAAATGCTGATTTGATGCCCATAAACATTTCTTATTTTTATCAATGTTGTTTTTTTTTCAGGATTCTTTGAATATAAAGTTTAAAAAAACAGCATTTATTTGAAATAGAAATCTTTTATAACATCATAAATGTCTTGCTGAATAAAATGTTTAATTCTTCTTTAATCTATTAGTATTTTTTATTTTTTTGGTAAGTAGAGCATCACTATTAATATTGCTCATACTTACATGCACTTAGATGCGTTTTTTTTTTTTTTTTTTCTGGGAGATGTTATGTTACACCACTTTTGCCTTGACTTTCTTAAATGTTTTTTAACCATTGTTGTAATCTTTAGCACTGAAGACAGTCCAGTGCTGACTGAAACGTGTGTGTGTGCAGAGTCAAATTTTTGTTAGTGCACTTTAGTTTTTGTTGTAATAATAAGTAATCAATTTTTGTTCAATGCACCATGAACTCTGCATTTGCTTGGTGTGCTGACTCCTTTTTCTTTTTGTATTTTTCCCATTGACTGAATCTATGCATCCAATTATATTTTGTTTTTTTACTCAACTGGCACGGAATTTGCAATACTTCTCTAAAATGCCACTTAAAACAACATTCAACAGATGCTTTAGCAGATGCTAAGATGTTTTCAATTTATTATGCATTCGAATCTGCTCTTGTTAGGATGTTTGTGAAATGTTTAAAGAGACAACCACCTAGAAGACCATAGCAACCACATAGCAACATACTAAAACATACCTGCATAACAACACCCTAGCAACCAGCTGGAACACCCTAGTGACTTTTGCAGTCGCATTTTCTTCACAAAATCTACTCTATGCTTTGTCCCACTTTCAAAACTGTGACTGTGCATGAATTTTGTCTTTTTATTGGTTGACACTGATTGCTCATTAGAGGCTGGATGGAGTTTAATTAAAAAGCAATTGCGTGTGTGTGTCTTGAAGTAATTAGGAGCGGCAATTACCCCAAACTGTGACTACGTCCTCCTACCGGCCGGGGGAACAATGGACTGTCTGTCAGTGGCGGTGTTGCCCAAGCATAGCAGATGTGTGTGGACACACTAGACAATGGCGTGGCTGGATAAGTGGGTTCCTGATCTCAGAGGCGGGGGGGAGGACAGCAGCTTGTGTCCGAGACGCCCGCGTGGGGCGAGGGAGAAATCCACAGGACCAGATCCGTAATACTCTCTCTCTCTCTCTCTTTCTCTCTCTCTCTCTCTCTCTCTCTCTCTTACACACACACACACACACACACACACACACACACACACACACACACACACACACTCAGACCTGTCACGGCCCCTGTGGAGACAGACCCTGCTGATCGGCTGCTAATGGACATCTGCCATAAATGCCTCACACCCGTCGCTCTGATGAGACGGAGATTAGCGTGTATCGTAGATGCATGTCCTCTCTCGCCACTCACCTCACACAAACAAAGCAAACTGACAACAAATGATGCAAAATCCACTCGGCTGAGTGGAAAATCCCCCGTATGAAGTGACACGCAGTCCATAAGGAAGGACGGATCAGCCGAGATACGTGTCAGTCCATCTGAACTGCGGCCAATTTTCAAATGAGCACTGATTTCTCTGTGGACAACAGCCAGCATTTTAGCTTACTAAGTTTACTTGCTAAGCTGCTTTGTAAGTTTGGTAGCTTCCCAAGCTACTTGTATTTTAATGTAGTTCAGTTTGAAAATGGAACTTTATTGAAGGAACATCTTTGTTAAAGATTAGGTGTCTAATTTCTATGCATTAGCATCATAAAACATAAAAGAAAAACATCTCAAAAGCTCCCTCTGTCTTTCATTGGTCAGACCAACAGACTAAATCGTATGCCATTGGTTGAAATAATGTTATTTTGGGATACAGGTTGAGAACAAAAGCTTTTTGGAGAAATCAACCTAAAAATTTGCTTTTGCAAATTATAGTTGCATATAAAGCTGAAGTAGGCAGTGTTATTAATATTATTTATACCCTATTATCATATTTATTATTTTTTTAATTAGATGTTTTATTTTTTTAATATATTTTTTTCAATTTACATTTTATTTTAGGTTTTAGCAATTTTCTTATGTGCTTTAGTCTTATTTATATTTAGCTCTATATTATTATTTATATTTATATTTATTTCAGTTTTATATTTAAACATTTTTGTACTTCAGGTTTGTTTCAGGTAGTTGCCAAGGCAACATTTCTTCAGTTAAAATTTTTTAACTCTAATATTTATTTTACTTCAGCTTTATTTCAATTAATGAAAACAGTGTTTTATAAACTACAAATTGACAAATAATTGATTAATAAATTGTAAATAAATATAAAAGTGAATTACCTTTTGAGTAAAAATTTCTTGTTTAGAATACTTAGCATTACTTTGAAGAAACAAAACTAAAAAACATGACGAAACCCCAGTTTTTATAACTGTCAAAAACGGGTTTCTACAAAAATATGAAGCAGCACAACTGTTTTTAACACTGATGATAACAAGAAATGTTTCTTGAGCAGCAAATCAGCATATTAAAAAGATTTCTGAAGGATCATGTGACACTGAAGACTAATGATGAAGTAATGATGCTGAAAAATTAGCTTTGCATCATGGGAATAAATTAATATATTCAAATAGAAACTGTAATAATATTTCACAATATTAAGGTTTTTACTATAGTTTTGATCAAATAAATGCAGCCTTGGTGAGCATGAGAGACTTCTTTCAAAGACATTAACCCCCCCCCCCCCCCCCCCAAAAAAAAATTATATATATATATCTTTCCCCACTTTTGAGTGGTAGTGTATATAGTTATGTACAATATCAGCATTGACCTAGATTAAATTATGGAAAAATGTTTAGATTTTTTTTTCATTAAATAACCCCCATTTTTTGTCAAAAACATAAGAGGTGAACTGCTTATTTTTTTATGAATTGCACATGTAAAATGCAATGCAGACACCCAAACAAATCACTGAATTGTTTTTGATCACTTCATTAAGCACCAAATCACTAAAATGAATCGAAACTTTCAGGGCTTATTTATTGTAAGATTGTGTGCACAATACAATGCAACATAAAAATAACCGTTTTGTTATTTCCGGAAAAGCTCCCCTCTGTTTAAACCTGAGCTACTTTAATACTACTAAAATAAGTAGTTGGATTAAGTAGCGTAGTTAATCTGAGTTCCTCACTCTCTCCCCCATACTGGATTTAACCCAGCTCATCTCAGAATCTGTGTTGAATTGTCTGGTTTTTGTGTTTGCTGTCAGGAACAGCATGGCAGCGTGTTGGAATGGCATGCGAGGACATGTCAGTGCAGAAGGCAGCTGCCACCATCAGGTGCTGGAGGAGGAACCTGCTGTCCGTCTGTGTGTGGCTCTGACTCACTGGCACCTTCAGCCGCAGGAATCCCTCGATGTGAAGAACTCATTATTCACTTTTGTCCTGTCTTTGTCTCTGTGGCTGAAGCTGTCAAACTTGTCATTGCCAGAGGAGCACTGTTATTCCTCGGGGATTCTCTCTCTCTCTCTCTCCCCCTCTCTAGGAAATGAAAATCACTGCTATGTGAAATGGAATCGCTGTTGCCTGTTCCTGGATCACTGAAGGAGATGCTCGTACTCCAGTAATTTTTAATCAGCACAAAAGCCTGTGAGAGTTTTATTCAGATGGCTGCCCCGCAAATGCTTTGTGTTTCTTCCGGTTCTTCATTTTTTGTCAATCAAACAGCAGATTTGAGGCCACTACTATCACAGGCAAACTACCACAAATTATAATAATAATCATCAATACTTTTACAGCATTTATAATTTTGGTTGGTTAATGTTCATTTCTATGTGTATTAAGTTGTGTAAATTAACATTAGTTGATGATGTTGTATGAGCAAACATGAATTAGCAATGAATAATGATATATACATTACCATTCAAAAGTTTTGAGTCAGTAGGATTTTTTTTAATTGGATGATTAATTGAAATAAATCAATACTTTTACTCAACACGGATGCATTAAACTGACCAAAAGTGACAGTAAAGACATTTATAACGATACAAAAGATTTCTATTTCACATAAATGCTGGTCTTTCCATAGAATTTTCTTTACATCAAAGAATCCTGAAAAAAAAAAAAAGGTTTCTACAAAAATATGCAGCAGCACAACATTACATTAATAATAATCAGAAATGTTTCTTGAGCAGTAGATCAGCATATTAAATTGATTTCTGAAGGATCATGTGACACTGAAGACTTATAAGAGTTATAATGCTGAAAATTCAGCTTTGATCAAAGCAATAAATTACATTTTACAAGATATTCAAATAGAAAATGGTTATTTTAGATTGTTATAATATTTGGCAAATTAATATTTTTACTGTATTTTTCATCAGATGCAGCCTTGGTGAGTATAAGAGATTTCAAAAACATAAAAAAAATATTTTAATGGTAATGTATTTATTTATGAATTTATGAATTAGCATTACCCTTGATTACATTCTGTAAAAATAAACAAACAAAAAAGATTCTTAGTTGCTAGTTTATTATACCTAATGCATTGACTTATGGTAATATAATAATGTTAACGTTAAATCGAGGATTATCAGATTTTGTCAATAATCATATTACAACATGTATCAACAAACATGTGTTGGGGCTGTAGAAGTGCATTTGCTTTTAGTCATGGAATCTTTGGTGAATGCTTCTGGAGTGTGCTCTGTTGTGGTAGAAATCAATAACTGTGTTTCCAGCCTTGTTCTTTTCACCTTAGCTGTCTACTGTTGTCTCAATAACACTGTCTCTTCTTTTCTCAGGCCACTGTGCTTTTATGTGACTATCACAGAGTGTTTTTTTCTTCTAGTTTGATGGAATTGTCTTTGTCTTTCCTCTAGCGAGACCTTCAGCACAGATGATCCCATTAGAAATCTCAGCAGTCTCCGATCCATGTTCTGGGTGAAAGTTAAAGGAGTTTGGGGATCTAATAACATTAACAACTGAGCAAATTTTATTTATTTATTTGTTTAAAATTTTTATTAATTTTTAGCATTACATTCTATTTATTTTAACATTATAACAACATTGGATTTATTTTAACATTATTATTTATTGCATTTTAACATTTATTTGTTGTAATGTTCTGCAGTGATCTATAATTTTCAATATTTGTTGCTTTGTCTCTGCATCTTATAACCTTTATAACAAAAATTTTCCCTTTCTTTCTTTCTTTCTTTCTTTCTTTCTTTCTTTCTTTCTTTCTTTCTTTCTTTCTTTCTTTCTTTCTTTCTTTCTTTCTTTCTTTCTTTCTTTCTTTCTTTCCTTTTCATCTTGACAAGCCTGAAGTGAATGTTTATTTTGAACCAGAACTGATTAATCATTAATAGGGTGTGCATTATGCCTCTTTACATAGTTCAAAGGCTTGTGAAATGACTGTGTGTGTGTGTGTGTGTGTGTGTGTGTGTGTGTGTGTGTGTGTGTGTGCCTGCATGCGTGGGTGCGTATGCATGCACTCCTCACCTCTTGCACCTTAGCATGTTTACTCTGAGTGGAATTTGTTAGTCTCTGTCTCTCTCTCTGTCTCTCTCTCCACACGTGGCTGGGTAAAGAGGATTAAAGTGATGCAGCACTGCATCTGTCTGTCCTCCAGCTCGCAGCTTTCAGTCCCTAAGCTTTGATGTGTTCAATGGGGCATCTTCAGCGTGTGTTTGTGTGTGTGTGTGTCAACCTGAAAGGCAGAGGAGAGCAGAGAGGATGTAGAAATGCATGTGAAGAAATGAATCATGGGTCTAATGGAGCGCACAGCCTGTGTAAACCATTAAAGTTCCCTCGGCGCTTGACAAATGCAGAATATAATCAGCCCGGCAGATAGAAGGATTAGCCATGCTTTTTTGTTCATTTGTGTTTCCATCTGAATTAATCAGCATTCAGGAAAGGTTCGTTTGCTCAATTAATCTTTCTGTATATCTGTTTACTCATTCATTGGTTCTGTGGTGTCTTACTGCCACACAAAGCAACAGGCGTTCTGATCACTGATAGCATTCAGCTCAAGCTGAAGCTGCTTAATTCAAGCTTGTAATTTGTGTTCACAAATTGCCGTTCATCATGACCCTAGCATATAAATCTACAGGTATTGTTATTAAAATGAGCGTTGTTCACTCGACTCTCATTATAATGACAAGAAAAAAGAGAAAACAAACAAAAAACGAAGGAAAACAAAAGGTCAGTGTTGTGGCTTTATTCTTTTCAAATTTCCATGCAATGGCCATTTCACTAACAAAACAGTACTATGGAATTACTGGTATGGTCTTAATTATTTGTTTTTTGGATGTATACCAAAGTATGCATCCAAAAGTTGTGATGTCGGGAAGTCATGGCCTAATGGTTAAAGAGTTTGACTCCTAACCCTAAGGTTGTGGGTTTGAGTCTCGGGCTGGCAATACCACGACTGAGGTGCCCTTGAGAAAGGCACCGAACCACCAACTGCTCCCTGGGCGCCGCAGCATAAATGGCTGCCCACTGTTCCAGGTGTGTGTTCACGGTGTGTGTGTTCACTGCCGTGTGTGTGCACTTTGGATGGGTTAAATGCAGAGCATGAATTCTGAGTATGGGTCACCATACTTGGCTGTATGTCATGTCACTTATACTTGGAATACCATGTTACACGAACAGTATAATGATGTTACCACCTGATGCCATCCCTTTTTTTTGTAAAAAGCAGCTTAATTTCATGTCATGTCATTAGTAGTGTGTAATCCACTCACAATGTTACACAGTTTATGGCATAGATGTGAAAAATATTTTAAATGATATGGATTGTTAAGGAGAGGTGTTCAAATACTATGGTCACAGTAATCATTTTTGTCTGACAGATCATCACATAGATTGATGGAGGGGCCCGAGCCAGAATATCAGGCCCTGTTTACACTAGTACGTTTTCGTTTTAAAAATAAAACGATCCTTGTCTACACCTGTGTTTTCACTGCATTTCAGAAACGATCTCCGTCTACACTACACAACTGAAAACACTGGCACAACCATAGATATGTATAGGTAGATTCCCTATTATTTAGATGGCGGACACATCTGCATGGTCGGAGCAGTCGAATGTGGCATCTACCTATACATAACTATGGGTACAACAATGAGCATGATGTTATCCTTTACACAGCCGTCAAGGATACGCAGAGCGAATGTGGGCAGCCGCACCATCATTTTCAGAAGTTTCCGTTTTGGTCTGTTTACACTGAAATGCAACCCTGGAGTTTTCAAACTAAAACGGAGTCTGCAGCTTTTACAAAACTCTTAGTTTTTGAGGGCCGAAAATGCTGGAGTAGTGTAAATGACAGGCGTAGCAAAAGTTATGCGTTTTAAAATGAAAACGCACTAGTGTAAACATGGCCTCAGACAGGAAACAGCAAGTAACCACCTGGTAACTACCCATATCACCCTGGCAACCTGGCCTAGAAAACACTCAGAAGTCCTTAGCACCAATCTAGTAATATTCACATCTCTAGCAAGAACACTCTAGCAACACCCAAACAGCCACTCCAAACATCTTAGCAATTGCCTTGCAACTGCCCATAAAACCCTAGCAATCATGCATAATCTCTTAACAACTGCCTGGTGACCACCAAAAACCCCTTTAGCAACTGCTTATCAACACCTTCGATACCTTAAAGAAAATCAGTGGAGTGCCCTAGAAACCAATCAGAACACCTTAGCAATCACCCAGAACACACTAGCAGCCTTTCAGAAACCTTTAGCAACCGCTCTGCAAACCCCATAATTATCTTGAAGCCACTCAGAACACCTTAAGAGCTGCCTAGATACACCCTAGCAACCACTCAGAATGCCTTAGCAACTTCCTAGCAACCATCTAGAACACTTTTTTAGCCACTGAGAACCCCTTAGTAACCACACAGTAAACTCTAGGACTGCCTTAGAAACTACTCAGAACACCTTAACAATCATCTAACAACCACACAGGACCTGCCTAGCAACCAACCAGAAAACCCTAGGAATACCCAAGAAACCACTCAGAATACCTTGTCTATCTGTTACACTAGCAACCAGCCAGAAAACCTTAGGAATGCCATAGAAACCACTCAGAACATCTTAACAACTTCCTAGCAACCACTCAGTACACTTTAGCGATTATCTAGATACATCCAAGCAACCACTCAGAATGCCTTAGCAACTGCCTAGCAACCACCCAGAACACATTAGATATAACCTAGAACAACCAGAAACCCCAAGGAACACCCAAGAAACCATTCAGAATACATTGGTAACTGTCTAGCAGTTACACTAGCAACCAGCCAGACAACTTTAGGAGTGTCCTAGAAACCACCTAGAACACTTTAACAACCATCTTAGCAACTGCCAAGCAACACCCCACGTGATAGAGGCAAGCTAGTAAGAACAGTGCAGGAAACCTCACGTTCCTGATCTCAAGAGTCTCAGTAGCAACTGTGTTAGGGGCAGTTGGGGGTTCGGTGCCTTGCTCAAGGGTCTCACCTCAGTCATGGTTTCGAAGGTGGAAGAGAGCGCTGGTTATTCACTCCACCCTTCTACAATTCCTGCCGTACCTGAGACTCAAACCTGCAACGATAATCGCTTCTTTAGCGACTGATGCTAAGGGCTGCAGTCTTTAGCATCCTTGTTAGTGCCCCCACCTCCAATGCCATAAATGCTGCTTCAAGTCCTGTAGAACCTGAGGGGACTTGACAACATGGCTGCACCACCACCAAGAAATAGCTCAAGCAATGCATTGTCAAATGCAATGGAAATTATTAGGCAAATTTAACCATTGTTGGCAAGCACCCCTTACCCTGTTTTCTGAATATGTAAAAATCTAGTGTTTAGGTTTTGTTGTTTCTGTCAAGGCCCAATTGTGATACAGTACACTTGGAATAAATAGACCTGAAGAAATCACAGAGGCCTCTTAAACATTCGGCCCGGCCCTCAGTGCAGGGATCCAGCCTCTTAAATGGGTTTAAACGACATTGTTTCTGGGCCTGTAAAGAATACATAGTGTCTGCCCTGGGGTGAAAAGGCTGGGCGGCAGGCAGATCAGGGAGGGGGCTGCAGCCTTTATTAACCCTAGAGTGGCCAGCTAATGTGATTGAAGGGGTGCCACCTGGCTGTGTGTATGCGTGTATGTGTGTACAGTCAGCTGCCATAGATTGGGGAGGACCAGGTGCTGAGATTCGGCTCTCCTAATTGTTGCCATGTAACAGTGCGCTTGACTGCACCGTGCGGCTTGGGGCGAGAGGATTAGAGCAAAGAAAGACGCTGTTCCTGACACAGAAGTCCATTTTCTTTCTTTCTTTCTTCCCAGATCCCCACCCCCCTATCCTCCACAATCCCGGCACTCCTCCCAAGAAAGACTTAGGGATGAGGGTGGACAGAAAGAGGGAGAGAAGCCAGTTGTATTGTTTAATACACTTGAGGTGGAGATCTGAAGGGGATTTTGATAAAGCAAGGTATTGGCTCCATCTGTTTACAAACTTGATGACTCTGAAACTCATCACTCCTTCACCACATTAAAATACAGTCGACTGTAAATCTCGGAAGCATGAGAGAAATAATGAGAAATGCTCAAGTGGAGATACTCGCTCCCAATATTTGGGATCAAAACCTGCGTATTTCAATGTGAACTCGAACATTTCTCATAAAGTCAAAACTTAATGATGTGAGCAATGCTATGCACACAAATCGAAAAGCTTTATATACTTATTATGGTACATCAACAATTCTCTCATTTGGGTTAATATTTCTCTTGGAAAATTTTAGGAGAATCTTTGCAACTCATTTTTAACTGATGTGCCTGGATGTGTTTGTGATGCATTTCTTGCATTGTATTTCGAGTGCAGTTGAAAGCCATCTGTGCCGACGTGTGTAAGTGCTGTAATGTTCCAGGATCTCCTCTGCAGTCCTCTGGAGATCCCCATCCAAAGCTTAATGTGAGAGTGACAACCCCTTTTTCAGCAAACGCACAGCGATTTTACTAGTTAACCCACCCTTTCCCCCCGGGCCACAGGAGACGCCGTCAAAGCCTGTGGAGAGATGTGAGTCAGCCTCGCCTTGGTCCTTTCAAGCTCGTTACAACTTGTGTTTAATGCAATTCTGCTCTTAGAACCATTCGTCTAATTGTGCGCCATTGTGTTTAACCCATCTGAGCCTCTGACAGCACTCAACAATTGGAAATGCAGTCGCAGGGTAGCAGTTGTCAGCGCGAGCGTGCTAATTTGAATATGCAGTGAACGGGGGGCTTTCAGAGTGAGACAGAGAGGGAGGCCATATTGAGAGCCGCCATCTGTGTCCGTGTCGCTCGGTGCGGCCAAAGCAGGGAGATCCCATATGTCACACGAAGCCCCGCTGGGTATAGCACTCTTGTTGCTGTTTGTTGTTGTTATTTATTTACGAAAGGCCTTAGGAATGAGAAAATTGAGCTGGGTTTGCAGTGCCAGGGCCGAAGGGGTGATATTCTGGCATCGTTAGGACCATCTAACGAGCAGACTTCATGTCACTCGGCCTGTGTGTGTGTGTGTGTGTTTACCATCTGCAAGACGGTATGTGCACATCTGCTGAATCACTCTGGTCCGTTGGGCATTGGGCCGTCGTGGGACCATGTGGTGCGGTGGCAGAGACGGTCCCCTGAGCTTTCAGTGACAGGTCTGGACGACTGACATCACAGACACACCTCTACATGAACTGAAATCATGGCTAGGCACTTAGCTAGAAATAAAGGTGACATGTTAGCTTCAGGGCGATTTCACACTAGAGATTTTGAAGTCAGAGTTCAGTTGGTTTGATTGGTGTGAAAGTGGTTTTACAAACGCAAATGCACAGCACTTTTTAAGCAGTGTCTGGGACATGGTTTCCCAACCTTTTTAGGCTTGTCTATCACACATTTCCATAGTTTTAGGGGTGGCTAGGGAGAAACTAAACCTAAAAGTGACTATTAAGAAATTAAATGCAAATAAAGGGATAGTTCACACCACAATTTTAATTTTCACATCATTTGCTCATGGTCATGATGTTCCAAACCTATACGACTTTTAATGATTTTCTTAAAAATTACTTTTTTTGTCTATACTATGAAAGTAAATGGTATCCGATGTTGTTTTGTGTCCTTTCCGAAGAAAAAAAGTCACACATGCTTGGACTGACATAAATTAAGGGTGTCCAATCCTGCTCCGGTGGAATTTTTTCCTGCAAAGTTCAGTTTTGACCGCAATTACACACCTGAACAGCGTTGGGGAGTAACTAGTTACATGTAACGGAATTACGTAATTTAATTACAAGATAAATGTAACTGTTATGAAAGTGAAAGTCGTGACATTTGTCAAGTATGGTGACCCATACTCGAAATTGGTGCTCTGCATTTAACCCATCCAAGTGCACACACACAGCAGTGAGAAGTGAACACACCGTGAACACACACCCGGAGCAGTGGGCAGCTATAGATCCAGCTCCCGGGGAGCAACTGGGGGTTCAGTGCCTTGCTCAAGGGCACTTCAGCCATGGGTTTTGAGGGTGGAAGAGAGCGCTGTTCATTCACTCCCTCCCACCTACAACTCCTGCCAGCACCGAGACTCGAACCTGCGACCTTCTGATTACAAGTCCAAATCTCTAACCATTAGGCCACAGCTGCCCCTATATAGGTAACAGTTACTAAGAAAATATCTGTAATTAAATGAGTTACTTATGAACATGTTAACAATTACAAAGGGGGTTGTATCTGAATATTTTTACATGCATACAGACAGGATTGATTTCTTTCCCAGCTGCTTTAAAACAAGAAACACCAATGTTTCAGGAGCACAGCCGATCCTCCCTATATGCAAAATACGCAAGCTGCGTAGGGCCCCTGAAACACCAGGGGGCCCCCTTGCTCTCAAATTTTTAAATTTTAGTTTTGTTTTTTAATTTGGCCAGCGGTATATAAAAACATGAATGATCATTTCTTTTAATGCGGTGCGCTGTTGCCCTTTCTACATAAAAATCAGTCATGTAATGTGAATGTCGTACAGTCTTGCTCGAGACTAAATAAACAAGTTGAAAGCGTACTGAGAAGGAAGTACTGAAGAGATGCAATTTCTTAAGCGCTTTCCGCGAGCGCAATTCGAGATAGAGTGAAACACAGACAAATGCATTTCATTCATTCGTTTGTAACCACTCATACACCACTCCACCAACCCCCCCACCACCCCCCCCCCAAAAAAAAAAATCTATCCAAGGACCCCCTAGAACCTGCTTAAGTATGTCCTAGTTGGAAATATTGGTCAAAGGTATGATTTATTTGTTTTGTTTTTTTAATTGATATGCAAGCAATTAAATGACACATCATTTGACTATTTTAGTACAATGCATTTGTTTTATCTCTTTCGGTGTATCCGGGGTGGATGCAAGTTCTGTTCTGTGCATGTTTTGGTAATAAAAGCAAAGGGACAAAACCATGGGATGCTGTTGTCTTCCCCATTTGAGTTGTTACCTAGCTACAATGGTAAACAGCTGCTGCTTGTGCTCAACAGTGGAACTTGCGTCGATGAAAAAGCATACAGTGATAACCAAATAATATAGTGTGGCCAGAGAGGGTTGAATTAGACTTGAGATTCAGACCACACATCTCCAGAATAACCACTTAATTTCCCTCAAATGCAGCTCCAAATGCGCCTCTGAAAACCCACATTGCAGAGTCAATGTTTTGGGAAATGGAATCAGCCCTTACTGTAAGAGAATGCCCCATAGGCTTAATTAACCTGCCAGCACAGTGCTCTCTTCTCCCTGTGTTAATTAGATGGCTTCAGTGCCTGCCAGCACAGTGCTGAGACGTCGCCGTGCACCATGCAAGAACTGCCGCCGGGGCCGCGGGACACTCCTCACCCACAGCTGCCCACTGATGTCATCTCTAAAGCAATAATAGTGACCAACTTCCAGTTGCAGCAGAATTCCGGACGTGCCCCATTTCAAGGTAATGAGACAAATATAAATCCTTCCTAGAATGTGGTACCTACACTCTCAGAAAAAAAATGTATGAAAGCTGTCATTGGGACTGTACCCTTTCAAAAGCTGTTAATATGTACACTTCAGGTTTTAATATGTACATTTAGATACTAATATGCACCACTTAGTGGAAAGTTAGCTACAAAGGTGAAACTTGTGAAAGGCTACCAACCCAGTGACAGCCTTTTTTTGGAAATGCACTGGAATTCCTGGGAGACTTCTGCAACGTCCTCTCTGACGGACATGGTAACACTTTCTCCTTGTCACTCAAGAGAGAGAAAATGAATCATGCAGTTTTGAGGTTTCATGTTTTAAGATACGAGCACAAAGCATCTTTCCCTGACTAATGCGGTGTCCATGTCAGATTTATTTAGCCCAAATGTGATTACTCACAAGCATAATTACTTTAACAGCATTCATTTTCCTCGACACTCACCCTCGTACTGACGCAACATGGACTACTTCCAGAAAAAATAAAACATTCGCTGCATAATCAAGCTGCCTCTTGGTGCTAGCGGTAAACTGATCTATACTGGCCCTGAAACGCATATGAAAATGTAATTAGTGCGCTTATTTTGAGTAATGGAGATGAGATTGGATTAGCAGGCTCTGATTCCGTCCTCATCACAGCAGTGTACGTATTTTCTTGTCCGCTTTTAGCACCTTGTTAAGACGCGGGAGCTGATGAGGTTAATTGGAGTCTTTCAATGTGGCTTTAATGACTTGAAGGGGCAAATCTCACTACTGGCAGAACGAATCGCACATCCGCATGGACCAAATTCTCATAGGCTTGGATTTTGTGACTGGCTGAATGTCAACAAGGCAATTATCTGCAGGGATTCAGGTCGGCCCAGTTGAGGAGCACCAGGGAAGGTCATCCTGATCCATGGAGGTTAATTAGCTAACCTCATCTAAAGGAGGATAACTCGTGAAGGTAGCCACCGCTTTTCCATGTGCTGGGCTTAGCACACTGTTGCGGTTGGGAGTTTGCATGGATGTTGTAGTCCTTTTTCAAAGCCACTTTTCTCTGAGCCCTGACCTTTTTCTCGCTGATATTGTATTCGTTTTTTTTCTCAATAGCTGCGTCTTTGTCTTCATTCTTAAACGACCATGCATCTATAATAGATTTGTAGGGTCTTCTGTCTTCTGCGTGTGTCTTGCGTCTGGTCAACACACCCACTCTAGACCACAGTGTATGTCAGAGTAGACCGTTGCTGACCCCTCATGACCCTTACAAACGGTGTCATCCATCTCCAAAAGGACAAACAATATGAAGTGAACAATGAATTCAAAGGGCTTTCCTTCACTGAAATATGTTCAATAGTAACTCTAAATGGAAGCATTGATTTGCGCTGTCCATGGTACTTTGAAACGTTGCATGCATGCTTAGTAAATTTGATTTGAAGAACTAATGATGAACAGATGTTTGGATTTTGGTACTGGTCTGTGTATGTTAACAGATGCATTGCTGAGTTAATTTTTAACAGTTCAATTTTGTTTTGTCTTAAGCATTTTTTTTAAACTACCAAATAAATCGTTCTCAAAAAAAGCAATGAAGCATTTGGTCTGAGCCAAAGAAAGTTAGTTTAAATGACTAAATTGGTTGTACAAAGAATTGCTTGTAATTAATTACTGTGGCACAGGATTTGTTGTTTTTCAAGGATCACATTATAAAAATGTCAACAATTTAACAAACTGTTGCTCTGCCATGAAAATAGCTGACATGAAGAAAAAAAAAACTGACTAATATAGTGGACCGTGGCCGTGCTTAGAATTACATAATGCATTTGTCATGCTTTGTTTCCTTACAAATGGTGGTACCATAGTGCAGTGGTAGTATCACATAAATACCATGGTATGGAATAATTAGCATATTTATAAACTAATGCATTTGAATGATTCTGCAACAGATTTATTTATTTATTTATTTGCCACAGTAAAATTGAATCACAATGCACTAAAAGCAAAGCACTTTATCAACAATAAACTTTGTCCACGCATAGCTCTGATGTTGTTTTCAATCTGTTGCACCACAAGTCAATCAAACGGTGACTAAATGCATATATAAATATATAATGCTTTATATAATGCTCAAAACAAAGACACAATCAGCAAATGAGCATTGCTTTTTTGTGAGTGTGAGAGCCCTTTCAGCTGTGCTCACATTGTATTCTCTGCTGAATACCACGGTACTCAGGAAATGACCCCTTATGACATAGTCCTTGTTGCTATGGCAGCGTGGATAGTGATACACTTCCCAATCCCAACAGAACGCAACATATTTTTAATGAAATTGCTTTAGGTGGGAGGTCCGTCATGAACCTTTGGTCTGTTGTCCTCAAAGGATTGCAGATATTTCGTTCTCCTAGAGCTAATAAAGAAGAAAGGTTTTTGTGGAAATCTGTTCAGGACACAGCTGAGGCTGTTTCTGCATGCCCACAGGAAAGACAAATCACAAGTGCGATCTCAAATAGAGACTTTGGAGACTGCTGTTGGTTCTTATATAGAGTTTCGGATTTGAACAATGTCTCAAACTGGGCTGGGCTCAGGTTTGCCAAGATGGCAAAATCTGCAGTTAAAATTCAAGTTTCTTTATTTCTCACATACATATTACATTACATTTATAGGACAGATCGTGATAAAAAGGGGGGGGGGGGGGGGGTTGCAATCTATGTCAAATTTTCAAAATCAGTCAAGGATATTTGCAATGCTTTAAATATGTCGCAATTAATTAATTCCCCAACTCGGTTGAATTTAAAACATATGGACAAGTCCACATTTCTTGATGTTTTACTCACAAATTCTCCACATAAGTATTCTTCCTTTGGAATATTTAGTAAGTATGTAAGTGATCATTGTACAGGTGTCTGTGTCAACTTCCTAAATATAAGTCTAAGTTTAATTTTAGAAGAAATTATAACAATTTAATTGAGCAAGCATTTTTACATGACCTGTATAATAGTGAAGATTTTCATGTATGGGATATAGGAGATGTTGATCTGGCATGGAAATATTTTAAGACAATATTTTTTTTTAGCTCTGATTAATAAGCATGCACCTGCATGAAGATTAAGAGTTTATAGTAAAGACAATCCATGGTTTAATACATCTGTTTCTTCTTCCATCAGAGAAAGAAATATTGCTTGGACCATGGCCGAAAGAACTAATAGCGCTAGTTACTGGGAACAATATAGAGCACTAAGGAATTAATGCACTACAATTATAAAAATTGCCAAAAGTGATTATTATCTTAGTATGAAAAATAAAAATGTCAATGACCCTAGTAAATTTTGGAAGCTGATAAAATCATCAACTCGGTATGTGTTGGCCCCAGCAGCTCCCGATTTACTAAAGAAATTAAGGATAAATATAAAATAGCAGAAGCTTTTAATACACATTTTACTAAGATAAGTTCAATCACTTCATCTAGTTTCTCTGTAGATGCAGATGGTAAAGATAAAATGGCCATCTCTTCAAGTTGTAAGAAATGTTTTTCATTTTCTACCTATTTCCCCATCTTTTGGTTCATAAAGCCTTGATAAGTCTTGATTGTAAAAAGTCTGCTGGCCCTGTTCAAATAGAGCCTTACTTTTTAAAAATATCTGCAGACTTAATAGTGAGACCTATTGCCTCTATTTTTAATTTAAGTTCAAGCAGTGTTCTGATACCAAGTTCTTGGAAGTCAGCAATTATTCGGCCATTACTGAAGGGTGGAGATTCCACTGTATTGGATAATTATATCCTATTTCAAGATTGTCTGTTAAACTAAAGTGTTTGAATCTATGGTAAATTAACAGTTAAAGTACTATTTGTCAGCTAATAATATTTTATGCCAAACTCAATCAGGTTTTAGGCAAGGACATAGTACTATAACTGCTGCAATGTCAGTCACTAATGATATAACTGCTTACAAAATGATGCGAAGGAAAAACAATATTAGGTTAAAACATGATTAATTGAATTACAGTGGTGGCCAAAATTATTAAAACACTAGTATTTTCAGCAGCTAAAATATGGTTTTGAGTCAAATTAAATATAAATATTCCTCAAGTGTGTCAGCAACAAATAACAGTTAAAATTTCCAAACAATCATTTAAAAATTAATTGTAGTAATCCAGTGAGATTTTTGTTTGCACAAGGAATCTGACAACAGCCAGTGCTCCAGAGATCTGATCTGATCATTATCAGTCTGTCTGGAATGACATGAAGAAACAGGACAAACTGAGACAGACTCAATCCAGAAGAACTGTGGCAACAAAACAAGATGCTTCAAACCTACCTGCAAAGCTCCCTGAAAAACTATGCGCAAGTGCACTGAGGGCAAAAGCTGCATGAAGGATTAATTCAAAAGAATTCCTGATAATTTACTCACCCCAATGTCTTCCAAAATGTTTACGTCTTTCTTTCTTCCTTCAGTAGAAAAGAAATTAAGGTTTTTGATGAAAACATTCCAGGATTATTCTCCTTACAGTGGTCTTCAACTGCTACTAAATATTTGAAGGTCAAAATTACAGTTTCAGTGCAGCTTCAAAGGGCTCTACATGATCCCAGACGAGGAATAAGGGTCTTATCTAGTGAAACAATCGGTCATTTTCTAAAAATAAAAACGTATATGCTTTATAAACAGAAACGCATGCCTTGCACTACTCTGCAATGCGCGTCCATGACTTCACGTAATACGTAATTACGTTGAAAAGGTCATGCTTGATGTAGGCGAAAGTACCGACTCAGTCAGTTTTTACAAATTTGGAGAAGGAGGACTGTTCAAAAGTTGTTGTATCTTTGCATGTTTGACTTGTAAACACTGAGTTGGTACTTCAGCTTACATCATGCGTGACCTTTTCAATGTGATAACGTGAAGTCGTGGACACGCATCGCAGAACAGTGCAAGGTGAGCATTTCTGCAAGAAAATATAAGGTGGTTGAAAGATTATTTTGTTTGAATTAAAGGAAAATGCATTGCACGGTTTAGGCTGTACTGAATTGTATTTGTGTTTCTGAGCAGGATGCATGCTGGAATTCTGAGGTGTGCATCTGTGTGTGTTTGTCCTCTGACAGCGTCCTCAGGTGCATGGTGTTGCGCTCTTGAATCGGGCTCTTTCAGAGATTTGTCATGGTTCTGTTGGGCGCTGCTGCGACGGCACGTGCCAGATCACCGCCGCAGCGCTGCTCCCTGTGTGCCAGACGGCCTCTCGTTGTCCTGACAGCCCACCACTGCTGTCACCCGCCCTGCGCCCGGGCACCGGCTCCCGGCCCTGGCAACGTGAGCGCAGCCACAACCCCTACCCAGAATAGATGCAGACACAGGGGCCAGACAGAAACCCCCACAGGACACACACACACGCTGTACCCTGCAGCTCCACAGACTGTTCATTTACTCCAGTCAGGATGAGACAAGGTCAGATTCAGACTGACTTTATGATTTCAGCCATTGTAAAATACTGATATACAATAATTTAATTCTACTGTTGCTTGGCAACTTTAAATAGTTTACACTTATTGTCAGGGCCGTGGTTTAATCAGATTTTTTTTAAACAGTAAATGTAACTTTATTGATTGATTTATCTTATTTCTTTGGTGCCGTTTTCTGAGAGCATTGTGCCTACAAACCAGAATTGTAAGTGTTGTGTCTTAAGCTATTAAAAATAATTTCTGTAATTGAAATAAAGTTGAAATAAAATGAAATATGAATAATGAACTAAAAAAAATCAAATGAAAGCAAAATATATATATAAAACTAATAAAAATGGGCAGAGCACACAATAAAATGACTAAAACCTAAACTTAAAATACAATGAAAACTTAAAATATATCAAATAAAAGTGAATTCAAAATATTAATAAATAATATAATAATATATCAATTATATTTAAATAAACTAATAAAAATAAAAATACTAATGAAAATCGTAGAAGCACATAACAAAAGTACTAAAAACTAAAAATTAAAATCCTACAAACTTAAAAATAAAAGTTAATTAAAAATATTAATAAAAGCAATTATAATAGGTAAATAAAAAACTAAAATGTACTGTGTTAAGCTAACAGACTTGTTATAGCACTTGTATATTATTGCTTTTTTGTTGATTTTGATTGCTTCCATTGTCCTCATTTGTAAGTCGCTTTGGATAAAAGCGTTTGCTAAATAGCTAAATTCGCATGTAAATAGTACTAGAATAAACTAAGAAAAATAAATTACAGATAATTAGATATAGAAGAAAATAATAAAATGGCAAAAGCACAACAAAATGACTTTAACAAAAAAAAAAAAAAAAAAAAAAAAAAAAAATATAAAAAAAGGTATTCAAAATATGAATTAATAATAATATATAAATAATATTTAAAGCTATTCGAAATATTATTAATAACATAAATAATACTAAAGTAATACTAACATTTTTTTTGTTTTTTTAAATGCTAAAATGCACAAACAGTTTAAACAATTCAAGCATTTTAAAGCAGTTTAAATATTTCTTGCTTTCTCTTTCTCTGTCTCTTTCTTTCTTGTACAGTAAATGAGTAATGAATTCTTTGTTGCTCTTGAAGAGGAGGGGGAGTGTTTGTTTCCATGCATTCATTAAACAGCAGCTGAAACTGAATTGGAGAAACGGACACACACACTTACAGAGGTATGTAAATGAGGAAATACCAAAGACTTCCCAGCCAAGAAAACCAAACCTTAGTTTACAAGTTTACAAGAATACAAGTAAAAAACATAGTATACCTTTATTTAGTAATAATAACGACCTCTGAGGATGTCTGCAAAAGCAGGACATTTATTAGTATTTTGTCCTCAAAGTATAGGTGTATTGGTGTTGTCAGTGTCTATTATGTGTTTTGTCTCCAAGATGCATTTGTTGCATGTTCATCCAAACTGAACACATGAAACACACAGGTTGATGTCATAGATCACATAGTCTGATGTAATCTATCCAAGCACTTTGGGGAGAGACATCATCTGTGTGTGTGTGTGTGTGTGTGTGTGTGTGTGTGTGTGTGTTGAGACGTGCAGGTTGTGCTCATAGTGGTCTGGCTTGATCAGCAGTCTGACAGTGACGACAGAAGGCGGGGGGAGCCAGCTTCATATGCATAATTATGGTCGTGCTTCCTGAAACACAGCCCCACCCACCGCCGACCTTTCAGCAACCCGAATACTGAAGAGCTCAGAGTAAGTGTGTTTGGTGTTTGTACATTCTTCAGAGGGTGGTCTCGTTAGTTCCAGTGTTATTTCAGTGTCGTTGAGATAGTGTTATGTTTTTTATTGATACTTTGAATTAGTTTTTATTTTTATATTTTCAGTTTTTATTTACATTTTATTCAAAGTTTTAGAAATCTGTTATGTGCTTTTGCCATTTTTATTATTTTTTAAATTTTTTATATGTCTGTTTTGCTTTTATTTATTTTTATTTCAGTTTAAGTAACTTAAAGTTACTTCAGCAACTTAAACTTATTTATTTCCATTCCGTAACATTTATATTTGAATTCCAGTTTTAGTTAACTTTTATTTATTTAATTGTTTTAAATTTTATTTTAAATATGCATATATGCTTTTTATTAACTTTTATTTCAGGTTTAGTTTTAGTTATTTCACTAGATCCAGTAAACTAAATGAAAATGAGAAATGTTTCTTTGGAAACTATCTAAAATGTTTACTTTTTATTTTTATTTCAGGTACTGGAAATGTTTCATGGTTTTATTTAACTATAATAACCCTGCAGAGTACACATAAAAATGGAAACTGTGGTAAAATTTTATAATGATTGTATAAAAATGTGCAAAATATTTTTTAAGTTGTAAAATAAAAACTGATTATTGGAGTACAGTTTACAAGAAAGTGCTATTTCAGTCTTTCTGCTTTAGAATTTCATGTTTAAAATTTAAATCAATATAACTTGCAATTTTTTTATGTTATCATTAGTGAAATTTACTAGCAGGTTTTGAGTGAAAATTGTTTCAAGTAAATTAGATGCAAGAAATGAACAGTATTCTACAAACCAAGTAAACCATTTTGTTTGTTGGTAGTTTGTAATTTTCTGAAACTAAATGTTTTCCTGCAGAAATGTCTGTGCTGTTAAAGCTCTCACATGCAGTTTTTGGTTTTGTAAATGCATTGGACCGGCGTGCTGCCTTGCGCTCTGATCAGTGAATAGATTTACAAGCATTAGGGTCTGGGTATTGTGTGCTACTTGTGAACAGGAGGTCCGAGTCTTTTGTGTGGATCAGCTGTGTCCCCCCCCCACCCCAGAAAGCCGTCTGCAAACCTCCTGCTGAATTGTGCCGAGGGTCCGGGGTCCCAAAACACAATAGACATGTGCCACGTTTAACTGACACTCCAAACCGGCCAACACTTAACACACACACACACACACACACACACACACACACACACACACACACACACACACACACACACACACACACACACACACACACACACACACACACACACACACACACACACAAAGAGAACATGATTTTTGCTGATATGCCATACATTCAGTCTTTCTCTATAGGAATTACTTTTATTTCTTGTTTCTACTGCAAAAATATGTCTTTCACACTCAGTATTTTTGTCTAGTTTTCTATTACGAAAATAAACATTCTTAAATCAAGATAAGTTTACTTGAGAAGCAGAATGACTTAAGAAATAGTCTTGTTTTCTGAAAAAAAGAAAGCTCAAAAGTAGATATCTGAATAAAGATTTTCCAATAAATCTGCAATGTCTCAAAAATGTTTTTCTCAGTCTTCCAGAACCAAATAATCTGAGTTGATCTACACTTGATATCTCTATACTCTTACTGTAGGACAACTGTTAATTTATATTTTTTAATTTTAATTCTAGGAGAAACATCTGAGATGAGTTGATGTTTCAGTGAAACATACAGAAAGTGGGATCTTCTTTAAATCTCTTGAACTGTGAAAGAGCCTCTTCTGAGCAAAACTTTTATTCAGCAGGGATGCATTAAATTAATCAAAAGTGACAGTTAAGACATTTATAATACTACAAAAGATTTCTGTTTCAAATAAATAATGGTTTTGAACTTTTTAACATTCTATTTATCAAATAATCATGATAAATGTATTATAGTTTCCACAAAAATATGAAGCACCACTGTTTTCAAAATTGATATTACTCAGAAATGTTTCTTGAGAAGCAAATCGGCACATTAGAATGATTTCTGAAGGATTGTGTGAAACTGAAGACTGGAGTAATGATGCTGAAAATTAAGATTTGCATGACAGGAATAAATTACATTTTAAGTATATTCAAAAAAAATATTTTTTTTAAATTGTAATAATATTTCAGAATATTACTGTTTTTACTGTAATTTTAATAAAATAAATGCAGCCTTGATGAGCAGAAGAGACATTTTTTTAGAAACAAAAAAACAAACAAACAAACAAAAAAAAATCTCACTGACCCCAAACTTTTGAATGGTAGTGTGTCTATATATAGACCTTTGTCTTTCATTGAACACTAAATGAGACATTTAAGAATCTATGAATTGCAGCTGTTTGAATTAATCTTTTATCTGCATGTTGGATAAGATGGAAACTTTTGGTAAAGTGTGTACCATACCAAAACAAGCCTTCATTCTCTTTCACAGCCCCATAAGGCTGTGTGTTTTCACCCTACTGTAATTTCCTTTGTGTTTGTGTGTGTGTGTGTGTGTGTGTGTGTGTGTGTTAGTCCATGACAGCAACACCTGCCATACTGGAAAATGCCTTGAGGTTTGTGTGCTTTGCTGTAAGCCTGAAAGTGCAAGTGTTTACTTTCCTCTCCATCTCTTTGTCTGAGCGCAGGCCAGATAAGAGCTGCCACACACCAGACCACACGGCTCCATCCGCCGCCCGCCGCTCGCTCAACCAGTGTTTACTTCTGAGGAAAGACAGCAGGCGGAGAGAGGGACGCCAAACAGACGAGTGCGACCTGCAACAGGCAGGTGTGACCTCTCTTTACACGCCTGACACACGCTCGTATGAAGAGAGAGATTTGTTTTCATTATGCCACATTGTTGTGACACACCAAACACAAACACATGCATTTTAATGCTCTTTCATAGCTGAGGACGCTAAATGGAGATATCGAATAATTTCACGTTATAACTTTTGTTTCAGAAAAAATTCTCAGGAGAATAAAAACAGACGCAAATGAGACATTGTACAAATGTACAGTAAGAGGGGTTGAAAGCAGCTCAGATCATTTGCTCTTGGAGAAATGTTTAAGTTTGTATTAGGATTAAAATTAATTATAGAAAGGGATTTTGGTAATAACAGTGCATACAAAAAGAACATTCTATTAATGTTACTTCATTACTTTGAGAGGACTTATTAAAAGTTGTTAGCTATGATATTGATTGAGAAGGATGTATGCATATTTACGCATAACCTGTTTTTGGATGAAACTATTATGAAACGTTACTTCTAAATGTTCTCCGAACGTTCAAAACGCCTGGTTGTTTGAAAGTTTTAAATATGTTTTTTCTTGGTTATGTGAATGCTGCCAAAACATTCCATTTGATCATTTTGAAAACATTACAGGAATGTTACTTTTGAATGTTCTCTAAACATTTCGAAACAAGCAACATTTAAAACAAAACATTCCATGAACAACCCAAATGAAAAAAAGTTTATTCAAGTATGCTATTAGTATACTTCTTTTAAACTAAAAATAGTAATATTTTTATGTACTTCTTAGAAGTATACTTAAAATGACATTTAAGTATACTTGACCTACGTATACTATATAAAAGTCTAAATATATTTGCGCTACAGTATAGCTACTTGTGCTCTGGGAATCCATGTTTTCATTGTTATATGGTAGGGGGCGCTATTACATACCTTCTTTACAGAATTTACAAAACACAAGCAAAGAAGAAACCGAAACAACAGATGCTTCCACATGTAATCTAACACGATCAGACATAAAACAGCATCAAAACTGTGTAACGTTATGGAATAAAATGTCGACCCATGAAGAGGTAATGTCGGTAAGAGGGGTGCTGATCGATTTGAAACTTCAATTTGAATCCAATACACAGTCTTTTTTCAGCTTTTTTTTTTTTCAAAATGTTATTTATTTCTTTTTCTTTTTCTTTTTTTATTTATGGTACTTACCCACATTCAAGTGTCTATGAAAAAGAATGCATAAAGTTAGAATAAAATGTTAAATTTTCCGATGTATGTTCAGTTATTAATATAACTAAATACATACAAATTAATACCTAAATAGGGATATAGTAGTATACTAAAAGTATGATGTAAAGTTCACTTAAAGAAACTTACAAGTATACTTGCAGTATAAAACTACTAAAATAGTAGTTTACTGAGACTATACTTCAAGGTGTACTAAAATGCTACAAGTATTTAATTAGTAAACTATCAGTACATATGGACATAAGCGAAACCTATGGAGCTCTAATCGTAATGGCGTACAAAAACGATTACAAGTGCTCACTGTTGTACTGCCTCTAGTGTTCATTTCTGTTGGAAACTGCAGTGAGATGTACTTATTGGTATGAATTTCACATCTTGCGAAAGAGTTCCCATGGGTACGTTTTTGTTATGAGATCAGTCTAGTTTTTGAAATGTTTTAAAGACATTTGTTTCTTGGTTACGCAAATGTTAAGGGAACATTCCACTTCGAAAACAATACAAGAAAGTTACTTTTGTATGTTCTCTGAACATTCCGAAATTAAAAAAAGGGGTTAAACTACAGCATTTAAGGAAAAAATATTTAATAAACAATGTATAAATAATATTTTTGTGCACTGTTTTGAGAATTATTAAAGATCATATAACTTTGAAAAAACATTCAATTAACGCTACTGCAAGAACATTTGTTCATAACTTAGAATGTTTTGAGACCATTCTCTGTTAGCTGGGTAATTGCTGGTACTTTATTGTCAGTGAAGGAAGTGCTATTAATCAGTCTCATTCTCTCTCCCAGCATGCAGCAGCTCCATGGATCAGACCTCAGATGATGGATACCAGCTGAAATGTGTCCAGTTAAATCATTAGGACACACGCTACAGGCCAGTCATTCAGAGAGGCAAGTAAAGTCAACATCCAGCCTCTCAATGATGCTGAACTAATGCTGATTGATCACACCGCTGATGCCCGTGTGTGTGTGTGTGTGATCGGTTTCAGCTGTAAATCATATCGGCTTGTTGTTTGCTGTACCTTCAGATGCCATTACCTTGTTTTGTTCTGGTTTGTAAATGTTGGCCTCAGTGTGTGTGTGTGTGTGTGTGTGTGTGAAAAGGCTTTATCTGCTGTTATCTTCGCCGGCCCGCTTTGCAGCTGCTCTCCACCTGTCACTCACACACACACACACAGAGAGTGGTGCACATAGTCTGGGGTTGCGCGCGTGTGCATGTGCATACATGCGCGTGTGCATTAGTTAGTGATTACGAAGTCGCAGAGGGTTGCATTCTGTTATAAAATACACTGATGGAATGTAATTAAATAAATAAATTAAATAAAAAATTAAATAAATAAATAATACTCAACATGAGTATTGCATAATGATGTTATATATTTCATCTAAAGCTATTTTTACAGCATTTCTCTTATTTTTGTATAGGTAATACATATGCAGTTTTTGAGCTCCTGCTACTAGAGAAACCATTTGTACTCATTGAAAATATTTGATTCGTTTTTTTTTTTTTCACTACAGGCGTGAATGGTAATGTATACCATGCACTATATATATGTATATATAGTATGGTATTGTGTTCAAATAAGGACTTTTATCATACAGTAAAAGTCAGACTGGGGCAGGTTGTCACATATGTGTTGTGTATAAATTGTATCAAATGTATTAATTACAATTTATTTCTTCCAAACAGTGATTTGATTTTTTTTAATGTTTTAAACATTTCACTCTTTAGCTTTATAAATTATGTGTTTTGTGCTTCAGTGTTTTAAAGTTAAAATGCCATTAAGTAACATTTAAATTAAATTTTTTCCTCTCCAGATCGTATTTCATATTTCAAACAAACATTTTTCTCCAATCAATGTCAATAAACAGCAGGTTCCCATTGTGACAACTTACCCCAGCATCAGGGTCAGTGTGTTTCCTGGGCAATAACAGTGGAAAAGTCATTTTCTAGGGTTTCCCCAGACTCCTTTACAGTATTATTTTTGTGTGAATTTCTTTCATATCTGTAAGGCTCTCTTTCTCAGCCATGAGGTGAGGCTGCTTGTGGATGTGTACGTGTGTGTGTGAGAGTGAAGCACTCATGGCCTTTGGGAGGCATTCTGCATAACAGCAGTGTGTCTGAGGTGCTGCATAGTGGGATTTGGTGTCTATGGTGAATTCTCTCTCAGCGCTGCTGGAGAAAGTCCCCTGCATACCGACACCAAGCAAGACTATTTTCTGTTTCCATCATAGTATTTATAAAAAAAAAAAAAAAAAAAAAAAAAAAAACCAAAAATTCCCCAAAACTTTGGTTAAAATTTGGGACCACTCCTGATCCCAATCAACCCAGACCCTCCCAGTATAAATTAGATTTATATTAACTTTATTCATTCAAATTGTTAGAAATGTCATGATTTAGAAAAAAGGGCAATAGAAATAAATACACCTTCATGTTAATTATTAAATGATTAATTTAATATAATGAGTTTATTATTAAAATATTTGCAGATTTTATTTTGAATTTTTTTTTTTTTTTTTTTTTTTTACATTTTACAAACATGTACTTTATACTTTTTATGTGCTGTACTAAATTTTTCACCATTTTAAATCATATTTTAGCTTTCTAACGGCTTGTTTAAAAAGTCATATTCCATCTTGTCTTTGTCATTAATTATACAAAAAAAAAAAAAAATTGAAAAATGTTTCAAATAGTTTGAAGAATTTTTAAGAATAGCATCAACGGTTGCTCTTATAATTTGATTCCTTGCCGTTTTAAATCACTATACTGTGTTCTGTCTTGTGTTGAGAGCTTGTGAAATAACTGTACTGTTCATGATGAGTTTGAGCTTGCTGTTGATTTGAGGAAGCCTCAGGATGTAATTAGTCACAGACAAACAGATTGTTTTAGGTGATGTGTTTTATTAAGTGCAGACGTATCTTGGTACAGAATCCAGTTGGACAGATTTCATTGAAGATGATGATGATGATGATGAATTTCTCTGTTCACAGTGTCTGGGTTTCCACATGACAACAGATTGCTGGAATGTCACATCACGAGTGGATCCCAATTTGACTTTTTGGACTGTTTATTATTGTTATCATTATAAGTATTTTTGGACAAATAGCAGGACTGCAGAAACACACAAGCACTGAACATGTAGAAAATAAAAATAAATTAAACGATTGTATCTAATGCAAAATGAATTTCAAGACTTTCAGCATTGACAAAGATCGATCTTTAGATCAATAAATGAAACATTTGGCTGAGACAAAATTCAAATCAATCACAAATTAATTAGGCAAACAAATAATTTAAATAAAACATTTGAAATAAATAAATAATAATAAAGATAAATAATCACAAACATATTCACACACAAGAATAATAATAACAACAATATAAAAATTATTATCAGCAACCGCAATCACTCCAACATTTACATGATTAAGGCAGTTTTACAGCATGTCAAGATCTAATTCAAGGCATTTCTGGCTACACTAAAGGGAGAAACCCTTGTCAGTAGGTTGTTTGGAAAGCTACAGTCAAAGTCCACAGATTCACAAGCTCTATTAAAGCTAGAGACGATGGAAACATATGTACAGCCTGTGAATTCAAGGCAGGTTCTAGGATTTCTTAGGTCTAAAAGCTAAAAGCACTTGTGCGGAGATCCTAGAAAAATAAGCGAACAGTCTAACCTGTTGTAGATCAACTAGCTTAGATTTGAAAAGAGTCTCATCTGGTGCTCATCCAAGTCGCTTCCCGACCCGATTCCGCGAGATCCGAGAGGTGGGTAGAGAAGCACTGGTTTAAGGCACAGCTTTGCCTCAGCAGGCTGGACGCACCGGCATCTGAAGCAGGATCACCTGCCTGTTTTCCGACGGGTGGCATTTGTTGATGTGTCTCGTGAGTCCCGGCGAGCTGTAGAACATGGCGGGGCAGTATTTGCAGGGGTAGATCTGCGCCGAGTGATGCAGACGGATGTGCCGCTCCTGGCTCACTCTGCTGGGGAAGTTTTCTCCGCACACCGGGCACAGGTGGCACTCAGACGCGCTCAGGTTCAGCGGCGCCTGGCTTTGGGATTTGTCGCACGCGTCGTGGTGCGCCATCACGTGCTTCTTCAGGTACGCCTGACGCTTGAACCTCTTCCCGCAGTGCTGGCAGTCGTAAAGCCCGTCTTCGGACCCGGATTCGGAGAGTCCAGGACTCGGAGTGTCTCTGTCGCTGGAGGTCTCCTCTTTCCCGGGCGCAGGAGTTTTAGTGCTCTCCGGGTTCTGCGGCGCTGTTTTGGGTTTGTGCCACCGCCGGTGCGAGGCCAGGTTCGCCGGGCAGCTGAAGAGCTTGTCGCACTCTGGGCATCTGTACTCGATCCGGACGATCCTTGAGCATTTGTGTTGGGCTAGAGAGAAGGGATCGGCGTAGGCTTCTCTGCACAGCTGACACACGAACTCGCCGAGCGGCTTGTCGCCGCCTGCGCATTGAGATCTGGGTTTTTGCTCCACCGGACCTTCTTTGATCTTCAGTCCCAGCACCGGGGAAGTGGTGACTTCGTCCTCGAACTGCAGTTTCCGCATGGCTTTGGCTTTCTTGGATGCTGGCTTGCCTTTGCGCTCCGCGTCTGACGCGGGCCGTTTGGTGGTTAATGTGGTGCCGGTTCGCGTGCTGTTGCTGGTGCCGATTTTAAGATCCACGGGCGCGAACGGCGCATGATCGGAGCCGACGGGCGCCGCCGGGAAGGACTCCGCCGAAATGGGCGAGCCGAGATTGAAGCGCCTTTCCAAACACGCCCTCTCGTGCTCCCTGCTCACGGGTCGGGTCGGGCTGTACATGGGTCTGTAGACGATCTCTGGGTTCCCAAACTGCACCGGCTGCGCCGAGTGCGTGCGCGGCGACGCCGGGCGGTGCGCGCTCGCCGCGTCCTGCTGCGCGCCTGGAAACGCGCCCTGCTCATCCTCTTCCGAGCGGACGCGGTACGAAACAGGTGTCGCTTTCTTATTTCTCTTGACTAAAAATCCCCTCGGCATCTTCGCCAGCTGAAAGGCACTTCAGACGGGTTGGAATCAGAGGCACACCTGGTACTATATTTGGACGCGTGCGGCGATCTTTCCATCACGGAGGCATAGCAGCAGTCTTTTTAAGCAGGAATGATGACATGGTTCTCGCCCCTCGCTGCCTCGTCCAATCAGATGGAGCTGGAATCCCTATGGATTTGAAGATGGGAGGGTCCGCAGATTGCTCGGGCAGATGTACCTGAGGTTTATTATATTAGGATGCTTTAGGCACACGCTGGTTCCTCCTCTTTTCACGCTTTGATGCTTCCCGTCAATGCACACGTGCCCTGCCTTTGTCAGCATCCTTTAGGGGCTCCTTCAGTCATAGAGCATCATAATTTCAAATTAAAATAGGGGAAATGGCAACAGAGCGGCGCAGTTTTAACCCGAACGTCACTAAATCGGTTCGTGCTGCAAAAAGGCTCGCAAGTTGCATGCGTAATTTGTCTCGCGACTAATTAAATGTATAAATCAGACGCCCGCGGGCTCAGGACATGTGCGACAGTTGAATGCGGGACGTATTAATCACTCATTGCGCGCATACATAATTCATAAAAGAGGCTCCTCTCGTTTGCATCACAAAAGACACGCTTGCGCGAGCGGCAGGGACAGACGCACACCATCCTTCTGTTCAAACGGACTCGTTCCTGTCTGCAAACTCGCCCGTGCCATCAGCAGCATTGTGCTCGTGTGTGATGATGTCATTCCAATGCAACGGTCTCGTCGTAGCGGAATTTCTCGTAATCTCCCTCGTTTCGTTCGGAGAGCGTCGATAAAAATGGCCATCATGTAATTGCAGACGAGCACATTTGTTGCTTGTGATTTCATAACTCTTGCTGAGCATTTTTGTGTATTGCATTCGTTTTATTTAATTTACACATATGCGTTTTGGGGGGCCAGATTGGCTACATCATGCATAATTTGAACAACACATTTGTTGCATCTGATGTAAGCTTTTTTAAAAACTATTTTACTTTATTAAACTTGATGTGCAGTTTAGAGGAATAACATTTATTTCCACAAACATTACCCATTTTTTAGCTTAATGTGCAAGATGGTTTACTTGCCAAACACATCTGATGTGTAAGCTTTATTTTATTACATTTGATGTGCATTTTAGAAGATTTTTTTTATTGCATTTGTATTTTATTTTATTACACTCGATGTGTAGTTTTGTATTGCACTTAGTATTTTCTTTTTTTTATTATTACATTTTATAATGTTATTTTATTATTGATGTGCATTTTAGAAGAATCCGTTTTTTTTTTTTTTTTTTTTTTTTTTTTTTTTTTTTGCATTTTATGTATTTTGTGATTATGATCAATGTGCATTTTGGTGGAACCCATGTTTGTTAAATTTGACTTCAACAAACACATTTGTTGCATCTGAAATCTCATATGTAAATTTTTATTTTATTTTTATAATTTAATTAAATTTTATTGAAAATATCTGCTCTGGTCACATTACTACTCACCAGAGCTAAACAAAATAAAATACATAAGCTATGTGACGTGGTACTGCTGGATCATGTGTCTGTGATTTTCTGCCCCACATTCATTATCATACAGCTGCTGCTGCGCTCCGTCTTTACAGCCGGTCAGATTTCCCTTCATTCTGCTGCTCTTATCTGCCCCACAGCACTGAGGGGCCGCTGCATTCACAGCTCCACATAATATAATACAATACTGGACAGCACATACAGTCAAGATTTCAAAAGAGCAAAGTCAGGTATTTTAATGAATTGTCACCCAATAAACACAAAACATTTGCATTTGACCAAAACAAGAAGCTTTATTTATTTGCTGAAGTTCTTTGAGCTCCATCCCCCACAATGTGTTTGCCCCCAAACGTATGGTGCAGCGAATGTAGGAAATAAAGAAACTAAAGATAAAGTACTGAATAAATACTTGTAAATATGAAATGGAAATTGATTACAGCAGTCCCGGCCGGGCGTACATAGTCAGATGGTATCTGTTGTACTTCAGATAATCCAGAACACTCTTCCTCAGAGCAGAATAAGCCTCGCTTTTCTGAAACACGTCACTGAGGCTCATCGACTGATTGGACTCTGCTTTATCATCCACTATCTTCTGAAGAGCCTCTTGAATCGACACTGAACCATTCTCACCCTGTGAAGACACAAAAGTCTTGTTTTTTTTTTGTATTTTAATATCAAAATCTTACTTTATTCTTATTATGCTTGATTTTATTATGCTTTTAGTGGAACCGGTGTAGTTTTTTTTTTTTTTTTTTTTTTTTTTTTGTCATTTTTGCCTTTATTGTGATATAGGACAGATCAGGCCCGGCTCCACGGGGTGCCAGGGTGTTTTATTTTTAGATTTTTATTTTATTTTATTTTATTTCTGCCCCACCTGCTAGCCCCAGAGCTAACTGCATGAAATACATTGCATTAAAATATTTGGTGCATGACATGTACAGGTTCATGCATTAAAGTGTTAATCTGGAAAGACTTTTTACAGAACAAATGCTTCTAACAGAGATGTAGAAGTAAAGGAAACCGACCTCTAGTTTGGCTGAGTCCATGATTTGCCGGACTTCCTGTTCAAAGTCAGCGAAGCGGTCGTGGTAAAGAGCAAAGCACCAGTTCTCTCTAAAATAACTGGAAAAAGGGAAATTAAAAAGTCACATTTGTATTTAAAGACATGGTTCACTTGAAATATCTAAATTTGGTCATTATTCTGTGTCATTAATTTTGTCCTTATGTTTGCTAAATGCTAGACACGCAATGTTTTCTGGCTTTGTTTTTTGTCTTTTTTAGAGCTTGACAGATGTGGTCACTATGAGCTGTGATGGTCTGCATGAAGATTCATCAGAAATGCTTCCTTTGCATTCCATGGAAAACATAACAGCATACAGGTGTGGAGGGTGAGTAAATAATCACACACACACATACACACACTCCACTTAGCATGTTCATCTAATATGCTCCATACACCAGCGGGGTTGATCTATTACATTCACAGGTCTTGATGATTGCCCGTTTTTTTGTAATGACATTGAGCACCGGCCACATTCAGAGTCACGACAAAAGAGCGGTGAAGAATCCCGCTTTAATAAGTGTGATCAGCGCTGCTGGGTGGCTTAACTATTGTCTCGTGGCGCTGTGGAAAGCAGATTGCACACCTGCATAAACAGATTAGTAATGCGGGACAATGGCTCTGAGGGTGGAGGGTCAGTGGTGTTAAAATTTAGGAGCAGAGGTCACACCGTCGGAAATAGATCATCATATAAAGTGTGACCAGATGAAGACAGATATGATTACGATTTGGAGTGTCATAAATAATCCTGTGCATAATTCAAGACAATTAGTTGTTTGATTTCGTGTTTAGCTATTGAACTCAACAATCAAAACTTATTATTTATTGTTCTGCCATTAATGCTTATTTAAATTAAAATGTAATTTTGTACAGTAATGGAAATCTAATGAGAATCAGCACTGACAATAAAGGAAATTCTCAACAGTAAAACATCCCTTGTTACAAATTTGATGATAAAATGTTTTGATCTTGTTCTGTGTTTATTATTTTTTCCCCCTTTTGCTTTTAGGGTGAATTTTTTTTAGCACCATGAATAAGGTGAGTATCATGTTAAATGGATGTTTTTATAAGTTTCCAAGAATGTCCATTAGGTTGTAGTATTGAAAGATTTCTTCATTTGTAGATTTGAAATTCAGATTTAGTCTCGAAGTTGAAATCTATATCTTGTCATTTGGAATCAGGCCTGATTTTAGTCTTGATTTAGTCTATTTTGAGTGTAAATGCAACTGTGACAGTATAATGAATTTCTGACTGTAAGATTGATGTAACGTGGTTGAACCTGTACATGTCATGGACCAAACCCTCGTCGTAGCGTGAGCAGAGATGATTCAGCAGCAGCTGGTGTTTCCTGTAGAGGCACAGGAGGTTGGAGACGGGAAGTGTGTTCTTAGAGAGGCACGTGATGCTCTCCACCACATCATGCGAGCTGAGATACAGATGAAAGTAGTTCCCTGTTTCAGTGCGGCCCGTCACAATGTCACGACCCTGTAGGATGCGAGTAATAAAGATGAGCCTTTTAAGCTCTTAATAAAACACTTCAGCTCTTGGTTAAAGTAATCTAAGACTGTACTGTGATAGAATGCAAACTAATCTTTGTTTAGACCATACCTTCTGAGCTGCTATTTTGTTGCCGATGGCAGTTGGTTTTGTAACATGGAGGTAATTGTAGCCACCTGGTAATCTTCCCCCTGTGAATATGAGAATTATTATAAATTATTCCTCATAACTCTTGTTTTTACAAACACACAATTAATACCAATTTCACCCAAACACCACAAATATGATTATAAAGCTGTTTATCTCATATCAGACGCTGTGTTTCTGCGTAACAGATGGTCCATTCTGTTATAATCACTTTTCTGTGATTAGATTATGCAAATGAACTGTCAATAGTTTGGTGTCAGTCAGAATTAGGTGAGGGGGAAAAACTGGGTGACGCAACACGTTAAACATTTTAAACATTTGCACGGCTATAAAATGGGAGAAAAGTGTTATAATCCTAATAAAAATGATCACTGGATCCTCTAATAAACTCACAATGAGCACTTCACTGATTCTTGCAAAAGGAAATGAACTAAGGACAATTTATGTAAAAATGTAAGCACTAAAAAGAGATTTTTACACATTATTATAAGTATATTTTTAAATATATACTATAATGTTCTAGAATGTCATTGTTGCTAGGGGTTGTAAGGGTGTTCTAAGTAATTGCTAGGGTGTTCTGAGTGGATTTTCTAGTGTTCTTGTTGTTAAGGTGTTTTAGGTAGTTGCTAAGGTGTTTTAAGCGAATGTTCTAGAATGTTCTTGTTGCTGGGGGTTGCTAGGGTGTTCTAAGCAGTTGCTAAGGTGTTTTTGAGTTTATTTTTAGCGGGATTTCATTGCTGGGGGGTTGCTAAGGTGTTCTGAGTGTATTTTCTAGAGTGTTCTTGTTGTTAAGGTGTTCTAAGCAGTTGCTAAGGTGTTTGAGTGGATTTAACAGCATTCATTCTGGTTGCTAGGGTGTTCTAGGTGGTTGCCATGGTGTTTTGAGGTAATGTTCTAGAATATTCTTTTTGGGGGTTGCTAGTGTGTTCTAAGCAGTTGTTGAGGTGTTTTGAGTGGATTTTTTAGAGTGTTTTTGTTGTTAGGGTGTTCTAAGCAGTTGCTAAGGTGTTTTTGAGAGTATTTTTAGAGGGTTTTCATTGCTAGGGGGTTGTTAAGGTGTTCTGAGTGGATTTTCTAGAGTGTTCTTGTTGTTAAGGTGTTTTAGGTAGTTGCTAAGGTGTTTTGAGTTTATTTTAGAGCATTTTTTGGTTTTGGTATTTTGGTTGCTAGGGGGTTGCTAGAGTGTTCTAGGCAGTTGCTAAGGTGTTTTAAGCGAATGTTCTAGAATGTTCTTGTTGCTGGGGGTTGCTAGGGTGTTCTAAGCAGTTGCTACGCTGTTTTGAGTGGATTTTAGAGCATTTTCCCGAGTGTTCTTCTTGTTAGGGTGCTTTTGCTAAGGTGTTTTGAGTGGATTTTAGAGCATTCTTCCAGAGTATTCTGGTTGCTAGGGTGTTCTAGGTGGTTACTATGGTGTTTTGAGTGAATGTTCTAGAATGTTCTTGTTGGGGGTTGCTAGGGTGTTCTAAGTGGTTGGTAAGGTGTTTTGAGTGGATTTTAGAGCATTTTTCTAGAGTGTTCTGGTTGCTAGGGTGTTCTAGACTGTTGCTAAGATGCTTTGAGTGAATTTTCTTGTTGCTAGGGTGTTCTAGGCAGTTGCTAGGAAAAGAACATACACTGAAGTGACTGTGATGTTTTGTTCTAGATACTGCTTAAGAAATTCAGAAGGAGCAATGGTGACCTTGGATCTTGGCCTGATTATATGCTGGAATGAGATGGTCTTGGTCAGACGGTGGGCCGGAGGGACGCTCCAGGGTTGGGTCACACAAGGGCAGGACAACAGATGCCAAACTCTGCCCCACCTCCTTACAATTAAAGCAAGAGTTGCTCCACTGGTCGGCATGGTAACGGCGGGAGTATTTGGTCAAGGGGCCTGCGGCGTATATAGAGGGGTCGTTGGTGTGGAAGCTGGAATCCATGACCAAACGCCCATCGAACACCAAACAGGCATCATTGATGGCCTTGAAGGCATCGTAGTCAACACTTTTATGAGAGAAGCTGAAGAACACCTAAGAAAATCGAATGCAAGTTAGTGACCATCTGAGTTATTTGTTTCAGCTTTGATCACAGCAATAGGCATGTTAAAATATATTCAGATAGAAAACAGCTGTTTTAAATTGCAACAATATTTCACAATTTTATTCTTTTTACTGTATTTGTGCTCAAATTAATGCAACCTTGGTGAGCAGAGGAGGCTTTTTACGGATCTCAAAGATTTGAATGGAAATGCGTTTTTTGGCATGAAAACATTATGTAAAAATAAATACTAAAACAAAATGTATGATATGGCTCCTTGAAAATTGTGTACTGATGTTTAAGAATGTTTTCTGTTCCTCTGCAGGTAGTTTCACTCACCGCACACTCCAGCTGTAGAGTCTGAGTGTCAGTGGTGAAGGTCACTGAAGTCACGGGATCAGTGTGTCGTCCATCATTGATTTGAGTCAGCAGGCAGTCGTGATGCACGTGAACCTCCTCTTTTTCTACAGCCTGTTTCACTGCGTGCTCCACTGAACCATTGGGGAAACAGGAAGTTGGGTTGTCTTCGGGAGGATGGACCACATGAATCCGGCGGCCACTGACACCAAGACACATGAGCGTCTCCACGCAGGTGAATACGTCTATGGTGTTTCCATACAGCACAGCATCACCTGCCAACCAGTCAACTATCATTTTGTGTTTGGTACACTCATTACATTTAAAAGAGTGGCCTCATCTGAAATGGACAACATATTGTGGAAAAACACTGGACTTTATTATATCCATACCAATGAGAATTCATCAAGTTACATTCCCTCCAATAAAAAGCTGGTTTACTTAACTCTAAAATAAACTTAAGGCCATTAAGCCTCCACAAGGGGGAAGGGAAGCAATTTATTACGGCTATTTGGAGAGATAATATCAGTGGCTGTGAAACAGAGAAGGGTCACTTAGCAACCCGGAGAAGGTCCCATTAGGTTAGATGAGGGGAAAGAAAGGAATAAGGAAGAGAAGATGAAGGAAGTGATGTCCTTTCACTGCTGCACCCAAACAGTGTCAGAAACGCTCTCACACCATCAGTGCTGGATTGATTTAATTGAGATCTTTTGTGAAGGAAGGTCTTTGATGTCAACATTAGAGTCCACAAGGATGAAAACTAATCAGACGGAGCTCACATAATGCACAGAATGACACGCTGAATATATGAGGCACACATGCATGATTCTGTTTAATGACAGATGGATAGATGAGTACTGCCGTATTCACTAAAGCATGATTTATATAATATATCAGAATAAACCATCGTAGGATTAATGTTTACAAAATAATGTGAATGTGGATCAATAAATCAATCAATCAAAATTTTGAAAGTACTTAGAAGAACTATTTTATAATAATTTAAATAAACATTGGAACTCTATTACTTTAATTTAATTCGATTTTGAATTTATATTACTTCATTTGTGGTTATTAGCAAATTACTACCATAATACACACTATCGTTCAAAAGCTGGGGTCGTAATGGTAGAAAAAACAAAAACAAATCTTAAGATTTTTACAAATGTTTTTGAAAGTTTCTTATGCTCACCATAGGTGCAATTTATTTGTTTACAGTAAATACAGTAAAAACAGTAATATTACGAAATATTATTACAAATTAAAATGACTGTTTTTAATATGAATATATGTTAAGATGTAATTTATTCTTGTGATGCAAAGCTGAATTTTACTCCAGTCTTAAGTGTCACATGATCCTTCAGGAATCATTCTAATATGCCGATTTGCTGCTCAAGAAACATTTCTTAGTATTATTATAAAGTATTATTAGTATTATTATTTTGTTTTAAACAAAAATCAAAGAATCTTGGGGAAAAAAATGTATCAACATTTTTTTTCCGGACTCCCTTTAATGAATATAAAGTTGAAACAGAAATCTTTTGTGACATCATAAATGTCTTTATTGTCGCTTTTAGTGAATGTAATGCATCCTTGCTGCATAAAAGTATTCCTTTTATTAATACTAACTGATGTGCGGTCACAGGTGTGTGCAAAATGTCTTTGAACGTGACTCATCCAATCAGATTAGAGAGCCAGAACTGTCCGTTTTATAAATGTGGCTTTGTCCTCTATACATCTCACGCATTCAGTCCCGTAGCCCCTGTCTTCAATGCCATATTTACGCCAGTTTATGTTAAACAGCATTCATTTCCATATCATCTGTCTTTCCTCATGCAGGGCTGAATAGCAAGAGAAGGTCTCGCTCAAGCCCTGTCCATGGTGCTGAAGCACAGCCAGCGCCGCACAACTCGGATGTTTTCAACCACAACAGGATTTCTGCCAAAACTATTATCAGGTAATTTGTGTTAACAACTTATTCGGAGCCAGACCCAGCGATGCCTCTCTGGTTGACCCAAATACAAATTCTCATGCCACTAAATTGATATCTTTCATATGCAGACGGTATAATTAGCATTCACTGATAATTGCGCTACTTCCCGGATTATTAAAGGAGGCTGTAATTAGTAAATATAATAGGCTTAATCAGACAGATAGCGGTGGCTCATCTCTGCCCGTGCAGATTAATTCTTAGCTCACCCTGCTAATATTAATATTCCCCTGTAAATGGATGGAAGGAGATGAGATTTCACTCACGCTAATTAGCTGCTTGTTATGCTCTGACAGTTGGACGTGCCTTTAGAATAACAGTGGCTTGGTAAATGAGATTATGCAGGAGAGAGGGCTGCCATAGACTCTAATAAAGTCTTTGTAAATCTGCAATAAACGCACCTGTCAGTTCCACAAAGTTGTCCATGAGCCACTGATGGACGTGTGAGCAGTCGTGCTGGTCGTTGAGGGTGAAGAGGTTGGAGGGGACGGGCCGTGTGTGTCGGTGTCTGGGCTGATTTGGGTTCAGACTGTTGTTTTTTTGGGCATCAGTACTGGTGAGACTGGGCATCTGAAGTGTAGTTAAAATAGAAAATTACATTCCTTCTGTCTCTATATATATTAATCTAAATGAATAATTCATATAATTGTAGATATATTCTCCAACCAAACTGTTTAATCTTAATATTAATTAACTTTTATAATTTATCATCACAACTTGCAGATACTTTGTAGAAGCTGGTAAATATATTTGTGTGTGTGTACATTTTGTATATATATTTATCAGTGTTATTGAAGTAGTTCTAATATTTTGAATCAGTTTTTATTTTTAGATTTTAGGCTTTCATTTGAAGTTTAGTTAAAGTTTCTGTCATTTTGTTTTAATTTTTTAAAAAATATATGTCTATATATCTTTTTATTGATTTTAGTTCAGTTTTAGTTTTAGTTCAGAAATAAAGCAGTTAATGGTTATTTTACTTTTATTTAAAGTAACTTTTTTTTGTGTGGTTCTAATTTTAGTTTTGTATATATTCACATATATATAAACATAAATATTGTACATAATGTAATTACATTTAAATGTAAATTATTTAAATCATTCAAATGAAAGAAAATGTATTTAAATATATTTAAATATAAATAATTTATTATATGTATTTATGTGCAGTTTCTATATTAAATTTATTGTCGGACTCTGCCAAATACAGCAGCATCCACACAAGCTGAACTCTCATGTACTAATTATTGTACTCTGCATAAAAACTGTATTAGCATTGCATTAATTTGCAAATAATGACACGTCTCATAATTCACAGTGACATCTTGGTTCAGTAAATTGTGTTGACGTTGCGTTTGTGTGTCTCTGACCTGATACTGCAGGCCGGTGCAGAGGATCAGATAGTCATACTTCACGTTACCATTCTCCATCAGCTCCACGTGTTTGGCCTCGCGGTCGATGGCCTTCATCTTACCCGTCACCACGCTGATCCAGGAGCGCAGAGACAGCCGAGCTTGATCCTGATCGCTGTAGCAGTGACTGTGGAGGAACAGATTCTGCATCAGATTTACACAGCTATGAAAAGAGCAGCCAGAAGGACATTGGTGTCTTCACTGTAAGTGGGTTTAGTTTCTCAATGCTCAAGGTTAACTGACTCTTTCACTGAGGTGCTCAGAATCAAGGTTTCGTGTGGAAGCTCTGATACGGTGTGTCGTATCAGTCGTTTGGTTCGGTGGATTGGATTAGATGTGCCAGTCATGCAGAACCACTAACAGACATGATAAAACAGACGTTCCTGCTTTTCATCACGAGTGCCAGGAAGTAATGCTTTCGGTGAAGCTGCACTAAAGCTGCCGCTCTCAAAACACTGAAACATGAGGTAAGAGGCCAGAATCTCTTGAGAGACCAAAATATGTCACCCAAAAAATCAACATTTAATCTTGATTTATTCATTCCATCCCATTATTGTTGTTCTAAGATGTTCTAAGGAGCTTTTGATTCTCTTGCTTTATATTTCCAAAAATGAAGAAATCCACCACACTGCAAATTATTTTCTTACTCATTGTTGTTTTTTTTTCCAGTAAAAATATCTTAACTGTCTTAAATAAAGATGCATTTACTTGAGAAGCAAATCACTTGAGATATTAAGTCTTGATTTTCTCAAATTATCAGAATTAAGTGAGTTAATGTTTAAAACAAGAAATCTTTCAGTTTAAAGTATAAACTCAATTTACCCCCCCCCCCAGAAAATAAGACTTAATAAAATTAAGTAAGTAATGCTTAAAACAAACAAAATTCTGTTTTCTGAAAAAATAAGGCAAGTTTTCTTTCTCAAGAAAATGTACCAGGTTTTATATTTTTTAGACATTTGTCATAGAAGTAAAAAATAATAGGTTAGAAATCTTTAATATAATATGAAATTATTATAATTGAAAAAATAATAAATTATAAAATCATGTTTGCTCTGTATAAAAGCAGTCCAAAATTATAACTCTCAAATCTCATTTACAGTCATATTTTTCAAGCTTTCAGCATTTTGAGCCGTCAACAACATCAAACCTAAAGCACAGTGAATTTGACAGAAGTGTAAATGAGATTTGAGTTCCAAAGGAGGCGAAGATCATCAGTGAGTAACGGCATACTGTAAAAAAATCACTGCATTGACAAGCTTTTGTTGCATTTTTTTTTTTTTGTTCTTTTAATAGTAAACTTGACTGCTAAGAAATTATTAATAATGTTTATAATAAATTGCAACAGTCAAGCCTTCCAGTCTGAACTCCACTGAGAGACCCGGACAGCTTCAGTGCTTTAGCACTTCACATCTGTATGATAGAATGGAAATAAAGCGGACTTTCCCTCTTTCATGGAGTGGAAATATGCTGCATTGGAGTCTGAATGCCTCTCGTTTGTAATGCATCTCTCACCTTGTAGCCAGAAATCTCATGTTGTCATCAGAGCAGTGATCTGGAAGGCCGTGAGTGGAGATGAGAGTGAGATTGTTGAATCTGAGATGAGGACTGGTGGGAAAGAGAAATGCAGACGAGTCAGAGTCAAATAATGCCATTGACCCTTTTTCTTTCAGTCGAGTTTCTGCATCTTGACTTTACACACAGAATCCCTGATATTAATACCGTTGATCGAACATGTCTCAGAATTGATTTCAGGTACAGAAAAGCTTTTCTGAAGAACAGACTCTGTGTAGGACAAATCTTGTCCATTTTAGATAATGAGGCTATTTTTGTCCAATTTTTTGTTCCTTTTTTTCTGTCAAGAAATGAATACCATTGAATGAAGAGAGGACAGTAGGGACGCCTGAACAAAAGCATGCAGGGAGTGTGAGGTTATTCTGCAAACACTCGATGGACAGATGCTGAAATCCCTTAATTTCCAGTGCAGCGCTGGCCTGCATTAAAGTGCTTTCTTCTCCAACCATCACAGTAAAAGCCTTTCCTTTTGTTTTGTCTTTTTTCCCCTCTTGTTTTGTTTCCTGTGTGTAGTGGTCTCCCCCCGTCGCCCTCCCTCCGTCCCCTCAGGAGTGTAAAAAGGTCTCTTGTCATGTAAATGTGCTGGAAAGACATGATCTCTATCTGTGGCAGGAGAGGAAATCAGGCTAGGGTGTGTTGAAAGAGGAGCGTGTGAGGCCTGCGGACCGTCATGATTGATCAGACAGAGGACGCTGGACACACAGCCACAGATCTGCGTTCTAGCACTCTAAGCGATGCAGACAGACAGAGCTGCGACTGTCATCTCCAGCTATCTGTCTTTTATTTTAACCCGTTTTTTCATTTAACTCCTTCCTGCACGTTTGATTTACAAAAATGTTCACATGCAAAAGTATAAGAGAATGCCATTTTTAACAGCTCCTGAGCAGTCAAATTATTTTTAACGAAGTGTCCATAAAATGTATTAAATTATTCTATTATCCATTTAATTTTCCCATAAAATTAATATATATTTAATTATAATAACCCTGGTAACACAGTTTGGGACATGTCTAAATACCTGTTAAAAGACATGTTTAGACATGTCTAAATAAAAATTAAAAGTAAATTTAATGAAAAATAAATAGATTTTTTTAAATTTTAGCCATAAACATTAATGAATTAAATCTAATGTTTATTGCTAATATACCATTAAAATTACATTTAAAAATATGTATACATTAAAATATTCAAAATTTGGGGCATGCCTAAATACACTAAATAAATAAAATTAAATAAAAAATAAATTGATTTGTGCAATTTAATTTTAGCGGTAATCAATAATTAATTCAGTTGTTTAATGCTTATTGCTAAAATAACATTAACATTTAAAAATGTGTACATTAAAATATTTAAACAAAATTGAGGACATGCCTGAGTACACCAAATAAACAAAAAACAAACAAACAAAAAAAACAATTGAATTATATTTTTGGGACCACATGTTGTAGTTATTGATAAACCAGATTTAAAGAATAACATTTGTTTGAAAATATATAATTTTTCTTACATTTTCTGTTATTATTAACTATTATTTGTGTAAAATTGAGCAATGATTATTAGAGTATTTACTAGATGGCAGTGGATATTTTCATTGTTGTTCCAGTAAGAATTTATAGAATTAATTAAAGAACAGAATTATTTGTCAATCTTTTATACAAGAAAAAAATCTAGAAACTGTGTCAATGTGAAATGTTAATCTTGTGTGTGTGTGTGTGTGTGTGTGTGTGTTTTCTCTCCGCAGGCAGTTCTTGACCACCAGCTCACAGCGTTCTGGTCTTATCAGCAGCTGACAGGCCTCTATTGTGGCCAGTGTCTGACTGCTAAGTTTAGGGGCCAAGCATCTTTATTGGTCCTCTATGGTCCTGCGTTTCACCCCATCCTCAGGGGTGATAAAGGACAAGAGAGCGAGCGTGAGGGGGCCAATGGTTTTGGCTTGCCAGATAAGCGCTGTCGGCCATGGCCTCCACCTTCTCCATTAGACAGGCGGCCTCTACAGGGGCTGGCCGGCCATAAGTTTAGTGGACACTAACTGCCTCATTAGTCAAGTCATTAGTGACAGCAAACACCAATTGCGGCCTAGAGAACAGTGGCAGGGCTAATTAAAGGGCCAGCGCGTGACCTCCACACACTGCCAGCTCTAGACAGCTGCGTGCCCGCGGTGCCTGCCAAAGCAGCAGGAGTTAACACACACACACACACACACACGCACACACACACACAACCGCAGAGCGACCCCTGGTTGCTAGGCAGTTATCAGCTTTCAGGAAACAAGAACGGCCTTAAATCGCAGCTTTGTTTGGTCAAACGCTTTGCGAGAAGCTGCATCCAAACCCCTGACATCTCCTGATATTCTCTCGAGAAATTACATTCTGAAAAGTGAAATCCTTCAGAGACTAAAGACCTAATGTGTGGAAGTCATTGTCTAAAAACAGTTTCCCAACCTTTTTATCTACACTACTGTTTAAAAGTTTTCTTTAGGAAAGAAATTAATACTTTTATTCGGCAAGGATGCATTAAGGATGCATTAAATTGATCAAAAATTGTTTACTTTTTTAAATAAATGCTTTTCTTTTGAAATTTCTATTCAAGAAACCTGAAATGTTTTCAACATTGATAACATTAGGAAATGTTTCTTGAGCAGCAAATCAGGATATTAGAATGATTTCTGAAGGATTCTGAAAATTCAGCTTTAAACACAGCAATGAATTACATTTTTGATTGTAATAATTTTTCCACAATATTTTTAATTTTACTGTATTTTTGATCAAACAAATGCAGCTTTGCTGAGCGTAAGAGACTAATTTCGAATATCTTACTGACCAGAACCTTTCAGTGGTGATGAACCTCACATTTTTAACCTAATGGTAGATTTGTTTGTAAATGAAATCTAGCAAGGAAATGTCATTTGCAGTCCTTATAAAGTGAAAGTTAAGTAGTCTTGGTTCAATATCATCTGCATTTTCTATAATGTAAAAGTTTTTCTCACCAGAATGTGGCCCTGATTTTTACTTTGAAATCTTTCCAAGTACTCTTTGGAACCAATGCCTTGTTGGGAATCACTGCTTAAAAATATTTTAATAAAGGCAATCAAACATTTTATTTGAAGAATCTGTTTTTTAAATTCAGTGGCTTAAAACACAAAGAGATCTCTGTCCTGAGGCAGAAGGATCCAGAATGCAGGTATTAATTGGCGTGTGCTGGGCTGAGTGTCATTATATAAAGCCGTGAGCTCAGATTTCATGCAATCATTGTTTCACTCAGATCCCTGAGGGTCACTCTCACTAATTATAATCACGCCTGAGATGATGTCCCTCCGCCCCCAGACAAAGAACAAAACAAAAAAAAACTTGTTTTAGACATAAATATCTTGCCTTTTCTTCAAAAAGAAATCATAAATGCTATTTAGGGCTTAATTATCAGTGCTGACTGTTTGATTGAAGTAGCGTTTCTAAAAATGGCATGCTTACCAGAATGTCAGTGATTCAAGAAAAGCTAAACCTGTGTCAGATGCTCCCACTACCACGATTCTGGCATTGATGGTGACCTTCGGCTCCATGGTGAGTTTTCTGTTAGTGTGGTACAGGGCAAAAGGAGCCTGACAAATGCTCACTGGTAGAGTTTTTCAGTGGCCAATGCTGATATGAAATATGAAGCAGCACATCTATTCTCAAAATAACAAAAACAAATCCTAATGCCTAGACATGCACAGGTGAATACAATTTAATTAAAGCAAACAGGATTTTGAATAATGACTACTTTTATTAAAGAAGGATGCATTAAATTGATCAAAAGTGGCAATAAAGACTTGTATAATGTTGCAAAAGATTTCTATTTCAAATAAATGCTGATCTTTTGAACTTTATATGCACCAAAGAAAAAAAAAATCATGGTTTCCACAAATATATTAGGCAAGAACAATAATAAGAAATGTTTCTTGAGCAGCAAATCAGCATATCAGAATGATTTCTGAAGGATCATGTGACACTGAAGACTGGAGTAATGATGCTGAAAATACAGCTTTGATCATGGGAATATACAGGTCCTTCTCAAAAAATTAGCATATTGTGAAAAAGTTCATTATTTTCCATAATGTAATGATAAAAATTAAACTTTCATATATTTTAGATTCATTGCACACCAACTGAAATATTTCAGGTCTTTAATTGTTTTAAAACTGATGATTTTGGCATGCAGCTCATGAAAACCCAAAATTCCTATCTCAAAAAATTAGCATATCATGAAAAGGTTCTCTAAACGTGCTATTAACCTAATCATCTGAATCAACTAATTAACTCTAAACACCTGCAAAAGATTCCTGAGGCTTTTAAAAACTCCCAGCCTGGTTCATTACTCAAAACTGCAATCATGGGTAAGACTGCCGACCTGACTGCTGTCCAGAAGGCCATCATTGAGACCCTCAAGCGAGAGGGTAAGACACAGAAAGAAATTTCTGAACGAATAGGCTGTTCCCAGAGTGCTGTATCAAGGCACCTCAGTGGGAAGTCTGTGGGAAGGAAAAAGTGTGGCAAAAAATGCTGCACAACGAGAAGAGGTGACCGGGACCCTGAGGAAGATTGTGGAGAAGGACCGATTCCAGACCTTGGGGGACCTGCGGAAGCAGTGGACTGAGTCTGGAGTAGAAACATCCAGAGCCACCGTGCACAGGCGTGTGCTTTTGAACCAGAAACAGCGGCAGAAGCGCCTGACCTGGGCTACAGAGAAGCAGCAATGGACTGTTGCTCAGTGGTCCAAAGTACTTTTTCCGGATGAAAGCAAATTTTGCATGTCATTCGGAAATCAAGGTGCCAGAGTCTGGAGGAAGACTGGGGAGAAGGAAATGCCAAAATGCCTGAAGTCCAGTGTCAAGTACCCACAGTCAGTGATGGTCTGGGGTGCCATGTCAGCTGCTGGTGTTGGTCCACTGTGTTTTTTCAAGGGCAGGGTCAATGCAGCTAGCTATCAGGAGATTTTGGAGCACTTCATGCTTCCATCTGCTGAAAAGCTTTATGGAGATGAAGATTTTCGTTTTTTTTCAGCACGACCTGGCACCTGCTCACAGTGCCAAAACCACTGGTAAATGGTTTTACTGACCATGGTATTACTGTGCTCAATTGGCCTGCCAACTCTCCTGACCTGAACCCCATAGAGAATCTGTGGGATATTGTGAAGAGAAAGTTGAGAGACGCAAGACCCAACACTCTGGATGAGCTTAAGGGCGCTATCGAAGCATCCTGGGCCTCCATAACACCTCAGCAGTGCCACAGGCTGATTGCCTCCATGCCACGCCGCATTGAAGCAGTCATTTCTGCAAAAGGATTCCCGACCAAGTATTGAGTGCATAACTAAACATAATTATTTGAAGGTTGACTTTTTTATATTAAAAACACTTTTCTTTTATTGGTCGGATGAAATATGCTAATTTTTTGAGATAGGAATTTTGGGTTTTCATGAGCTGTATGCCAAAATCATCAGTATTAAAACAATAAAAGACCTGAAATATTTCAGTTGGTGTGCAATGAATCTAAAATATATGAAAGTTTAATTTTTATCATTACATTATGGAAAATAATAAACTTTTTCACAATATGCTAATTTTTTGAGAAGGACCTGTATTACCTATCAAAATATATTAAAATAGAAAAAGTATTTTTAAATTGTCATAATATTTCAAAATATTGCTGTTTTTACTGTATTTTTGGTTGCCTTGGTGAGCAAAATATTTTAAAAAAAATCTTGCCGACCCCAACATTTTGAACATTAATGTACTTACATAATTATTGGAGTGCAAAAATTGTGATTATGTATGTGTTTTTATGTCTTACAAATGAAGGTTTGTGTTATATAGACAACGCTGATTTAAATATTTAACCAAAATAATGTTAAAATAAAACTTTCATAACTGATGGATGCATCAGTTAGAATATGTTAAAAATCATTCTTTTTCTAGCAATAGTGCGGATTATGAATTTATAAGCATCAAGATTACAGTTTAATGGGGAAAAACATATTTATTTGTTACTAAAAGAGATTCTTATCATTTCTGTGGTCATTTAAAGCACCAGCTCAAGTGGACCTTACTGTTGAACACTGGCTAATCTTATAAGCCTCTGCTTGTCGATGCAACGAAGTGGTCATGTGTTATGTTTCAGGTTTGTGTTTGTCCTTTAACCAGAGAGTTAACAGCTAACAGTAATTGCAGTTTCCCTAAAAGCACTGCTGATGTCCTACACACGGAAGGGTTCCCCTGCATGACAATAGTTTAATCAGAGCCAGAGTGACAGTATGTTTCACTGAGCACTTATTGGGCTAAAAAGATACCAGCACGGCGAACAGAAAAAAAGCATTTGCATTAGTGAGCACTATAACTCATCTAAAATACTGGAATGTGCTAATGTTAAAGAGATCCACTGAGCGAATGGAAACATACTTTATAAAAAACATGCAGAACAACTCTGTAAGCTCTGCACCTAATATGAAGCATTGAAATGGTCAATTCTTCAAGCAGATTTACTCGGAAGGACATGTTTGGTTGTCTTTGAATCAATTGAAAGCGAACAGCTGCTGTGTTCTCCTAATCATTCTCTCTCTGGTTCTCTAATTGGCCCTTGAGCATGAATAATTTGAAGGATTTGTTCTGTGGTACACCTTATCTGATTTAAGGTGGAAGAATAGAGACGCGGTGGATTTTGGGAAGGGAGAGGCCCGAAACTATGCCATTTGTCATTGTAATATAAGAAAATGCAGCTGATTACACGACCATCAACGACTGGCTCTTCAAAGTCATTCATTAAATGCTGTAATCAATGGCAGGGACTGAAGGAGGTTTAAATTTTGGTTTAAAACATGATTCCATGTGCACAAAATCACACAGACCTCATTTTCTAGCGCCCTCAAAAAGTTTTAAAGGTCATACAGAGAGAAAAGCACAAAAAATAATATAAACTTATTAACTGTATAATTGTATTAATATTTTTAACAAAGTTTGGGGTTGGTAAGGGTTTGTTGTTGTTGTTGTTTTTTGTTTTGTCTCTTCTGCTCATCAAAGCTGCATTTATTTAATCAAAAATAGAGTAAAACAGAACAAATTGTGAAATATTATTACAATTTAAAATAACTTTTGTATTTGAATATAGTGTAAAATGTCATTTATTCTTGTGATAAAAGCTCATATATATATATATATAGTCAAACGTTTGGGTGTCCTATATATATATATATATATAGACTAATATTTTAAAATTTTAAATGTTGTGCATTTAAAATTTAAATAATTATGCTTCATCCTATTGTAAAATATGATGTCATTATATAGTTTGCATACTGAATTGTGATTGGTCTTCCTCTCTTATATTTATTTACCCTATAGCTGCTGTGAAGGTTGTAAAAAGATGTGTGTGGTGACCAATGGCAGACTGTGAAAGTGTTCAGGAAACCTGTCTGAAAACGGTCAGTATTTTTGTGATTTCTTCTAAACTAAAAAAAAAAAAAGTTTTAGGATGTTGTTCATCTGCTCCTGAAATGATATGACGGTGATGTGATGTGAAACGGGAGCTGACCCTGTCCGCTCTGCTCAGGTAAAGTCAGCGCAGGTGCGTCCATCTCAAACATGCAGGACTTCTGTCAGACATAATGCCCTTCGTAACACAACACTCTATTGAAGACTGGACAGGTGCTTTAACTCTGATTAATTCATCTGAACCGGACGGAGGATTAGCGCAGTCATTGCACTCTTATCTGCAGCGCTGCCTGGACACCGGCGTTGCTGCGCTACCAAATGAAGCTTTCTAATGTGGACTGAAGGGTGACAGCTTGTGTTTCTTGCTAATGCACTGCGCACACACACACACACACACACACACACACACACACACACACACACACACACACACACACACACACACACACACACACACACACAAAGCTGCATATGACAGAGCAGCTCTGTTCCAAAAACTAATGAGCACCCTGCTGCCTAACATGGGCAGTGGCTTTAACTGATTTTGCTTCAGGAACCAGACTTTTCACAGGATTTCAAGTGGTGAATGAATTGTCATACATCCACTGTAAAAATATCCTGTTAAATTTATGGTAAAAAACTGGCAGCTGTGGTGGTCAAGAATTCACCATTTATTTACCCACCTATATATATATATAGGTGGGTATATATATTGTTATTCTTAGTACCTAAAAACCATATTTGGCAGTTTTTTTAAGTAAAAGTACATATTATTTTACATTTTTAAATTTTATATAATTTTTTTTTTTTTTTACAGTTTGTGTGTCAGAATATATATAAATATATTCAAAGGTTTGGGTTCAGTAACATTTTTTACAATATTTTGAAAACAAGTCTCTTATATTTACCAAGTCTGCATTTATTTGACCCCCCCCCACCAAAAAAAAAAAAAAAAAAGTAATTTTGTGAAATATTATTACAAAGTAAAATAACTGTTTTCTATTTAAATATATTCTAAAATGTAATTTATTCTGGTGATGCAAAGCTGAATTTTCAGCAGCCATTACTCCAGTGTTCGGTGTCACATGATCACAAAGTCTGCTATGCATAAATACCATACTAAATATAGCTAATAATGTGATAACCTATTAAAAATAAAAACACAAAAATTAGGTTTCACAAATATTTTTATTGGATAAATATAAGTCTTTAATTACACTGAACTATTTTAAATAATAAATTCATAGTAATAACATTTCAATAATGTAATTCGGCATGTTGGGTTGATTTTTCATAGCAGTGCATGATGCGATTGATTTCTCTGTAAAGGATACTTAAGATGTTACTTTAGAATTTGACTTTAAGAATGTACCAATTATTTTGTGAACGCACCTTAAAATGCTGCCTACATAGGGTTTGTAACCACCTTCAAGCTTGTATACATAAGCTTTTATAATAAGCCCTATTGAGTTTATTGAAGAAAACTGTGAAATCATGTGGGCCTCATGATTAATTTAGCTCGTTTCGATTGTACTGATGAAGAAACATTGTGTGAAGTGAAATCCCCCTCTGGCTAGTGGGTGTGTGTGGTATCTCACTCAGAAGTAAACACACACACACACACGTCTACAGCAGATGTTGGTTGTTCTGATGATGGCTGGATAAGAACGCTGCTGCATTACCTGTTAGAAACCAGCGTAAACATTCTCCGCCATCTGCCACCATCCATCCATCTGTTTCTTTACAACTAGACCTTCAATAACCTCAGGCAACAACGGCCCTGTGATCTGCACCATGTACGGCTAACGATTCTGACTCAGAACGCATTACGAGTGGAATAATGCAGACAGCTACTGCGTTAATTATTGATAAACGCAAGTGGGAGAAACAAAGATGCCATGCTTGCTGTCCATTGAGAGTTTAGGGATGGAGAGTTGCAAGTGTGTCAGAAATTACTAGTGTGATTCATTCATTTACTGCACAGCACCCTCTTGTGGCACTTCATTTCCTCCTCGGTGTGATTACTAAAGCATGCATCGTCATGTGCGTACTTACGAATTAAACAAACCCCTACAGAATAGTTTCAACTGTTGTAGTTTTAACGTTACAATTGCATTCATTGTTTCAGTTTTTGTTTGTCATATTGATTTAAACGCTGGCTTATGCTGGTTTTGGTCTGACCTGATGTTTGGTGATCTGCTGGGACGGTGCGTTGATGCCCAGCTCCTCCAGCGGGTAGATGATCTGTCGTCTCGGGCTCACCGGCACCATACAGTTCAACACCGCTGCCAGAGAGTGAAGAATGACATTCTGAGAGCAAAGAAGGACAAAGGAAGAAATGTTTGTCAAGCCCCGAACCAGAAATCAAGACTTCTGATAGAAAACATTTGCTTGAAGAACCCCTGAGATGTTAAGTTAATATTCTAGTAATATTATGAGACATTTACATGATAATTGTTGTCTTATGATGGTTAATGTTCACATGACAGATACAATATTTAACTTTTCAGTAAGTTTTATTTTTATTTTAAATGACCTTTTAAATAATTTAATAATGACCCTTTTTTTGGCTTTATTTTTGATAAATAAATAATGACAGGGTGTGATACATCATGTGTTGTTCTTCATCTGAGGTTTTATTTTCCAAATTTTAAGACCTGACAAAGACCAGATTATCTCCTGATACAGAAAGCCACGGAATTCAATAGGGTTTCCTAATTTTTTCACATGACTGTATATAATTGCTGTATAAATTACAGTTGCCTTGGGGGAAAAAAGTAAAGTTCAAAATAAAAATAAAAATAAATAAAATAAAATAATAATTTGATTTTACACTACAAGTTACAATACTAATATTTATATCTTAAATTCTTCTCTCTCTCTCTCTCTATATATATATTTAAAACTGTGAAATATTGTTAAATATTATTGCAATTTAAAATAAAAAAGGATTTATTTTTAATGTAATTTATTTATGTGATGGCAAAGTTGAATCTTCAGCAGCCATTAACAATATTTGTAATAATACTTCACAATATTACTATTTTTACTGTTTTTGTTCAATTAAATGCAGCCTTGCTGAGCATAAGAGACTTCTTTCAATAACATTAAAAAACTTTCATTATTCCAAACCTTTGAACGGTAGTATATAAAATAACATTTTATATTGTTATATTGTTATGTACACACGTGTCCACTGCAGAAAAGGTATTCTTGTCTCGTTTTCCAGTAAAAATATCTAAACATTCTTAAACCAGGATACATTTTCTTGAATAACAAAATGCCATAAGTCTGAAAAAATAAGTCTGCCATATTTTTCTGAAAAAAAAAAATAAAAATAAAAATATAGAAATCAAAGTTAAGTGAATTTATGCTTTAAACAAAAACAAATATCTGCCAAAAGGAAAAACATGATTATTTTCATCACCCCACTGGCAGATTTGTTCAGAAAACCAGATTAAATCTAATGATGTTTTATGTCTCAAGCAGATGTATCTTGATTTAAAAATGTTTGGGTATTTATACTAGAAAACAAGACAATAATATTGAGGAAGATAATCAATTTTGCAGTCTGATATTAATGTGTTCTTTTTTTTTTACAGGAACTTTTGCCCACCTTATGGCTGTAATGGGGTGGATGAAGGTGGTAATAGAGGCAGGACTTGTGTGCCAAGCGCAGCACCTCCCTAAAGATATATCTGGTGTGATGCTGGAAAATGGGGTTGAGGAAAAAGTGACACAGTCGACCGTGTTCCTCTCGCTGGTGTTGGCTGAAGTACATGAACCTCTCGACGTCAAAGTTGGCTCTGATGAACTCAATGTCCTGGGAGCACAAAATACATTGCAAATGATTTATAAGAAACAGCAATGACACACTATGACACCTCATTAAAAATGTACCTCTTCATCTCTGATGATTATCAAACCAACAACTCGCCCCTCGACCTGCGCCACAAATGCCTGAAGAGCAGTTCCATCCTGAGAAGGAGAGACAATGTTCAGACATCACAAGCACTGCTCTGTCGACCGTCTGAAATTATTTAGTTGAGTGGTTTGTGACAGACCTGGTCTTTTCGGGCCTGTAGGAACAGATCCAGATCTTCACTGATGGACTCCCGCTGGCCGAGACTCTCAGTCAAACTTTGGACTGCTGGGATATCAGACGACACCGCCACTCGCACCTCCAGTATCCTGATGGACATACAAATATTAGTTTGAAGCATAAATCCAGTGTGCAAGACTGAATTTTTCATTTACAATTCATAAATACATTTCGTAATAAATGTAAAAATGTCGCCACAAGATATTATCAGTAAATATCAATTGGAATCTGAGGTCAAATATATCAAAGACAGAATAACTGATTTATCTTCAATAGATCATTGTTTGAATCTGGTTTTATCCACTCACAAATACCATAAAGGTCAGAATTGTGGTCTTTATTTTTATTGTGGTTTAATCATGCTTTATGGTACAATTAATCTTCTAAGGAACTATTGATCTGGAGATTTCTTTAGATGATTCCGAGTGTGCGTGTACCTGGTCAGTCCCCACCGGTGACACAGGTAGAGTTCCTGCGAGCAGGTGCTGGTGTCCAGAGGAGCGACTCTGATGAACGACTGCAGCAGCGGGAACTCTGGAGTCAGTTTAGGTACAGAGATCACACAGAAATCCCGATCCTGCAGAACGTCATAACTATTAATGTCACATTTATTAGATTTATTATGTTACTTGTAAAACAGGACACAAAATGCTGGACTGTGCACTCTTTTCAATTACATTAACGTTTAAAGATTTAGTGGCAGTAAGATTTGTATGTTTTGTATGTTTCTCTTATGCTGAATTTATTTGATCAGATGTGCAGTAATAATTGGTTTTCTATTTGAATATAATTTAAGATGTAATTCATTCCTGAGAGTTAAAGCTGAATTTTCAGCATCATTACTCCAGTTTTCAGTGTCACATGATCCTTCAGAAATCATTCAGAAATCATTCTAATATGATGATTTGCTGCTCAAGAAACATTTCTTAACATTAGCAATGTTGAAAACAGTTGGGCTGCTTTATATCTTTGTGGAAACTGTTTTTTTTTATTTATTTATTTATTTGATGCTTAGAAAGAAAAAAAAAAGATTTAAAAAAACAGATTTTAAGGGGGGAAAAGTATTAAAAAAGAAAGAAAAACTGACTGACCCCAAACTTTTCAATGGCACTGAACTCTTGGCTTAAACATGTATGACATTTTTTTTTACAGTGCACAAAAGGATATAGTTTGAAGAATGTCAATCGTCTGTTTTCCAAATATGACAAAAAGTAATATTCATAATAATAATGTTTGCTTGCTTCTCACACAAAGCCATCATAGGATTACTGTTGGGTTTTTTAATTGTATTTTTTGTAAAAAAAAAAAAAAAAAAAAAAAAAGCAATATGAGGGTGAATTATCATAATAATAATTTTTTGATTAACTAATACTTTGGGTGAAACCTTAAACAAGACAGTTGATGTACTTACCGGAAACAGTTTAAACAGGTACGGCAGGAAATCTGCTGATCTTTGAGGAAAGAAGAAGGAAGCAACAGAAATGAAAGCTAATGAGCATCATCTGTCCTGTAGGAGCAATGAGAAAGGCTGCCATGTTGGGCAGTAGAAAGAGTGTGGTCTGTCACTTTAAGCATTCTACTCATTAATTACATGTTCATGCTCTGTGGGGAGCGACAGGCCTCCATATTCTACAACAGCTGGCCAATAAGGTGGCACACAGACCAGCTCAGCAGGAGCCAAATAACACTCAGACTGATTTTTACAACAGCTCCTCACTGAAAGCCACTGGAGCTCTGCCAGATGAGGACAGACAGTTTTCCTTTAACCAAAATTCATTTAACCAGAACAAGTTCTGATAACTTGCGTACTTCAGAGAGGCCATATTTTACACTTTCATAGCACTATCCCACTAAAGCCACTAAGCACTATCTCACTAAAATTGAGATTTTCATGATAATCATCCACCCTGTCTCTGACCCTTTGAACTAAACAGGCTGTTCTGATGGTTGCTAGGTAGTAGCTTTCTGGTCCAAGAGGTCCTCACCTCATTTCAAATTTCTTCTCCATAGTGAAGAGCTGGATGCAGAATGCATTAGGTGGCCCGTCTGGTTCAGAGTCCTCACCTAAGTCCACGGTGGTTTTGATGCATGAATTTGGCTAGTTAGAGAAGTCAAAAGAGAAACAAAGAAGCAATTCACATAAGGCATGAATCACGTTTTGGAAGGATTCGCAAATACTGTATAGTAACTGGTGTTAAAATGCCAAAGAAGAATCATCTCAAAGATGATGGTTAGCTCTGACCTGAGATATGTCAGTAGGCTCATCTCCACTCTCCTGCTCTGCTGTCAGTTCACTCTGTGAAGGACATTTGGGTTAGTAAGTTATTAAAAATACATAAATTAGCCCTGAAATCCCTAATGAGCACAGTTAAATATGCTGAATGTGTCTTTTGAAACTCACTTCCACAGGTTCTTTGGCTTCATCAGATTGCTGGGCATCAGTGACATTGTTTTCCTCCCCCAGCGATCGTGGTCCCTCTGGCTTTTCCTCTTGATGTTCTGGATTTGTCTTTCTCAATCCTTCAAATTCTTCAAGTTCAAACCACTTATTGAATAGCTTCAAATCCATGTGACCGCTCACACTGACAAAACCAACGACAGCTCCTTCACTCTGTGTAAGTACACACACACTAACACTTTACTAACAGTTTAATTAACACTTTTTTTAAGATTACAATACAAATATTGACATATTTACAATCATATGGTAACATCATATTTGCTGAATGAAATCCAGTACTTCGTTAATACTCATTTTGGGGTGCTGATTCCAAAAATAGTGCGTTTCATACCATTTTCTCACAAAATATGATGCATTTCGTAGCATTTTTCCTTTCCACAACCATTTGTAAAGTGAAATTGTCTTATATTATCCCTTAATCACCAGAAAACCTGCCACAAAGACATGATTCATGTCTTCCTCTGAGCTGATTATGACTATTTGTTTAATTCTTTGCCTGTTTTCACATGTATGAATGAATCTCAAGACTTTAGCATAAGCCTAATCCTGATTTCCACTTTCCACTCCTCCGCAAGAAACTTTTGACATTTGACTGCTTTTATTTTGTAAAGTGCATTAAAGGTGATACATTTTTTGATAGAAAATTTAAAAATTCTGAATTCTTATTTTGTGAATGGAAGTTTTAAATGGTATTTTTTAACATAGCATCATCAAATTAGATATTATTAGGCTTTTTCTGCTTTTTTTCCCTCAAGATGCAAAGCTGTCTAATTATAATTGTGGTAAAATTGTGATAAAAAAAAGATAAATCTTAATGGTACCAAAAATAGGCTTCTTTTTCTTCAAATTAATATAATTCATTCCTATTTCTCTTTGATTTTGGGGTGAAATATGACCTGGACATGCTCTTGACAGATTTCATGAGATTCACCCATATATAATTTAAAACTCTCTACTCTCTAACTGAGTTAGAGACCTAGAAAAACAACACCTCTGTAATAATTTATGAATTTTCTCTGGAAATTTCTTTTTTTTGTAATTCTCCTGGGCAATGTAGTACAGTTTTCCTGCTGAATGGACGGGACATTCAGACAAAAGGCAAAACCGCTACAGATGTCTGGACACAATATGTTCAGTGTGAGTATGTCTTGGCAGGGCATGAGCTCTCATCTGCCATATGTCGCATGAACACATGTCAGTATGCGCCGCAGGGGAGAGAGTGGGGCGATCTGTCTTCCTGTCATTCCTGCGAAAACACAAACTAACACAATTTCTGCCCCACTTTGCATAAAGACTCTGTGAACTTGAGAGGTTACTGGGCTCTTTTTCTCAAGAGATAAATCTGAGAAGCAAAAAAGCTTAAAAAAAACTCTGAAGTTGCTTTCCATTTTGTTGTTTAAGAGAAAAACAACTTTGCATCTTAAAAAAAATGCCTAATATTATGTAATTTGATAATGCTGATAATGCCAAAACTTTCCATTACGTACAGTTTTTTTTTTCTGCAAAATAAGAAAGCAAATGCATCACATTTTTTTAGAAAGTGTGACATGCTCGAGCAAAACAGGAACTATTTTTGAAATCAGCACCCCTAAAGTTAACAAGAAACAAGTATAGGATATCATTTCTCAGATATGATGCAAGGCAGTGTATTAAAAGCGGGCATATTTGTGCATTCTATGTGCCCAACCAAATTTTCAGAGCTTTATTATCCACATTATTTTTTAATCTCTCAATTGGAAACAAAACCTGACTAACTTCACAGACAGCTGCATGGTTCTCCTCGTCTTGAGCCTCGATGAGCTCAGACAGGAAGTACGGCCCGTGGGACTCCACCAGTGGCGTGATCTGCTCTGCAAATATGTGCATGAGGTCATCGTGATCTTCCACTCTGGGGAATATAAAGTTATTGCACCAGGATTTTAATACATCATTGTGCTGCAAATGCCCTGTATAAACTGTATATTGATATAAATTGTGTACAGCAGGACAAAAACAGTCTAGACATGGATTATGATCGGCTTTAGACTAGATGAAACTACACGACTGTCTGAACGGGTGAATTTGATTGACACAAATGAGTGAATTTCACAGAAACATGGCTATGTCACTTTTCACCCAAAATACAAGAGAAAAATAAGAAATTATATTTTGCATAGAATACATTTTTTTTATTATTTATTATTAAAATGAAGCATATTTCCTGCCCATTATAGTAGTTTAGTAGTAGTTTTTTTTAGTTCTTTGTTATTTTCATTGTTCTCATCAATCATTCTCGTTAACTTTATTATCATTATTGCAAGACAAGTATAAACATTAAAAATTAACAATTTTACATTACAATCAGAATAAGGTAGTACAACTAATAGTACCATAGAATACTTTACAAATTAAATTATATATATCATATAACATATATATATATATATATATATATATATATATATATATATATATATATACATATTTAATAAACGACTTCTATATTAAAATAATTACAGTTAATCTAATTAATAATTATAGTAATAATTGAAAAATATAATACAATATATAACAGAAAATATTGTATAAATTTATTTTATTTTAGCTTTACAGTAATGTATTACAAATGTAAATTTGAAAATGTGCTTAATTCTCATGAACATAATGTCACAATACAGTGAAATATGCCCCAGCCACGCATTTGACCCATCCATAAGTAAATGAGAGGCTTAAAACCTGGCTCTGTGGATGTGAAGTCTAGGGCAGTGATTGTGTCGTTGACAAATGTAGGCCGAATACTGAACCTCCTCCTTAACAGGCATCACGGGTTCAAAGATCTTCTCCAGTGCAGCCTCTGATATGAAGAGAATGACAGAATAATGTCTTAACAATGTTACTGTCAATGCCAAGTTCAAGTAATAGTATACTCATTTATTTTCTACCAAGTGAGCCTCTGTAGGGAGTCAGGAGGCAGATGTATTCCAGCTCCACAACGGCATTGAAAACTGTTCTAGAATTTACATAGGAAGGAAATAAAAATCTTTGATCATTCAATTTGATTGAATGGATACAGGAAGGCATTGCTATACAGTCAATACAATTTGCGCTGCCTGAAACAAGATTCATATCCACCCTAACCAAATAAGAACAGAAAAATCTTGTTTTATTACATTAGATATAAACCAATGAGCAGACTGTGTGTATTCTTCAGCCTTATAGGCGAACCTAACCAAACCTGACAAGAACATGTACAGGTCACATTTAAAAAAATAAAATAAAAATGTTTTTGTGAGATTCACCTTTAAATGTTCACATTGATAAAAGAAAATACAAAGCAGTCTTCTTTTACCTCATTATCTCTTTAGCGCCCCCTATGGAGAAGCCAGGCTGAGCCACAAATAAACGCAGGAATAGAGTGTTCATAGGCTGGAGGAAAGACAAACAGTCTGGTCAGGGCAGGGGGCTGTAAAATGGATATTAATGGAAATCATGGTGTATTTGCTTTGCCTACCGTGAATTTTTTGTCATTGACGTGATTCTGAAGTAAATTCTTCCAGCATGCCTGATCCACCAGCTCTTCAGTGGGGTGGTCTGAGAAAGATGCATAGGCCAAAACTTCATTCGTAGTGGTGATCAGGGTCACGGCTAAATTTGCTTTCTCACTGCAATGAGAAATAGAAAAAATTCCATTCAATCAAACAAGTCTAAGCTATGAGCTATTTCTGATTATATTCATTATAATGAAAGTAAATTAAAGGACACTCTAAGAAAAAAAAGTAAAAAAGCTGTCACTGCTGGGCTACCTTTTCAAAAGATACACTTCTTTAGGTACTAATATGTACTTACTAGGTACTAATATGTACCTTTAAGTGATTAGCTTTTGTAATTTTTTTTTTCTGAGAGCATAGTTAGTCTTACAAAAACAAAATAAAACCAAAACAAAAACATACACATCACATCAAATCAATCAATAAAATAAAAAAATGAAAATGTAAAAAATATTTTAATTTAAATGTAATTAAATTTAAACATTTATAAATTACTTCTATATTAAAATTATTAATCTAATTAATTTGTATATTTTTCTCAATACAATAAAAAAAAAATAAAGTTAAATATAATTGTATTTATTATATTTAAGTTTCCAAATTAAAACAGTTTTAAAATGTGCTTAATTTATTTAATTTTTATTTATTTTAAGGCGAGACACTGCAGGTGAATAGGGTAAAAAAAATAACTAATAGTTATCACCTTACTTACCAAGTTGATTGATTACATTGATAATTGCAAACATTTTCTGTATTACAAGTTTTCTAAAATGGTATATTTAAATATGCAAATGAGGCATTATTTAATGAATTACACTTGTTTAATTTTTTTGACATATTAGAGTCAAATGATTTTACAGAAGGAATTCTGGGTATCTCTTTTTGTCACTCCATAATTCAGAAAATACTTTGAACAGCTAGAAAACAATATATTTCTTACCTTTTTTTGGGAATAAAATGTTGTATATAATCAAGAAAATTATATATGAACAAATCCCTCTGTAAAAACCTTCAGAATATAGACAGGAATAAATATGTAAAGTTCGGTGTGTGTAAGTGCCCCTGAAGTGGAGATTTATGGATCAGTGTTGGAGAAAAAACTCATTTTGAGAAAATGGCCTTTAAAAATATGTATTGTAATTGAAATCTATCGACACAAGTAGATAAAGTGCTATAAAAGAAACACTTAACACTGTGTTTTGGATGTTTTCTTTCCATAAGTGTGAAAAAAACACTTTATGAAAAGCCAAAAAGCCCAAAATCTAAATATTGACAGGTGCATGAAAAAACTCTGTTTTTGCCGGCAGTGTCTAATTGCATAATAGTTTTCATAACTGTTAACACTTACAGAAGATGAATGACACTGATTCTCCCAAACACAGCAACGGCTGCAGGACTGATCAGATTATTGATCTCTTCAGCATCTGACCACTCAGTTCTCCTCACAGTCACACTTTCAGCTGTACCGGCGGAAGAGGTGATGGTGCTCATTTTAAATCTAATACAATTAAGAAAATACACAAACATGCTTAGATACAGAAATACATTGTGCTATAGCTGTAAAGATTTGCCATTCGTTTTTATTTGTTCGTGTCTATGCTACCAGTCAAATGTTTTCGACGCACACATACAGTAGAATTGGTAAACAAATCAATAACAAATCTTTAATTTCAGCTTTGTCGCTTGTAGCTACACAACAATACATAAGAAAAACAATGTTCATTCATTTACATTTAAGAACAAAAATATAAAATATAAAAGCACTACAAACTGACCTTTCGTGTGAGAATGCGTAAAAACCTGTTTGTAAAGAAGTATGTTTCATGTAAACATTCATCTGGAGTTACCGCTAACCGTTTGCGAGCGTCCTGTAACCATGGTGACGGGGCTCCGTGACGTAGCTTCAGTCAAAGGTTACCGCGCGTCACGGCAAGCGCGACGCGCTACACACGGAATAGAATTGTCGCTGAAGTTTTAGCGGCTTCTCGAAGTTTAAAAACGTCAATAAATACGCAGAGTTGCCTTATAATAAAGTGACAGGAGCGTAATAATCATGGCGTCCACCGCGGCGGGTAAACAGAGAATCCCGAAAGTGGCAAAGGTAAAAAATAAACAATGTTTAGCGAGTTAGCATTAGCATGTGAACTACGTGAAGCGGGCGTGTTTCACCGTAAATACCTATTAAGATAGTATTTATAGATGTAGTTCATAGAGTTAAACGTTGTTTTTGTTCGTATTTATTTTGTGTTGTGTGTTCAGGTGAAGAATAAAGCCCCAGCAGAGGTGCAGATCACCGCAGAGCAGCTGCTCAGAGAGGCGAAGGAGCGAGAGCTAGAGCTGCTGCCTCCTCCGCCGAAACAGAAGATCACTGATGCAGAAGAGCTCAACGACTATAAACTGAAGAAGAGGAAGGTACGAGTGCTTTATATTCTGTATACGACCACGACATATTTGGCAAAGAACATATACATATACAAAAACATGATAATATCATGGTACATCTTCGGAAAACATGGAATTACCATAGTGCTTGTTCAGAAAACATTGCATTGTCATGATATCTGCCCCAAAGACAGAGTATTACCAATGCATATGCTTTAAAACATGACACTTCCATGGTGCAACTCCAGAAAACATGGTATTATCATAGAAAAACAGGAATTTGCCATGATCCATGCTCTAAAAATGGCATTGCTATGATACATATCTAAACACATCTAACTTTTTTCTCTCAATACAGGGGTTTGAAGACAACATCAGGAAGAACAGAACTGTCATCAGCAACTGGATCAAGTACGCACAATGGGAGGAGAGCCTGAAGGAGGTCCAGAGGTGAGTTTCAGTTCGGTGTCCAATGAATGAAACATAGACTGGAAGTGATTTCTGTAACTGTTTTTATTGCCTTCAGAGCTCGCTCTATATACGAGCGTGCGCTCGACGTGGATCACCGCAACATCACGCTGTGGCTGAAGTATGCAGAGATGGAGATGAAGAACCGGCAGGTGAATCACGCTCGCAACATCTGGGACCGAGCCATCACCATCCTGCCCCGTGTCAATCAGTTCTGGTATGCTTCCTCCTTATGATCATGCAGACATTCAGACAAATATACTATGTGTTTTTTTTCTTCTCCTGATTCATTCTTTTATTAATGCGTTTATGCACCAGGTACAAGTACACCTATATGGAGGAGATGCTGGGGAACATTGCCGGCTGTAGGCAGGTGTTTGAGCGCTGGATGGAGTGGGAGCCGGAGGAACAGGCCTGGCATTCCTACATCAACTTTGAGCTGCGCTATAAGGAAGTGGACAAGTCCCGCAGCATCTATGAGAATTATATCCTTTCATAAATAGCCTGTTTCATCAGAAGTATCCGGATATGTACAGTACACTCATATACAGCGATGTATGCTGTATAGCAAATCTCAACTGCCTTATTTATTTCTTTGCAAAATGAATCTATATTATCACCTAACTCTTTATATAAAGTTACATGTATAAGTATGTCCAACTTCAACTGCGTATATACAGTGTACTTGCATAGGGTGATATACACTCTCACCTGTTTGATTACTTGTATCGTGGCAAAATGTAACTGTATTATTAACTGGCTTTAATTTGCTAAATGCATAAAGCATGAAGATATTATAAACATTAACAACGTGAAATTCTGTAAAACTAATTTGAAATAACGTGTATTGTGAAAAGTGGCATACAAATATATTTGACTTGAAATAAAACATATATATATATATATATATATATATATATATATATATATATATATATATATATATATATATATATATATAAGGTTTATTATTTTATATTACACTACCATTCAAAAGTTTTTGAACAGTAAAATTTATAATGTTTTTTAAAGAAGTCTCTTCTGCTCACCAAGCCTGAATTTATTTGATCCAAAGAACAGCAAAAAACAGTACAATTTTGAAATATGTTTACTATTTAAAATAACTGTTTTCTTTCTGAATGTATTTTAAAATGTAATTTATTTCTGTGATTTCAAAGCTGAATTTTTAGCATCATTACTCCAGTCACACGATCCTTCAGAAATCATTCTAACATTATGATTTGCTGCTCAAAAAACTATTATTATTATTATTATGTTGAATACAGTTGAGTCGTATTTTTCAGGTTTCTTTGATGAATAGAAAGTTCAGAATAACAGCATTTATCTGAAATAGAAATCTTTTGTAGCATTATAAATATCCTTGCTAAATAAAAGTATTAATTTCTATAATCCCCCCACCCAAAAAAATTATGTATAATGTGTAATGTTACAAAAGCTTTTTATTTCAGATAAAGGCTGATCTTTGGATCTTTCTGTTCTTCAAAGAATCCTGAAAAAAATGTTTTAAATATTGATATTAATAATAACAATAAAAAATGTTTCTTGAACAGCAAATCAGCATATTAGAAAGATTTCTGAAGGATCATGTGACACTGAAGACTGGAGTAATGATGCTGAAAATACAGCTTTGAAATCACAGGAATAAATTACATTTAAAAATATATTCAAATAGAAAACAGTTATTTTAAATAGTAAAAATATTTCACAATATTATTGATTTTGTTGTATTTTGGATCAAATAAATACAGACTTTGTGAGCAGAAGAGACGTCTTTACAAAACATTACAAATCTTACTGTTCAGAAACTTCTGACTGGTAGTGTATATTATTCTTATTTTAGAATGAATGGCTGTTACGTAAAAAATGTAGTTATCCTTAATGGCAAAGCACTCGTGATGGTCCATCCTGAAGTGAAGAACTGGATCAAGTATGCTCACTTCGAAGAGAAGCACGGTTACATCGCCCTGGCGAGGAAAGTGTTCGAGAGAGCTGTAGAGTTTTTTGGTGAGGAGCATATCAGCGAGAGCCTCTACGTGGCTTTTGCCAGATTCGAGGAGAAGCAGAAAGAGGTATGACTTCCTGCATTCATGACCCTTCTGATGTTTCCTGTTCAGACCTGACCGTTCACTTTTTGTCTTTTAGTTTGAGAGAGTTCGTGTCATCTATAAATACGCTTTGGACAGGATCCCCAAGCAACAGGCCCAGGAGCTGTTTAAGAACTACACAGTGTTTGAGAAGCGGTTTGGAGACAGGAGAGGAATTGAGGATGTGATCGTCAGCAAAAGGAGGTTTCAGTATGAAGAGGAAGTCAAGGTGAGTAAAGCACGCTTGTATGTATGCTAATATTAATGCTGTGTGTGTATATAAATTCAACAAAATATATGCATGTATGTCTTTTTTTTATATTGTTCATTTCATTGTGCCTAGTACAGTATTTTTATAAATGCTTTGTAAATATTTTAATAAATGACTCCTTCAGGAGTATGTATGTTAGCCTTAAACTGTTAGTAACAACAAAGTAAACAATTAAATTGTAATTATTTAAATGATCATTAATCCTCACTCAAAATTTCATAATACTTACTCTTAGTCCTGATTAAAAAACATCCTAAGGACTTTCTGTGGGACGCTTGACACTCTTTTTTTTGTTGTCCTTTTTCTCTATAAAATCTTTTAGTAATGATCATAAATTATATATCATTTGAAAGCTTAGAAGCCCAAGATTCATCCTGTGAAAACCATTTTGAAATCGGATATTGCGTTACCATGGAAATGGTACTTTAAAATCTTATGGCGGTCTCCTCCCTCTTAGTGGGCGGTGTCAAGTGTCATATTACAAAATGCATTACGGTCTTTTAGAATCAAAACTTTTTATAATCTTGGCAACAAACATATCATTGGAAAGGTATAAAACTCAGGATTCCATATATGGTGGTTATTTTGAGTATTGAAGTAAAATTGACAGAGAAATCTAGGGAAAAATTCGTTAAACAAAATTCAAAGGCGTTTTGATGGCTCCCAGTGGCTGTTTGTGGTATGACACCCTAAATAAAATCTCACAGGAACCTCAATTTTTTTTCATATCAACTTCAAATTTGGAACATAACTTATTTAGACACAAGGCTTTAATTTTATACCAATTTCAGAGTAAAACCTGTTATGTAAAATATTTTATAATCAGGATATTTAAATAAAATTAATATAGCGCATTTTTATTTACAGTACATTTAAACTTCTATAACTTTTTGATACTTTAATTTTTTGAAAAAAATTCCACTTTTGCCAAAATCTGCTAATTTTCTTCTTTAAAAAGAGACCGACCATAGGTGTATATTCCAAAGTGTTCATAAAATACAACAATTTAAGTTTGGATAGTGCACTTTAATGCCTATTTTAAAAAATGGGGGGTGACAGTTAAGGGGTTAAAGCAAGTTGTAGTTTTAGCCTTTTGCAAAGCATCAGTATCTTACTTAATGACTCAGTGTTTCTTATTAAAATAATTTTTTGCTGTATAGGCAAACCCACACAATTATGATGCGTGGTTTGATTACCTGCGGCTGGTGGAGAGTGACACCGATGCAGACACGGTTAGAGAAGTGTACGAGAGAGCCATAGCCAACACACACCCCATCCAAGAGAAGAGACACTGGAGACGCTACATCTACCTGTGGATTAACTACGCTCTGTACGAGGAGCTGGAGGTCAAGGTATGATAGACGTCGGTGAGCTGAAGTATTCAGCATTCATTTGCATCTCTCAGTTAAATCGTGCGATTACATGTACACATTTAGAATTAGAGGTTGATGTATTATGTTTTTGTCTGATTTGTTTAGGACCCTGAGAGAACGAGGCAGGTGTATCAAGCGTGTCTGGAGCTTATACCACACAAAAAGGTAAAACTGTCCTTCTTAATGGTGGTTAAAAACACGGTTTACATAACCTCATGTCAGGTTTAGGTGAACCAGTCCTTTAAAATGTTAATTCTGCCCCCTTTTTGCAACAATTTTAACAGCTGATTTATCTGTGAAATACTATATAGGTACCATTTCTACATTTATTTTTATGAATTGTTTTCTAACTATAGCCTGTGTTTTTTTTAAATACTCAGTTTACCTTTGCCAAGATTTGGCTCTTATACGGACAGTTTGAAATCCGACAAAAAAACCTCCAGAATGCTAGACGAGGCCTGGTAAGTGTTTCACTCTAAAACAGATTTATATACATTTAGACTACTGTTCAATAGTTTGGGATTTTTATAAAGAAATTTATACATTTATTCAAAAAGGATGCATTAAATTGATCAAAAGTGACAGTAAAGGCATTTATAATGTTGCAAAAGATTTCTATTTCAAATTAATGCTGTTCTATTTATCAAAGATTCCTGGGAAAAAAATCACTGTTTCCACAAAAATATGAAGCAGCACAACTGTTTTCAACATGATAATATCAGAAATGTTTCTTGAGCAGCAAATCAGCATATTAGAATAATTTCTGAAGATCATGTGACACTGAAGACTGGAGTAATGATGCTGAAAATTCAGCTGCGCATCACAGGAATAAATGTTAAAATATATTTACAGGAAACAGTTATTTTAAATACAAATAATGTTTTATAATAGTTTTTATTTTTGATTAAATAAATGCAGCCTTGGGAGTATAGGAGATTTCTTGACCCCACACTTTTGAATGGTAGTGTACTTCTAAGTTTGACCTCTGACCTCTCTCCTGTCAGGGCACAGCCATCGGAAAGTGTCCGAAAAACAAACTGTTTAAAGGCTACATCGAGCTGGAGCTACAGCTGAGGGAGTTTGACCGCTGCAGGAAGCTCTACGAGAAGTATCTGGAGTTCAGTCCAGAAAACTGCACCACCTGGATCAAGTTTGCCGAGCTGGAGACCATCCTGGGAGACACAGAACGGGCCAGAGCCATATTTGAACTGGCTATTGGACAACCACGACTCGACATGCCAGAGGTCAGAACTTAACGTTTCTCTCTCTTTACAGTAATTGGTTCTTTCAAAGTTTTGTTCCTCCATAGTCTCACTATATCATATTATATGAGCCATGAAAGCATGTTCAAATATGATACTTAACAAAAAGCACTTAACTTAAAAAACTATATTTTTCAAAACGAGTTTCAAAGTGCAAGTTTTTGAAAACACCATGCACGTGCGTAGTACATGTTAGGTATGTAGACATGTGCAGTACGTATCCATTTTAAAGGCAAGCGCTAACAAACATACACAGTAATGGTGGAGTACTGTGGAGTACTGTTGTTGTTGTTTAAGAGTTTGCTAATGTTTCTTCAGCAAAGTGTGGCTTTACTTCACCAATATTACAACCAACAACGGAGACGCATCATATACACACGACAACAAGTACTGTTTACTTACAAGGTGACAGCGCCAACTACTGGCCTGGCATACATAATACAGCGTTTTTGGCCGTTTTCGTGGATATGTAAACGCGAATCATTTTGAAAACATTGTCGAGTATATGTGAAAATTTTTAAAAACGCAAGGGAAAAACTATTCAGTTTTTGACTACATCATTGTCGTGTAAACGTAGCCTCAGACTGTTGTTTCCATGCCAAGGGTTAAAAGTCATTCTTAACTGATTCTCCATTGTATTGTTTTCATCAGGTGCTGTGGAAGTCATACATCGACTTTGAGATCGAGCAAGAAGAATACGACAACACACGAGGACTTTATAAGAGACTGTTACAGCGTACTCAACATGTCAAAGTAAGCCACCAGAATGACGGCAATACAACATGCTCATCCTAAATGAATATCTGAAGCATTTGTGTTTCAATCTGGTTGTATTGTAGGTCTGGATCAGCTATGGCCAGTTTGAGCTGTCCATCGACAGTGACGACCGCATACAGCGATGCAGACAGATCTACGAGGAGGCCAATAAGAGTATGCAGAACTGTGAGGAGAAGGAGGAACGTCTGATGCTCCTGGAGTCCTGGAGAGACTTTGAGGATGAGTTTGGATCATTAGCCAACAAGGAGAGAGTCTGGAAACTCCTGCCGGAGAAGGTGAAGAAGAGGAGGAAGATCACAGCAGAGGACGGGGTGAGAGTTTATGCCTTTTTGTCCTGTTTACTGGATTGTTCTGAGATTGTGGGTATAGGTTCTTTTCTTACATTGAGTCATCATAAATATTGAAAACTAATTTAAATTACTTGCATGCACACATTTTTGAAGTTATAGTGACACTTGTTTTTTTAATGCAACATTTAGAAGTCCTGATGATGCATGTGCGTTAATCTTGAAATGTAAATAGTTTCAGTCAAGAATCTATTTAAAATTCGAAAAATTGAATCGTGAGTCTATAAAGTATCATTGGGCATTTAAAAAAAAATACAACTATTTAATTACTCGCATGTGTAAATTATTGCAAATTATTGGAGACATAGTGACTCTGGTTTTCTCGCTATATCAATTAGAAATTCTGGCGATGCATCAGCCTCGAAACAGATGAAATGTTTGTTTCGGTCAAGAATCAATATAAAATTCTAAAAATCAAATCAGTTGTGATTTTGAAAAAGTCTCATTCAATATTTTTGAACAATTTAAAAAACATAAAAATTTAATTATATTGCTTGTATGCACACACAAACTATTTATAAAGCTGCGACACATTTAAAATTATTTTCAAACCCTTGGAAATACATAAAAAAAAGAAAGAAAAAGAAATTGCTTGCATGGAATAAACAATGTTAAGTAGTTTGTCTTTTTCCTTTTCTTACCAAAGACAGGAGAAGCATTTACACAATCCTATTAATGTACTTAAAAATACAGAATCGTTAATTGAAATCAAATCAAGTCTCAAAGGGAATCGAATACTTTTGAATTGGGAAAAAATCTTTTCTGAATCAAAAACCTCTGAATCATTAATTGATTTGATTCAAAGTTTCACACCCCTATCAACTAGTCATTCCTAACACCGTCTCTTTTTATCAGTCGGATGCAGGTTGGGAAGAATATTACGACTACATCTTCCCCGAGGACGCTGCCAACCAGCCCAACCTCAAACTGCTGGCCATGGCCAAGATGTGGAAGAAACAGCAGCAGCAGGAGGATGAGGAAGAGCAGGAAGAAGAAGAAGAAGAAGAAGAAGAAGAAGAAGAAGAAGAAGAAGGAGCACAGCAGGTCCCTCAAGGGAAGGAAGCACAGGAGAGCCCAGAACCAGAGGAGCAGGGACCTGCAGCCCAAAGAGAACAGCCTGAAAATGAGTATGATGATCGTGACGATGAGAGCAGCAGCAGTAGTGACAGCGAAAGTGATGGTGGCGACCGTGAAGATGACAAGACGGAACAAACAAAAGCAGACACAGAAAATCACTGACCTGGTGTGGTGCAACGTAACACGTTATTTGTCTCCGTTTCTTTCCGTCTGTCTCTTTTCTTTTGTAACAAAATAAAGGTGTGAACCAAATGTGCCAATCACTTATTGTTATTCAATATGGCGTCCCCCAAAAGTGTTATTAATGATGACTGAGCAAACAGAGTTTTCTGATGCAGTAAAAATGCAGAGGCTGAGTAGTCTGCGTTTATTTATTTACTGCAGCTGTGCATGGACATGTTTTAAAACGTTTATTATGATAACGTCCATACAGTGTTACCTTTCTTATTTTGAGAGCCTTTGCAATATTACAGGAAAAACTACCAGAGGCCAAAAGATTACAGCAGAAACAGTCTATGACCCTGACCATGACTTTTTTTGTACGCTAATCAGAGTGTTTTGTATTTTATTTAAAAAGACAAATACAACAAGTGTTTGCTTTAACCTTTTTATTTCATGTAACTACAGTCCCAAAGTCCTTTAGTTTCAGCTTTATTACCCCAATTTATTCAAAGCAGTGGCTCTCTGACACAATTTGATGATCAAAAAAAGCCAATGTCTGTTTTCCCAGTTAGATGTTGAGGATTTCAGAGAGCCACATGTTAGTGTTATTCAATATCTTCTGGCCGGACTGGATGCGGAAGCGGGATTATGGATTTCTTCTCTGTGTCTCTGGATAAAGCTTTCCTCATATCTGTTAAATGAAAGAGCAGTAAAATAAGATTTGTACATTTTCTGAAGAAATGTGAGTTTAGCTTGCAAAAGTCTTTACTGTGATGCTTGGTTTTAATGCACTGGTAATATTGCAATTTAAGTTTCTTTTTTTTTGTCTTTATTGTTTGCAGGTGAAAAATGTAAGTCTGATCGCATGGTAACGTTAACAAGCAGCATAAATGTTGCAGGACAGATTATGCATTGTCCTATAAATTAAAAATTTAAGGTTAGGGGTTTATTAAAAGCTCTAACCTTAAATATGAGCAATAATATTAGTGATGCTTGCCTCAGAAACACAAATAATAACCTGAATATGAGGTACAGATATCAGATTATTTGAAACCGTCACATCTACTACCATTCAAGCATTTGGGGTCAGTAAGAAGTCTCTGTTGCTCAACAAGGCTGAATTTCTTTGATCAGCAGTAATATTGTGAAATTTTATTACAATTTAAAACAGCTGTTTTGTGATTTATTCCTAAATTTGATTTATTCCTGTGATGCAAAGCTGAATTTTCAGCATCATTACTCCAGTCTTTCATCCTTCAGAAATCATTCTAATACGCTGATTTGCTGCTCAAGAAACATTTCTGATTATCAATGTTGAAAACAGTTGCTTCAAAATGTTTTCGTGTAAACTATGATACTTTTATTTTCAGGATTCTTTGATGAATAGAAAGTTTAAAAGAACAGCATGTGAATTCAATTTATATGAAATTGAAATCTAATAAATTTCTTTCCAATTAAAATTTTCCCGACCCCAAACTTTTGAACAGTAGTTTAATGATCACACAAGAAGAGAAAAAAAACCCTACCGTAAGCATCTTCATCAGGTTCACCGTTATTGGCCGAGTAATACTCTATAACGGTTCGGTACACGCTGTAGCCGAGCTGTTTGTACATATTCACTGCAACTTGATTAGAAACTCGCACAAAGAGATCCACGAAGAATCCGCCCTTCCTAAATAAACGAAAGGAACTCATTTCAAATCTATGTGCAGTATGATTTCAGTTTATACTGGTCTGCCTGTTTTTACTCCCCCATGCATTTATTAAACAGATGCTTTTGTCGAAAGGAAAGTACAGATGAGTGATGCTACCTTTCTGAGATCTCCTCTAGCATCTCCATGAGTTTAGCAGCCAGACCCAGCCGCCTGAACTCCGGTGCCACAGAGAGAGCAGTGACGTGCCCGTGCCATTCCTCTCTAGCGACGGACCCCTCTGCCTTTCCCATGACTACGAGATGACAAATGACATACAGGTTAGAATTTCACTCCGGTCTGACAGCTGCACACGAAATCAAAATGCATCCTAGTTACTGTTTTAATACATGTGCCTAGTCTTAGTGTGAATGATTTAGTGTGAAAAAAAAAATCTTGTATCAAAAATGTAATAACTTTTTCTGCCTCTGAAACAACTTTTCTTTTCAGATGACATCATCAGGCCCTGTTATCATTGAGCTCTTCAACCAGTTGGATACATTCTGGTATGAGGCATCCAATTGTTTTTAACACAGGAACATGCCAGATTTCGAACTAAAAATAAACTTAAAATATTCTACAGGAGAAAGTTAGTCATATGGATTTGAAACAATGTGACAGATCAGAAAGAGACACGTTTGACTCACTGTAGCCCATCAGTTCACCTCCTGGAGCCTCTGCTACTATGAAGTACTCCGGCCAGTGAGCCAAATACTGAAGATAGAAGGGAATTCCATACTGTACAGTAAATGAAAGTTAAGAAAAAAGCAGGACTATATTATTAATAAACCTAGTGACAGACTGATTAACAGTTTGAGATGTGTTTTAAAGGATACAGTTTCTGTCAAGGGGTCCAGATTACTGTGGGATGAAAATACACAAATTAATGTAAATATCACAATCTCATATGATGAGCAGCAATACACAATAGCTAAATAACGCAGGGCAGTACGCTACCAGAAAATACCAGTTTTTTATTTTTTTTTATTTTTTTAAGAAGTACCATGGTAATCCTGGAAGTACGCTCGAGTAATTTACCATGGAAATACTTTGATACATGTAAAAAAAAAAAAACAGTACTTTCTTACGGTTAGTAAGTATACTGTACTTGCTATCTAACGTCGCATGTTGAATACGCTGTGGCGGATCATGGTAGCGTTACTGTGAAGGTAGTATTATCATCAGGCACATTCAGTACTTGTTTGAAATGCTAATTATCAACGCTATAACTCACATATTGTTGAATTTAAACAGGTCATCGCAGGTGAAAGCTCGTAATGTTGTCATTCTCCCGTGTACGCAGGACGACGCTCTGACCTCTCACCTCTACGTCGCACGTGTGACGTTTCAGCGTCTTTTTAAACAGCGACATCTGTCGGCTCAGTGGAGAAATACACCGGCGTTTAATCAACAATACTTTTAATACGAATTATGTATTATTATTTTAATACTGTTTACTAATATTTATTTAAACCGGATATTAAATACATCTCGATTTAAATTAAATAACATGAAAATATTGAAATTAACAACAAAAAACAAATAATCATCATTTTACAAAGCACAATACTGTTTATGAATACAGCACAAAATAGCATATTAATAGTTGAGTACAACAGTATTTTTAGACACGGCATTTCCCCCTGAATTTAATCTTCTCTTTCATTGCAGTTTCACTGATTGTTTTCTTTTTGCTTTGTTAGCTCCTCTCAGACATGTTATGTAGTCCCTTCCTTGTCCAGAGAATGGGCTTTTATTCTCTCAGGTGTGTAGGTGGAGTGATGCAGGATCAGGTGTTGGATGGCTCTTTAAAAGCATGTGTTAGACTCAGTTAAGTTCAGTTACTGCTTTCGTTGGAGCGTCACACCTGCGATGGAGTGGCTTCAAGTCTCTGGAGTCCTGGCAAGTTTATTACTCTGCAGTGGAGCTCTAACCACGCCGAGGTTTGTTCAATTTACAGTCCTATAAAAGAAAAAAGTAAGCCGTTTATCTCTAGTACTTGAAAAGGTTATTATAATGTCAAAAATGTGTATTAGGGCTTCTAGGAATACCACATTTAAACAATGATTACTACAAAAAGACTGGAATATTTTCACAAGTGTTTTCAGTCTCAGTTTTTCTCAATTGTCTTTTTTTCTAGTACTTTTGTGTGTTTTTTTTTTCAGGGTTTTAGGAATGAACTGATATTGACATTTTTAGCATTTGAAAAACCTTTATAGAAATTAATTTCATTTATTATGCCCAAAACAAGTTTTATGGCCAGATATTCTAAATCTAGATTTTTTTTCATGCTTTAAGTTTTTCAGTTAATTAAATTAAGTCTCTTCTGTTCACCAAGGCTGCATTTATTTGATCAAAAACACAGTGAAAACAGAAATATTATCACAGTTTAAAATAACTGTTTTATATTGCAATAAATTTTAAAATGTAATTTATTTCTGTGATCAAAGCTGAATTTTCAGCATCGTTACTCCAGTCTTCAGTGTCACATGATCTTTCAGAAATCATACTAATATGTCGATTTGGTGCTCAAGAAACATTTCTGATTATTATCAGTGTTAAAAACAGTCATGTTGCTTAATATTTATTCAGGATTTTTTAATGAATAGAGAGAATTAATTTGAAGTCCTTTGCAAAACATAAATGCACTTTTGATCAATTTAATGCATCCTTGTTGAATAAAAGTTTCAATAATAATAATAATAATAATAATAATAAAAACATCTGGAAGGGTAGTTTCTGATAGAAAATGAGCTGTTTAGACTTTGCTGTTTCAGAGCTGATATGATATAATGTAGAATATAATCACAGATGTAATGTATCTCTATAATAATCCTATGGAAAATAAGATATTTTTTTAATTTCAGCCCAGCACAGAATCCCTCCTATCTCATATCCATCTCTGAAGTTCTACGCTGTGGCGTCCCGACCTCTTTATCAGTCACCATTCTGGCAGAGTATCCCATCAAAGTCACGGCTGAACTCATCCACGGAAACAGCAGTGTGGCCCAAACAGAGAGCACCATCCCAGCAGGTGCTCTACATCACCATCATTTCACTTTTTATTCTTTTATTTTATTGCATTGCATTGAATTAGCATCTGGCTCACATCCCACATTTGCATATCTCATATACATATATAAAACATGTATTATGTTAGCTTGACATAACCAACATATACCGTTTGGTAAACTTGGGTTAGGTTTATTTATAATTAATTTTATTTTATTATTTTATTTATCAGAAGTTAACTCTTACTCAGATTTTTTTTTAAATTTCATTTCATTGTTTAGTTTATTTAATGTTATGTTTCAGTAGGGGGCAATTAATGAATAAAAAGCTCACATATGTAGAAAATCTGTATTAAATTATTTCTAAAAAGCACCTTGCGGTTTTTGAAGTTTATAGCTTATATAATTTAACAATTATTAACATGTATTCAAATGTATTAATTTAGCCTGAGATGCAATGCAATTTATTCAATCCTAAACACATTATTTGTCTAACACAGTGTTTAAGTTTACATTCAAAATCACAGTCAAACTGGAAAAGTGACCTTATTAGAATGACCTATATGATATTTGTATATGATAATATACATCTCCACCCTGTTCAAACGAGTATTGATGTCATCACATTCATGTCTGCCCTGCATTCGTTTTAGGCTCTACCAGACTGCTGGCTCTTCCCCCCGTGAGTATTAAGACTTTGGTTTCCATGAATGAATCAGTACAGAGTTGCAGGGTTCACTGTGTGTTGTTTTCCCTCCGCAGGTCTTTTCTGATGACATGAGTTACTGGTATCCATATCAGCTGGATGTTAAGGGGTTTGTTGGCACTAATCAAGTGTTCTCCAACTCCACCACGATGGTCTTCAGTCCCAAGTGCATGTCCGTCTTTATCCAGACCAATAAGAACAACTACCAACCAGGGCAGACGGTGAAATTTCGGGTTGTATTGGTTACACCTGAAGGAAATCCGCACAAGGGTCAGATCGATATTTTTATCAGGGTGAGTGTCTGCAGTGTTTGGCAATAAAGCGACTAGTTTAAAACCCCCTTAGTTGTTCTAAATTCACTGTAAGCCCCAGATTCACTGGGCATATTGCTTTATAAAATGGTTAATAAATACATTAAATGCAAAAAAAAAAAAAAAAAAAAAATTATTATTAATTAGGGCTGTCAGTCCATTAAAATTTGTAATCTAATTAATTACATGATGTGGCGATTAATTAATCGAATTAATCGCGAATTAAATTGAAAATATACACAAAAGATCATTTAAAGCCATTATTGTGTTAAATGAGAAAAATATCAAGTAGACATAAGTAGCTTTAGAAAGAAAAAAAGTATTTAATTCAACACAAAATTTATTGCACATAAACATTTAGGCTACAACAAACATGCATAAACATAAAATAAGAAAATTTTAAAAAAACATCTTAGTATTTTTGGTTCATACAAAGAAAGTCATAGGTACGCCAACGAGCTTGGTTACCAACATCCATTAAAATATCTTCTTTTATGTTACACAAAAGAAAGTAGGTCATACAGATTTGAAATAACATGAGGGTGAGTAAATGATGACATGATTTTAACTTTTTGGGTGAACTGTCCCTTTATTTATTTATTTGTATTAATTCATTCAGTTCTTTCAAACTGCTGATTCATTCAGGAATAAAGTAAACCGCTCTCTTTATGAATGGACCACTGAATCATTGGTTCACTCGATTCGTTCAGAAACGAAACACCACTGTGTTGCTCGGAGATGCACAATAGTTCTGCTATGGCCTTATAGGTAATATTTCCATTGGCAAAGCTGAGCAAAAACAGACAATATTGTGTTTAAAATATAACAAAAAAATAGCTACTTATTTACTGAACTGTTGTATAAAATCACATTTGCACAACTTTTGCATCAATATTTTTGCATTTATGATAGACTTCTGACCACGGTTTCATGTCATCTAATGTCTTTATTAATAGCTATTCTATGACATACTCATAATTCATTAAAAGAGCCTTTTATTTTAGCATATTCATCAGACAGTAATTACGTATTATTAAAATGATTACTTGATTGTTAAACCAACAGCATTACAGCAGCAGTTTTAAAGTTGTTTTCTTTGGATTGTTTGACTCAAAAGAGAATGTAGCAAAATGTAACAAAACACTAATTTGTGTTTTCTGCTAGAAAAATTTCACATACATAAACACAAATCTGGCTCTAAACCTCTCTTTGCTTTATTCAGAGTTGATCTAGACCAGTATATGGAACTATTCAAAGCCCCATTAAAACAATCAAAACTGTATCTCTATATTCATGCTATGTGTCCTCTAAAGGTGTAAATGTATGACTTTTTTTGTTAACTTGGCAACACATCCCTTACGAAAATTTGATTATAAAAATAAAAAAAAACATGATAACCACAAATAAACCATGGTTTTGCTACAGTATGGTATTAAAGGTTTAACCATAGTTTAACCATGGTATTTGTAGTAAAACTGTGGTTATACAAATGATAATCAATACGCCAAAAAACATGCTTACTATAATAAAGTCATGGTTTTCTGAAGGAATTTGTTTCTGTGAATACTATCTGTCTTTCTTTTTATCTTTCTGTTATTTTTTTTATAATTGTACTGCCTTAGTAATGGTTCGATTCTTTGTAGGCAACTGTTTAAAAAAAATCAAATGATTCACAAACCTGCTCCGAAGTTCCGATCTGAATAATGATTCACAAACTCGCTCCATCAGTTTAGATCGGGACTTAGTATCACAAATCTTTCAATTTGCAAAATGTCTTGTGAACCCACTCCGAAGTTCTGATATTAATCAAAAGATTTGCAAACCCGCTCTGAAGTTCCGATATAAATTAAATGATTCACAAACCTGCTCCTTCATTTTAGATCAGGACTTATTATCACAAATCTTTCAATTTGCAAAATGACTTGTGAACCCAGTCCAAAGTTCCAGTCTAAATCAAATGATTTGCAACCCGCTCCAAAGTCCCGATCTGACTAATGAACCATTTCAGATCAGGACTTCGGATCACATATCATGAATCGTTCAATTCTGGAACCTGCTCCGAAGCTCCGATATGAATAGTACACTGTGAGTTGTTGCCCTGCATCATCTTTGTCAACAGTCATCTGTATTAAATATTTATTTTTCCATAACTAATTAAACTATTAACTAAATTAACTAACATTAACTAATTAATTCAAAGCGTTAAATTGACAGCTCTAGTATTAATGTTACACTGAAAAAAATATACTATTTTTTTTAAGTTAAGTGGTTGCAAACAATTTATTTTAGCTACATTAAATATATATATATATATATATATATATATATAATGTTGAAAGTCAACTAAATTTATCTAAAAGTAGCTAAAATAAATTGATTGCAACCACTTACAGTACCTTAAAAAAATTAAGTAAATTCAGTGAATAATTTTTTTTCAGTGCACTTTTTAAAAGTACAAAAAAAGTTTCAAAACAGATACTGGAACAGTTCTCGTTTGCTTTTATTTATTTATTTTAATTTTAACAATATATATTTCCTCACGCACGTACATCTGCTTATCTCTCAGCAGGCTTTTATAGTTTAAACCAGAGCCGTTGATAAAGAGATAAGATTAATATGTTCTCATACTCCTTGGCAGTCAAAAGTGGCTGATACGTCATCATGTAATACATGGATTGTTTTTGTGTTTTTAATGTGAACAGGATCCCAAGGGGAATTTGATTCGACAGTGGCTGTCTGTGGATGGTTTTCTAGGTGTTGTGTCGAAAGAGCTGAACCTCTCTCAGAACCCGCCGCTCGGCCCGTGGAAGATCGTAGCTGGAATCAATGTGAGTTGAGAGGAAAGTTACTTTTTTGAAGTTTTGGCCTATTATTCAAACTATGCAGGAAAAATCAATTAGCAAGCACAACAATTCATCAGACCCATAAGTCTAAACTATAAATCTATGACATGAAATTCTATTTCTGTTATTATAAATAACACTGTTATTTTTGCGTTCATGCAGGATGTTGTACATGAGAGAGTGTTCACTGTGGACTTCTATGGTGAGATTTCAAAAACGCTGTATATCTTTTATGGTCTATGTTTTGTCAAGACAGCAGACTTTATAAGCATTTGTTTACAGTGCTGCCTAAATTCGAGGTGAAGGTGGACGTCCCCTCTGCCCTGCATTATGAAGATATACTGACCGGGAAGGTCACAGCCAAGTGAGTATTTGTCCTGAACAGTAGTCTTATTATTTAATAGAAACACAAAATTCATACTTTCTCGCTTCTAAGGTATTTTTATGGGAAGCCCGTCAGTGGGATGATGTCTGTCACATATGTCCACTTTTTCGATGGCCTTGAGAAGCGTTACCAACTTAAAGAAACAGTGAGTACAGTTTCAGAAGAAACATCTACATTTGTAAAAGGATGCACTGATTTTCAGCTGATACTGATGAACAACAAATCTATTATATTAATTGCTATTTATTTTTGTATATGATAATCACAGTCACATAGAGGCTAAACACTCTTTGCAATAATTGGATGGTGACAGCGCATTACAAAAAATGTTTGGTGAAGGTAAAAACTGTGCACCTGGCAACCTGGGCTTGAACTACAGGTGGTTCATTGTGTCAATAAAACCAGTGTTAAGGGCGCTGCTTTATAATTGCTTTAATGTTAACAGCCCCAAATTAAACATAAGAGACATTTTCTTAACACAAGTTGCTGTTTGACATATTTCCCGTTTTGATTGACAGGATACACTCTTAAAAATTAAGGTGCTTAAAAGGTTCTTCACAGCGATGATATGGAAGAACCATTTTTGGTTCCAAAAAGAACCATTTAGTCAAAGATTCTTTAAAGAACCATCTCTTTCTTACCTTTTTAGAATCTGAAGAACCTTCTTTCGCCACAAAGAACCTTTTGTGAAACAAAATTCACAAAAGTTCTTTATGGAACCATTTAGACAAAAAGGTTCTTCTATGGCATTGTGAAGCACCTTTATTTTTAAGAGTGTACAGTAGGCCCTGATCATAGGTTGTTTTTAAATTATTGGCCAATGGTTGATGGTGCAGATAATTGCCTATATCGGTTGGTACCGATTATTGACCAATAAATTGGTGCATCCCTATTTGAAACCCTATGCATTGAATTTAAATTAAAGGTTTTATTAACTGTTAATCAGACTCATTATCTCTGGTGTAGATTGATGGTTCTGCTGCTCTCACATTTGATGTGGAGAACTCCAAACGGTTAGGTGACTACATATATTCCTATTATGATGAATATGGGCCCAGTGAATATGTCGACATTGCCGTGAATGTCACAGATGCTACAGGTGCGTCCCGTCCTGCCTGTACCTGGCTATCACACATTAATAACATGAACTAAAGTGCATTCATATTAATACACAGATCGAGATGTCCTTTAATGTTCAATTTGAGCTGATGTTCATTTCTCTTTCTGTAGGGTTAACCTACAACAGCAGCGCGAGGGTTTCTATCGTGAAGAATAAATATAATCTGGAATTTCTGCAGCATCCACAGATCATAAAACCCTCCATGACCTTCACTGCTCAGGTAAAGACAGATTAACATTACATTTCAGTCCATATTTAGGGTAAACTGGCAGGAAGTCCCTAAAATCAAAAGAAAAATAAACAGTTGTATTATATATACAAAAAATGTCTGGTTTTTACATTAAGAATTAACATTAAGGTCGGTGCCGATAGCTTTGTGGGCAGCACGTCGACAAACAGCACTACGTTTTTTTATTAAACATAATTACTGTAGTACAAAAACCCACAATGATTTATAAATAATACAGATTTAAATAAGATATAATTACAGATTATTGACAGTAAAACCACTAAAACTTACAAACAACAGCTTCTCAATTGCGTTCAGCAGCATCCAGTTCATCCTTACTCAGCTCATCATCCTAAGGTTTTCTCAGTGGATTTAAGTGTTTTATTATAATTTTTTTACATTAATGTCAGTATTTAAAAAAATATATATTAATATTTCTCACATCAAGGAGAGTTGAGTCGTGTTGGTTGTCATGAAAATGATGCCACAATGCACAAAAATGTAATGGTTCCATGCTTCATTTAAATGAATAAAGGATTTTTATTAAAAAAATGTCATTATGCAAAAAATATTCTAAAAATAGAGAACAATCCAGTTTTGTTTTCTTTATGCATTTTCTTGTATTTATTGATTTCGTTTAGTTTTTTGTTTATTTATATAAATGTTTAATTTTTGTGAAATATGACCTGACATGACCGACAGATTCATCCTTTTTGTTTTGCATATTTTTATTTTATGCTGAAGTTAAGCACCTATGACAGCCGGCCGCTGTCAGCTGAAGAGCAGAGCAGAAGCGTGCAGCTGGCGGTGACCCAGAACAAGTTCAGCCCCTGGACGTGGATGTGGAACAGCGAAGAATCCCCAGACAATCGCACAACGATCAACGGACCAACGACCAGCTTCTCTCCCCTTTACGATATTCCAGTCGAAAATATGGATCTTCCTGTTACTGCTGATGGCGTGATGTCTTTTCAGATTCAACTCTCTGACAGCGTTGCCACGCTTGATATAGAGGTGCGAACACTTCATCCACGCTTTCCACCCCCTTGATATCCAGTATGCATAGTAGAAGCATGTTGACCTCTCTTCCTCCTGATGTTGCTTTCAGGCCCGGTTTGAAGACACAGTCCAGCGTCTTCAGCTCTACAGGAGTTATTCTTCACCGAGCAGATCCTACATACAGCTTCACAGAGACAGTGAGCCTCAGGTACTCAAGCTGTTTGTGTTTCATGCCGCTATTTTTGTTTTCATTGTGTCTTTACTGACAGAGTGACTTTTGCAGGTTGGACAGCCGCTGTTTTTGACTTTGGAGAGCAATTCTAACCTGACAGAATTTCACTACCTTGTAAGTATTTTGGATAAAGCGATACTACATCCATTTTTAAGACAAAAATGTAACCAGTACTGCTAAATTCTGTAAGAAAAAACTAAATTTTGTCAATCAATAAGAAGTCAGAAAGTTCAAACAACCTTTTTGTGGTAGGAGATTTCATGATGGGTTTAAATTCTGCAATTTATTTAGAATTAATTATTAATTTAGAAATGTGCATAGAATTTGTTTTACTGAAATTATATTTAATTATTTGTAATACATTAAATGTATTTATGAAGAATGTGAACCTGCAAATGTATTATTTTACATATTAATAAATATTAATGTTTAAATAATTTAAATATTAATGATGTATTAATTAAATATTATTTTATTTAGTTTTTTATATATATTTTGAAGAAAATCAGATGTTTAAAAATAAAATACATTTATTTTGCATTGCAGACTAAGTGGTGTTTAATCTGTAAAATCATGGCACTAAGTCCAGTACCACTGTAAAATAAAATACACTTTCTTATTTTGGAAATAATATACTTTAAATGAATATACAAACTGAATGTTATGTTTTCCCTATATTTGCAAAAAAAATGAATGTATTATATTTTAAATTAATATTAAATGCGCTTATTGAATTTAAGAATGTTTTTTTAAACAGCTGAAGTAGGACTTAAGTACATCTTTATGTGTAATTTTATAATTACATTTTTGTCTTTGAAATATACAGTTAAATATAATATGGTTAAAGTGTACTGCTGAATGTACTGACTGGTGTTTATGGTTAACTAAAATATACTTCTGTGTCTAAGCTTGTTTTTAAGCATGCATTTAAATAAATTCTTTTTATTTTTTATTTTATTTTGAATTATATCACATATCTGTAAAGATGTTACTTGTGTTTTTGTATGTTAGTACTTATTTAAAGCACAACAAAACATTATTAAAAAATTATTAAAACATTTTTATTTTATAGGCTACTTTTTGTATTTAATATTATATGTATAGTTGTTTTATAAACATACCTTTAAGATTAGAAGTACACTACAAGTGCATAATTCAATATGTTTAAGCACAAAAGGGTGTCCAGTTAATGACCTTTGTTTTGATGGATGTGCTCTGCAGGTGATGTCCCGCGGTCGGGTGGTGGATGCTGGGACGGTACATTCCTCCTCCTTCAGTCTGAACACAGATCACTCTTGGACTCCACTGGCTTGTGTGATGGTGTACCACACGCTTCCAGACGGAGAGATTGTTAATGATGCTCTGCAAGTTACTTTCACACAAGTGCTGAGAAACACGGTAAGAGTTCAGCACGATAGACTTGGTCAAAAAGTCTTCTTAAAGATTTTGGATTTTCTCATTCTCAATTATCCCGTTTTACGCTAAAATATGTCCATTTTAAGACAAACATTGCACTACTGAACTTGATGAAACCAATGCTGATAAAGAATGTTTGTCATTAATAAATAAATAAATAATATGATGTCAGAAAAGAAAACTAAGAAAAACTGCAATTCTGAAATTGTAGTAGTTTTCTTTTAAATTAAATTATATTGAATCAATTTGGACATACTATTTTTATATTTACTATTTAATATATTTATTTAGTTATTATTATTATTATTATAAATAAAAAATATAAATAAAATACATTTACTTTGCATTAGAGACTACTTTTTGTGTATCATTAACTAAACACATTACTTTTTGTGTATCATTAACAATAGGAAAATTACATTACTTTTTGTGTTTCATTAACAGAGCTCATTAAAACTGAAAACAAATATGTTGACAACTTATACAAACTAATCTGTTATTACTCATGCATGCATACAAATGACATGGCACATGCATAATACTGAGCTAACAACAGTTTAACATAAACAGTTTCCAAAAGTGAATCAAGTGTACATTGTATGATTTTTGTATTTTATGCCTATCCCCACAATGTTCTGGACTGTTCCAGAAAGGACTAGAATATTACAGAATGTTACAGAAACTAAAGCAAAATATCTTTAAAATTAGTACAAAATGAGTACAAAAACTGATCTGTACTGAACCAGTGTTTCATAATTAATGACTTACCTGACCTAAATATTCATTATGCTATGAACAGTAATAATTAGCACCACAGAAGCACAGAAGAACCATAAAATAATTTAAGTGAAACAAATTTCTGACATTGTGTAATAAACAATATGTATGTATCATTTACAGTATATATTTATATAAAAAAAATGAATTGTTTTATTATAAATGAAATTGTGAATGAATATACATATACAGTGTGAACTGAATGTAATGTTTTGGACGTTTAATCACAACTTTTGCAATAAAATAAAAATGTATTGTAGTTTAAATTGGTATGAAATGCAGTCATTTGACCGTTGAATCATTCTAGTTTTTCACTCTGAAATTTCTCACATTACTGAAGTGAAATGGGTTGTAGTGTCATTATAATAATGATGCTTGATCTCATTTGCAGGTATCTCTGAGCTGGAGTCAGGATCGTGCCGAACCAGCAGATTCCGTCTCTCTCTCCGTGTCTGTATCCGAGCCCGGATCTCTGCTGGGAATTCTGGTGGTAGACGCAGCAGCATTGGACTCCAGCAAAGACAATGGCATCACAGAGAAGACAGTAATATGATCTTATACAGGTTCAAGATCATTGACATCAACACGGGGCAGTATGGAGATCCTTTGTTTTCCGGGTTTCTCACCTCGTTTCTTATCTCGTTCAGTGTATTGAGTTTTAAAGTGTGGGAAATCATCTTTGGGATTTTCAGATGATTGTTTTTCCCACAAAAAGATCACATGATAACTGATAAACTGGTCATCCGATGTAACCAAACGCCGACACCACGCCCGCGTTTCACTTTTAGACAAAAGAAAGAAACTGAGAGGAACTGTGTTTATCAGAACTAGGTGAACAGGTTTGATGCTACAGACAGCATTGTGTTGCTCGGTTTGTGATGTTCTATTCAAATGATGTTAGGCATCACAAAAACTGATCAAAACTAATCTAAGATCAGCAACATGAGCTTCTGGGTGTGTTTTTCAGGTGCTGGAGGAATTCATGTCGTATAGCAGAGAGATGACCCATGCGGATTACAGCAGCGTGAAAATGGGAGATCCGTATTCCATATTCATGGTAGATTTTTATCTCAGGAACAGAACATGTATCACTTGTCCGCACGGGGTTTACGGTTGTTGTTTTATTCTGCAGACTTGCGCCCTAAACATTCTCACACATAAAAAGACAAATAATCGGCGGATTTAGTGAATTGGGGGCCCCAGGCAAATATAGGAATGGGGCCCTATACATTTGCAAACATTTACCTAGATCCAACCCTCGAGGTCCTTTTTTGTCGTGATGCTTGCTGCTGCACATTTTTTTATGTACATGTTCTAATGGGATTCTTTAATTTACATTTATTCATTTAGCAGATACTTTTATTATTTCATGTTGTAGACCACGAAATAGCAATTGATTTACCGTTTTTTTTGTTTTCACATAAAACAAAATAAATTATAAAATGATAAACCTCACAACTGAAACTTTATATTTCTGGGATGAGTCAGAAGTATACAATTCTAATATTATTTAAAACAGATTTATGTGAGTGAATATTCGCATTGGTCTGAACAAAAACTGCAGACTGGATTATTGAAAATGCACATTCATTCTCTGCCAGTAGGAGGTGCTTTTGGAGTCAGAAATATAGTGGTTTCCCACTATAACAGCTCTAAACAAAACAGCTCAGCTCATAAATGGTACTTTATCAGGTAAAATGAAAATGTGAGTTACCAGCGTAAGCCTAAATTTTATTTTAGTCATTTTAACTTAGGGCTGTCAATCAATTAAAATATATAATCACGATTAATTGAATGATTGTCATGAGTTAACTTGTGAATAATCGCAACTTAATTGCACATTTTTATCTTTTCTAAATGTACCTTAAATTAAATACTTTTCCCCATGGTTTCACAGACAAGGCTTAAGCTAGTCCCAGACTAAAATGCATGTTTGAGCTGTCTCAACTGAAAATATCTTGCTCTGACATATCTTAAAACTCATTGTTCTGTGTCAATATGCACACCTGTAACACTTTCTTTTAAGGCATTTTTGTAATGGCAAAAATTAATTTATGCAATAAATGTTTATTATTAGTGAAACCAGTTAACAGAGCATGAAGAGTAGACATGTTTCATAGGTCATAGATGTTTTTCAAAGAACTTGTTCATGTCTATTAGACACATGAAAAAAAAAAAAAAAACAGAAATATAGCTTCCTATTACTTCTCTTTCTTTGCACTGAGCACTTTACACAAACCTGTTTGCATTTTCGCATGACAGGGCAGCTCACTTCTTCTGAACATGCAAAATGTACATTTATTATTTATTATTACATTTGTTTGCCTCTCTGTGCCACAAACTGTATTCTGATGCAGCTAAATTCTCAAAACTGTTTTTATTTATATATTTGACTGTTTGTTGTCAGACAACGGGATGAATATGAAATAGTAACTGAAACGCGACCCATTAAGACTAACCAGCTCTCCCTTCCGAGAAGTTAATCTGCACAAAAATATATAATCGTGCCGTCGTCTGATAAAAAATCAAATAGGCTACAGAATAGCTTGAAGACAATAGCTGTGCTGTGATTTCAGCTATACTTATATGTAAAATTAGAGAAGCAACATATCAGTGTTTTTAACTGAAAGCGCAGCTCCTTTCAGCCGCGCGCTGAACGCAGAGAGAGAGAAGTGTGCGCGCACTGGGAAAGAGGGACCTCGCGCTCGTGCGGCAGTCAGCTTTAGATGCATAAAAATTTATTTTGCTACAAGCTGGATACACAAGAAGCACGTTCAACTCGGACGCGCAGACGATTGTCGTGCATAAACACCGTAAACAGCAACCGTTCGCGTGTCCGCGCTTAATGCGCATCTCATATGAAAGCATTAGGGGGCCCTTGGCTTTTGGGGGCCCAAGGCAGAAAGGAGTCAATTATTCGCTATGTTCCGTAAGTCTTAAGCTGGAGCAGGAAAGGAGTCAATTATTCCCTATGTTCCGTAAGTCTTAAGGCTGAATCTACCCTAGCAACCACTCGCAACACCATAACCATCTAGTAACACCCTGGCAACCAATCAAAACAGAGTGTTGATGAGTTTTGCGCTCATTTCCTTAAGCTGAGGTGAACAGGGTAAAATTTATATATCATCGTATTTCCCTAGCTAATTAATCACAGTACATTAAGACAAGGAAATTTTAATGAAATAATATGCAAATGAGGCATTATGTAATTAAATATGCACTAATTAGCATACTTCTCAAGAAACAGATAAAGCCAGGTTTAAAATTCTTGTTTCATTTTGCCAAATTAAAGATTTTTACGGAAGGGATTTTGAATCTCTCTTATTATCACTTCATAAATCAGATAATACTGTCAACAGCCAGGAAAAAAGAAACATATATATATTTTTTTTAACCATATTTTAAAGGATTAAAAATGTTATATAAATCAGGTGAATTTTTCCGGTGAACCTTCAGAATATAGATATGAATAAAACTTATCAGTTCTGTAAGTGCTGCTAAAGTGGAGGTTTCCGGCTCGATGCAGGAGAAAAACTCATTTTGAGAAAACAGATATGCATAATAATTTAAATCAACATTGATAATAATCAGAAATGTTTCTTGAGCAGCAAATCATCATATCAGAATGATTTCTGAAGGATCATGTGACACTGAAGACTGCAGTAATGATGCTGAAAATTCAGCTTTGATCACAGGGATGAATTGCATTTTTTAAATATATAAAACTGAAAACAGTTATTTTAAATTGTAAAAAATATTTCATGAGATCACTGTTTTACTGTATTTTTGTTCAAATAAATGAAGCATTAAAGACATCTTTACTATATTCTTTAATATATATATTCCTAGATTAGTATTTCTGCAATGTCTGTAGACTATAGTCACATTAGGAATAAAATAAACACTAAAATTTGTATTTCAAGTGTTTTCTTTCCACTGCTCTAAAAGAAATGAAATGATGCAAGATAGAGTAAAATCTTGAAACTGACCAGTACATGAAAAAACAGTAGTTTTGCCTGTAATGACTTGCCTTTCATAATCATTTTGTGCAGCAGGGCCCGAACACTTTATGAATCAGCAGGATAGCGGTGCTTTTCAGGAGCCCAGAAAGCGAACAGACTTTCCTGAAACCTGGATCTGGCTGGATGCTAATGTGAGGTATGAGGAGATATATGTCTATCTTCGAGCTGATTTTAACTTGGAAATAACAAGAAATCACACATGAGATCTCTTTAATATCTCAGTTGTTTCTCCTAGACGGCAATGAGTGAAGCAACGTTTGCTTCAGCATCATTACTCCAGTCTTTAGTGTCACATGATCCATCACAAATTATTCTGATATGCTGATTGTTGTGCTGCTTCATATTTTTTTGTAAACCATGATGTTTTTATTTCCAGAATACTTCAATAGAAAGTTCAAAAAGAACAGCATTTATTTCAAAATAGATTTTTTTTTATATTATAAATTTCTTTACTGTCACTTTCGATCAATTTAATGCACCCTTGCTGATTAAAAGTATTAATTTCTTTGATCTGAAGTCAGCAAACTAAGGGTTTTCAATTTTTCCCCCTAAGAATGATCTAAGCTTCTATCGATGTTTGTTTTATGTCAGCAATTTACTAATTTGTGTCTGTTCTTATTTATGTTGCAGTAATTCTGCCTTGGAGTCCTTCCAGTTCACCGTGCCAGACAGCTTGACCTCCTGGGTAGCCTTTGCCATCGTCATGTCAGAGAATCTGGGTTTGGGCATCAGCGCTCCTGCAGAGGTGAGGCATCATGTATAATTAATCTGTCACTCAGCATAGCCTAATGGTTAGAGAGTTTGACTCCTAACCCTAAGGTTGTGGGTTTGAGTCTCGGGCCGGCAATACCACGACTGAGGTGCCCTTGAGCAAGGCTCCGAACCCCCAACTGCTCCCCGGGCGCCGCAGCATAAATGATACCCACTGCTCCGGGTGTGTGTTCACAGTGTGTGTGTGTGCACTGCTGTGTGTGTGTGCACTTTGGATGGGTTAAATGCAGAGCACAAATTCCGAGTATGGGTCACCATACTTGGCTGTATGTCACTTCACTTTCATATTTAATATATATAATACAGATGATTATTAAAAAGGACTTTTTTTCCCAGTTGACTGTGTTCCGAGATTTCTTTGTGTCCCTGAATCTCCCGGCGTTCCTGATCCGTGGGGAACTGCTAATGCTGGAAGTCAATTTATTCAACTATTTGGATGTAGATATGGAGGTGAGATTTGTGTTTGTAAAATGGTCAGTACTGTGTAGTTGTTGTTCACTGATACTTCGGAAGTATAGAAACTTTGAATTATTGATGCTAGAAAACATATTTATTAGTGTTTGCTACAGGAATCATTCACCCAGAAATGAAAACTTGCTGAAAATGTACTCACCCTCAGGTCATGCAAGATGTAGATGAGTTTGTTTCTTCATGGGAACAGATTTGGAGAAATGAAGCATTGCATCACTTGCTCACCAATGGATGCTCTGCAGTGAATGGGTACCGTCAGGATGAGAGTCCAAACAGCTGATAAAAACATCACAATAATCCACAAGTAATCCATACCATGTTAATTAACATCTTGAGAATTAAAAAGCTGTGTTTTTGTAAGAAACAAATCCTTAAACTTTAAACCATTGCTTCTGGCCAAAATACTATATTCTAAAATCCATAATAATGCTTTCTTCAGTGAAATAGGCCCCACATCAAAATCCACCCACTTATTTGTTTGGAACTGTTTTGACATGTAAATGGTGCTTGATCTGTGCATATTTCTCTTCTGATTCAGACCAGAGAGCATATTTAACTGAAAAAACAATATTCTAGATAGATCTTAATAGAATTGTTTATTACAACACAGACTTTTTCACTTCACAAGATGTTAACTGAAGGACTGGCATGGTGTGTATTACTTGTGGATTATTGTGATGTTTTTATCAGCTGTTTGGACTCTCATTCTGACAGCACCCATTCCCCACAGAGGATCCATTGGTGAGCAAGTGATGCAATGCTACATTTCTCCAAATCTGTTCCCATGAAGAAACAATCTCCTCTGCATGTTGGATGGCCTGAGGGAGTGCATTGTTTTAGCACATTTTCATTTTTGGGTGAACTGTTTCTTTAAGGCAGCATCATTGTCAAAAACCACTGACTCACAGTATTAAACCCTGGCACACAAATAAACAAAAGTAAATTGTGAATGTTGATTTGTGAATTGAAATCAGTTACATGACCGTAAGCTCTCTTCATAAGCTCTCTTCATGTCTTTAACTGTCACAGGTGATGGTTGTGGTTGCAGAAAGTTGGATGTTTGAGTTTGTGTCACCAGACAATGGAGGATTTTCCTTGGACAACGTGAAGAAAGCCTTAGTGTTGAGTCAGAACATCACAACGCTTCTGTTCCCCATCAGAGCCACAACCCTGGGAGAGATTCCCATCTCCGTCAAAGCCACGTCTGTCTACTCTTCAGACTGGGTCTACAAGACGGTTCTTGTCAAGGTGATTCATTTCAGTGTTATATTTCACCCCAAAATTAAAAGAGAAAAATCGTTGGCCTATTTTGAATAAATTGCAATTATTTATGCATTTATTTATCTATTTATTTATTGTTCCTCGTTGTTCATGACTGCAATGCTTGTGGACATTTTTAGCTTTTTTCCTCATTGTGTTTTATGGTTCTATATTTCTTAAAGCAATGGAAAATCTGTAATATGTTTTTATTTTAATAAATTACAGCCAGTACAGCTATTTATTGACAGTTTTCATGACATTTTTTGCCTCATATATTCATGATTTAAATGCATTTGGACATTTTTAGCTTTTTTCCCCCTCATTCTGAATGATTCTTTTTATTACAGTAAACCAAATCTGTAATACATTGGTGTTTTAAATAAACTGAAGACACATTAGCCTGGGAAAGTGGAAAATCCTACTAAACTTATCGCACTGTAAACTAAGTTGTTACTGTACAAAGCACAGTAAACTATTCTATAAAAATATAATTGCACTACTGTTTTTGCATAGAATTCATTTTAACAATACTTTTGCACACTCATCCAACTGTATTTATTACCACTGTTCTCACGTTGCTGCTGTTCATAATGTTTATATATAATCCTACATTGCTCTGTTCATAATGTACATACAATCCTACACTGCATTCCTATTTATATTCTGTATATTCTCTGCTCAATACTGTATATAGCAACCCCACTGTACATTCTGTAAATCATAGCTTCACTTATTCTGCACTTTTTATGTATATAAAACACTATATTCTTGCACTTCTGGTTAGATGCTAACTGCATTTCATTAGCTCTGTACTTGTACTCTGCATAATGACAACAAAGTTGAATCTAATCTAAACTGAATGATTTTTCTCTAGCCAGAGGGACTGGAGCAATCATACTCTCAAACCTTGTTTCTGGAGTTTCAACTGAAGGAGAACATGCTGACTAGGACAATGTCGTTTAGTTTTCCTGCAAATGTGGTTCCTGACAGTCAAAGGGCCAGTGTGTCTGCTGTGGGTATGTGTCCTCACTCTGTATTTCTATTCTAAGAGGACATTATCAGTCTGCTTTTGCATATTGAGTGCAAACATCTCTCCTCTGTGTGGTGGAGGTAACGAATTACAACTACTCACGTTACTGTAATTAAGTAGTTTATTCGGGTACTTGTACTTTTTTGAGTATATTTTTAAAGCTGTACTTTTACTTGTACTTAAAGTACAAATTAAGCAAAATAATCTACTTCATTACTTTTAAATCACAGTTCGTTACTGAGTACGCCCACAATTTGAATTGATATTCAAACTTTTGAAGGCACTTCAGCAGCCAATAAAGATATCCGATCGTAAAGGGACCAATAAAAGCGCTGATATCTGAACCTGGAATAGCGCCGCTGCAGCAGGTGTCAGGTGAAGAGCTGATCAGACAGTGACGGAGCTCAGCGTCATTTATGGACTCAGAGCTTGGAGAAACAAACTACATGGTAGTGTCATCATAAATATCTATATTTTGATACCGATACTGAAATATCTGACACGGTTCCATTACTCATTTTCCACAGTATCTGAATATACACAGATACAATCTGCGTCTCTCTCTCCTCTCCGAGTGAGTTTGACGGTCATCCGTCTCCTGTCAATTACAGTCTGAATATCTGCGCGGGATTGCAGGTATTCCGCATAATTTTAATAATTCCCGCGCAAATGTGGCGAGCGCTTTATTGTAACATGAGAACGCTGTCATGTAATCGCAGAAAACTGGATGCGATATCTCAAAATAGGACTAACTTATACAAATGAACTGCTTGTGCGCAGACTGTGTGCAGTCGCGATCTCTCTGTGCTTTTAAAGTAGAAATTATTTCTCTGTGCTCCTGGATTAAACTTTGTCAAAAGTTATCAAACATTCAGAATAGATCCACACCTGACTGATGAATATCCTTCTAGAAATGTTATTGGTTGTAAGTGGAATGCACCAGAAAGTCTTTAAACAAAGATGAAACTTTAATTTCTTTACCACGTACATTTGTGCTAGAAATGTGTTTGAATAGGATATTTGTCTGATTTGTAGGCTACATATTAATATCGTAGTCTGCCTAACTGCATCACTTCATTGTACAGTCATTACAGGTCAAAGCCATCTGATGTTCAATTTATCCACAAAAATAGGCCTACTGTATATGGCTCTTAAATCACTGCTTATCAAAATTCAGTGTTGTCATATTTTGAATACCTCAACTGAATTGAGGTCATTTGTTTAATAATTTTATTACTGACTGTGTAGGCCTACTTGTCTTTTTTTTTTTTTTTTTTTTTTTTTTTTTTGTCAATTCAGTTTGCAATCAAGCTTCCTTGTGCTGTAAGTTACCCTATTTTAAAGACACAAACACACAGAATGAACAAATGTTTAAGATTGAGATTTTTTGTAATGGTAATTGATCCAAAAATACTTGGACTTGGATTAAACCAATTTCAAATCTTGAAATAATGAGTGCCTTGAAAAAAATGGATGGACAAAAACATATTAAAATGTCTATATGGCAATATACAGTATGTGATAGTTTTGCCAATGGTATTGAAAATGATTGTACATTATGAAATCAAAAATAACCCTGCTTGCTTTTTTAGTGCAAATTACTAGTCTTGTGGCGAACAATTGAACCATGCAAGTCAATACACTGAGAAAAAAATAGTCTGCCATCGCTTGCGGCTCTGGAATGGCGTTCTTGCTCTGATGAAGTCAGTTTGATGGCTTGGGAGAATACTCTTGTTAAGTCATGATGTTAGGACTGCTGTTTCCGGTTCCAAGCCTCTACTCATTTCACTTGAGAATACTATCTCAGCATCATTTATGAGCACTTTTTAATTAATATTACATATTTAAGCTAAGCGTTTAAAACTTCGCTGTGCACACTACAGTCTCCGTACTCACAGTGTCTTAGACACTAAAATTTTAGCTGAATCACTGTCAGGCCATCTGGGATTTCAGTATGGAGAAAAAGGTTAGGGTTATAATTTTTCCAGTATTACATGACATCATGAGTGTGTATATGCACACAGTTTGTTGTTTTCTGAGGGGGGGCGTCTGGCAGAGCGTTAGGACCCCAGAAGTGGTGAAGCAAGATGGCAGTCGTAACAAGCAGATATTCTTAAAGGGGTCCTATTATGCTTTTTTATTTGTATTTTTTATTTTAGTCAGTGTGTAGTGTGTATGTTTGGGCATAAAAAAGATCTACAAAGTTATAAATCTCAAAGTTGACTCCAAAGGGAGATTTAAAAAAAAATCCCTTTTCAAGAACTACAAAAAACGGCTAGTTTGAACTACAATGTTGTTTTCCGGGGTTTGTGATGTCACAAAGCAGCCCATTAGAATATCATTAAAATAAATCCCGCCTACGGAAATGGTTGGTTGGTGGGGAGGGGTGAGGTCATGGTTCGAACGCTTGGCTGAGTGGATCAGACAAGACGACGACAAAGAAGTGCTGCTGTAGTGTCAAGTTTTTAGGGGAGTCATGAGACATTACAGTGCTGGTTTATCTGTACATAGTCAAAACATTTCCTTCAAAACACTTTCTTACAAACTATCTATGTGATCCACTTATCCAAAAAAATAACAATAATGTTACCACTCTAATATGTCCTGCAATATCCGTGCGTGCAAAGGTTCTGTGTGATCCTCTTGTTTAATATTCTCAGGGTCTGAATCCGGCTCAAATTGATATGACAATATTGATGCCATCATAACTATACTGGAGCAGACAGAACTTGCTGCTTTGGCAAGGGGCGGGGCAGTACTGAAACACCGTCTGAGCTGTTCGCCAATTACTACGCACTGGGACAGCTAACCAATTACAAACACGTTTCGTTTTTTGGAAGGTGGGCCTTCACCAAACCCGGAACTAATCAAGCTGTTTGTGCCAGGATGGGGAGAAAGGTATTGTAATAATGTAAATTATGTGAAAAATAATGCATTTTTCGAACCACCAAGCATGAGAGCATGTTCTAGTACATCTGCCAAAATGAAATCAAGACTTTATAAAAGAGCATGATAGGACCCCTTTTTACCACTCCTATTCAACCAAGGTACTGAAGTTAGAAATTCCTGTATCATGACCACTAATTCACATACTTTGACAATAAGATAAAAGTTGGTTTTGTTCAAAGTTGCTATTATCCACATAGGTCTTTGATATGAATATTTTTTTGGTAATTAAATATCACCCGCTAAAAAGTAACTAGTAATTAGTACTCTGAGTAATTTTTGAGAGGAGTACTTTGTACTTTTACTTAAGTACTTTTTTGACACCAGTACTTTTACTTGTAATTGAGTATTATTTTAGCAATGTAGCAGGACTTGTACTTAAGTACAAATTTTTAGTACTCTTTCCACCACTCTGTATGTGTATGTTGTAGGTGACATTCTGGGCCCGTCCATTGGCAATCTGGACTTTCTCATTGAGATGCCTTACGGTTGTGGAGAGCAGAACATGATCCATTTTGCTCCAAATATTTATGTTCTCCAGTACATGAGAAGCACCATGCAGACTGATGAACAGACCAGAAACAAAGCTATGAGCTACATGATGGAAGGTAAACGTTGTGTAGTCTAGTTGTATAGTTCTGAGAAATGTGCTTGACTTATCATATATGTTCTGTTTGATTGCAGCTTATGAACGTGAGCTTTCCTACCAAAGGTTTGATGGCTCCTTCAGTGCTTTTGGAGACAGTGATGATTCTGGCAGCACATGGTATACAGAACCACATTACAGCTTAAATTCTACCCCCAATTTCTGAGCAAATACCATTTTTAATATCAAACATCTTCATTCCTCTTTTCAGTTCAGTGCTGATTATAGAACTTATGGATGAAAAATGATGTGTGTGAATGATTGGTGGTGTGTTGTTTTGTGATATTCAGGCTGTCAGCGTTCGTGCTCAGGTGTTTCCTCCAGGCTCAGGACTTCATTTACATCGACCCGATGGTGATGCAGAGGACAGCATATTGGCTGCTGGCTCATCAGAACGCTGACGGTTCATTTGACGAGCCGGGCCGGGTCATCCACACAGAGCTCCAGGGAGGACTGGATGGGCCAGTGTCTCTCACCGCATACGTCCTTATAGCACTTCTGGAAGACGCTGAATACAGGGTGAGTTAGAGAGACTGAATGATGGAACGATAGATAGATAGATAGATAGATAGATAGATAGATAGATAGATAGATAGATAGATAGATAGATATGCGATAGATAGATAGATAGATAGATAGATAGATAGATAGATAGATAGATAGATAGATAGATAGATAGATGTGCGATAGATAGATAGATAGATAGACAGACAGACAGACAGACAGACAGACAAACAGGCAGGCAGACAGACAGATAGACATATAGATAGATAGATAGATAGATAGATAGATGTGCGATAGATAGATAGATAGATAGATAGATAGATAGACAGACAGACAGACAGATAGATAGATAGATAGATAGATAGATAGATAGATAGATAGATAGATAGATAGATAGATAGATAGATAGATAGATAGATGTGCGATAGATAGATAGATAGATAGATAGATAGATAGATAGATAGATAGATAGATAGATAGATAGATAGATAGATAGATAGATAGATAGATAGATAGATAGATAGACCAGACAGACAGACAGACAGACAGACAGACAGACAGACAGACAGACAGACAGACAGACAGACATACCACCCTTTATAAAGACAAACAGATAAAAAGATAGATAGATGTGCGATAGATAGATAGACAGATAGATAGATAGATAGACAGACAGACAGACAGATAGATAGATAGATAGATAGATAGATAGATAGATAGATAGATAGATAGATAGATAGATAGATAGATAGATAGATAGAGCGATAGAGATAGATAGATAGATAGATAGATAGACAGACAGACAGACAGACAGACAGATAGATAGATAGATAGATAGATAGATAGATAGATAGATAGATAGACAGACAGACAGATACAGACAGACAGACACACATATAGACAGACAGACAGACAGACAGACAGATAGATAGATAGATAGATAGATAGATAGATAGATAGACAGACAGACAGACAGACAGACAGACAGACAGACAGACAGACAGACAGACAGATAGATAGATAGATAGATAGATAGATAGATAGATAGATGTGCGATAGATAGATAGATAGATAGATAGATAGACAGACAGACAGACAGACAGACAGACAGACAGACAGACAGACAGATAGACAGATAGATAGATAGACAGACAGACAGACAGACAGACAGACAGACAGACAGACACATAGACAGACAGATAGATAGATAGATAGATAGATAGATAGATAGATAGATAGATAGATAGATAGATAGATAGATAGATAGAACGATTAAATGATAGATCGATTGAACGTAGGATGTATTGATTGACTGGAGATCTGTTTGTGTCTCTGGTAGAGTGCATATGAAGGCAGCATTTCTTCTGCCGTGAGTTTCCTGACGTCTCGACTGTCTCAGGGAATCTCCAGTAACTACAGCCTGTCTGTAGTCACCTATGCTCTGTCACTGGCCAACAGCACCGCCGCCCCATCAGCCCTCACTGAGCTGTTGAACAGAGCACTAATTGTTGGTAAATATCCTCTGGATTTACACTCTAAAGACAGCACGCCACAGATGTGAGACACACACAAAGCTGAAAATAACCTTCAATTTTCCTTTAACACAGTGTGGCGAGCAGCTGTAGTGTTATGGATGAGCGTCGCACCTGGCACTGTAAAATGTGTTAGATGCTAATGTGTTTATAACAGTTGGATGGTGACGCTGTATCTGGGTCTTTCAGATGGAGTGCCAACCTGGAGACCCCCAGCCAATGTCCTGTACAATTCCTGGCAGCCAAGTTCAGCAGAAATTGAGATGTCGGCCTACGTACTGCTCGCCATGCACAGACTCAAACTAATGGATGAAGGATTCACTCTGGTGAAGTGGCTCAGTAAGCAAAGAAACCATCTTGGTGGATATGGATCCACTCAGGTACATATCAAACAGACGTTCAACTCATGAGAGAGACAATAGAAACTGTTTCAATGGGACAAAATCGCTGACTTTAAACAACTTAAAAAGGCTAAATTAAAAATACTCTGTCTGAATAGTTGTTTTTATCATCTGTTTTCAACATTGATAATTATCAGAAAAATTTATTGAGCTGCAGATCAGCTTATTAGAGTGTTTTCTGAAGAATCATGTGACACTGAAGACTGGAGTAATGATGCTGAAAATTCTGCACTACATCACAGGAATAAATTGCATTTTTACAATATATTCTAATAGAAAACTGATACTTAAATGTAAAAATATTTCACATTTTGCTGTATATTTGATCAAATAAATGCAGCTTTGGTGAGCATATTAGAGAATGTATAAGGGAATATTCCAGTTTTAACAGAAGTTAGTCTATAGGATCTATAACAATGTTGATTATCAAAATAATTTTGACTCATTCCATATTTAATAAAAAAAAAAAAAAAAAAAGCATTCAGTCACTTATAATGGAAGTAAATCAAGCCATTTTTTATAGGAGCACTTCACATTTCTGCAAATGTATATAGTTGTTTTAAAGTTGTCATTACAGAGAAGTTGTAAAATTGGTTATAACATTCCACAAAAAGTGACTTTTTGCACTCTAAAATCATATTAACACTCATATTGTTAAAATCTTGTGGTTTTACTATTAATACAGTATTGTAACATATGGATTGACCCCATTTATTTCCCATTGTAAGTGCCTTTTTTTTTAGTAGATAAAAATGTGGTGATCAAAATTACACCACCTGGGAATATTCCTTTAAGAAAGTCAGCAGGGTTTGACTGGTGTCCCAGTGTCGTTGATTACAAGCATCTATGATCTATTCCATTGATTCAAGGAGGTGAATTTGTTGGCAAGCGAATGTTTTAATTGGAAAACAAGCTTTGCAAGAGGCCATTGATGTGAGATGAGAAAATGTACTTTTAATTTTAAAAAGGCCCTTGTGATATTACATTTGGCTTGGGACCGAAGGCCTGCGATCTGTCACAAACACTATCCTCAATGTGGACTAGCAGTTTCCGGGCCGTGATAAAGCACTGCGCTCATGCTAAAGTCTCCCGCTTTGAAAAAACTCAAATCCAATAGGAGAACATCTGACTGTGCTCGAGAGAGTCCTGGTGGTATTTGGACGAGTGTGGAAAGATTAAAGGGTCTGTGTCTCTGCTCTGCACATGTGCGGTGTTATTTACCAGGCGGCAGGTGATTGAATTGAGAGTGTAGGCTATCTGTGACACAGATGCACGGGCACCTATTATTGACACAGAGAGATGATCACATCTGCCAAAACTTTGTTCTTTTTGAAAGCACTTTTTGTTGTTTTGATCAGTTCTAAAGCTTTATTAAAATATCTGTGCTCTGTTTGTATGTCTTTGTTGTCAGGATACAGTGATGGCGTTGCATGCACTGTCAGTCTATGCCACCTTCAGCAGCGCAGAGTCCATAGATCTCAGCATCACTGTGAACGGTGCCTTTGGAACTGTTGCCATATTCAACATAGACAGATACAATTACCTGCTCCAGCAGAGCCACGAACTGCCCGTATGTATATAATACACTGCTCTAGATACACACTACTGTTTAACAGATTGAGGTCAGTAAGATTCCCATTTCAATTCAGAATCCTGAAAAACTGCATCATGTTTTCCAAAAAAAAATAAAAAATAATATATATATATATATTAACTGACACAACTGTTTTCAACACTGATAAAATAAATGTTTCTTGACCAGCATATCAGAATGATTTCTGAAGGATCATGTGACACTTTAGACTGGAGTAATGATCACAGAAACAAATTTGATTTCAAAATATATTTAAACAGAAAATGGTTATTTTAAATTGTATAATATTTCACAATTTTACTGTAATTTTAATCAAATAAATGCAGCCTTGGTGAGACTTCAACAACAATAAAAAAAATCTTACTGACCCCAAACTTTTGAGCAGTACTGTCTAACTCCTAACACACAGTATTAAACTTCAGCTTGTGTGCTGTTTCTTTTCAAAGTAATTACTGCACTAGCAGACTGTTTGTGACACTCTAGTAATAGTAGTAAGTGATGCATGCTAATGTTGGGTTTGCCTCGACAGATTGAAGCAGAAGAGGGGGTTGATATTGAGGTGGTGGCAGAGGGTAAAGGCTTTGCTCTGTTTCAGGTATGTCTAAACATCTCCAAGTTAAGAATTTGTGCTTAAATGCATTGTTTAGCACTGCTGCTAAACAAAAAGGCTGCTATTTGCTTGTTGAACGACTAGTTGACATGGCAGCATACTTTATCTGGATCATCTCCACTGCAAAACTGTCAAACAGCGAGGTATTACCAGTGAAAGCAGGTTATGAAGGTTCAACAGCTGCGAATAATAACTGAAACCCTCGTAACGATAAAAAGAGACGTAATGGCAGAAATATTCTGTTGTCGGATCCACTCTTTCTCAGTCCAGTGTGTAATTATACCTTTGATTGCTCACCATGGAGCACGTAAACTGGCCCAGACGCTGTTTTCCTCATCAGTGAGACCCCAGCAACATCTTGAGCTGCTTTGAAAGACCTCACCGAAGAAACAGCGTCCAGAACTCTGTTCTGCAGAAGATTTGCAAAGCAGAGTTGACCTCATTTTGAGTTGTGTTTGCTAATTTGTCCTTCAGACATGATTCCTTAATCATCTGTCTTGTACTGTTGCTTTATAAAATCTCATAAAATGGGGGAATTATTGGAGTATTATTCATTTTCTCTTACTGTTTCAGCTTAATGTGTTCTACAACGTGATGAACCTGAGAACGTCGCTCAGACGGCGTGACATACACACAGATGAGGCCTTTTATTTGTATGTAGACGTAATGGACAATGAGGAGTTCAATGTAAACCTTCACATATGTTTCAGGTGAGCGGCCGAGCCGAACACACACCGTTGTTTACTTTTTGCCAAAATGATTTCATCAGCACCAAAAAATGTGATTAAAAAGTTAAAAAGACTGCACAATTGAGGTCCTGATTATTTAACATGATTATTTAACTCATTGACTACATCATGCATTTATATGCAACTTATTTTAAAATGTTTATTAAAAAAGACTTTAACTCAACTTAAAAAATAAATAAAATATGTAAAATAGTCAATTTTGGCCAGGACTGTCCTGGTAAAATAAAGGATTATATATATATATATATATATATATATATATATATCTATATATATATATATATATATATATATATATATATATATATATATATATATATATATATATATATATATATATGGTATCAAATTTTCCTGTTGCGATTAATTGCTAATGCTTTTATCACAGTGTACGGTATTGAAATTTGGTCATAATACAGTATAAAAGGTTAAATAACTTTTTTCTTATAACAAAAATAACTGAGTATTTAAATACAATAAAGCAATACAGAAAAATATATAAAGTTAAAAGTTTTACACAGATTAAAGTGCAAAATAACTATAAAGACCCGTAGGTATCACTTTACAATTAGACCTCATTAGTTAACCTTAGTTAATGCATTAACATTCACAATGAGCAATAGCTACATTTGCTACAGAAGCTATTAATCTTTGTTAAAAAATACTTAGTTCATGTTAGCTCATTAAATATCACAGTTGCAACTTTAGATTTTAACAACGTGTTGTTACAATATCTAGGGCATGTAGATTAAAATGAGAAAAAAAAACGTTTGAAAATAAATAGCCTATTAAGTCAATATATTTCAGTATTTGGGCGCTGTGATGAACACCATAGCAAATCTGAATGGCTATTTAAAATTATTTAAATATGTTTTAGAAAATAGCGCAGCTGCTTTATTTATGGGGTTTCCAGGGTAAGGGCTGCATTTTCTGCAGTTTAGCGCCATCTGCTGTCAGAGAGTGAATATGCTTTCATTCAGCGCGTCTCTCACGTGTTCCCCATGTGCTCCTCATGCATGCTTGTTTACATCAGAGCGCACACAGGTCTTTCAAGCAGCATACATCGGTGTTGTGCATTTTGACCAGTTGATGGGAATAGTATTCTTAAAATGCATTCCAAATTCTGAATGATTTGTAATATATAATTATTCACGGTATTTAGAAGCATATTAATGCATATTAATTACCGTGATATATCGCATTACCGAAATTAATTTAAATTTTAAATTAATTTAAAATTAATTTAAAATTTACATAACAATTATATAACAAAAGGCTTTATTTTAAATAAAATAGGCCTATAGCTAGTGCACATTTAAAAAAAAAAATCACAAAACTTCAGTTATTGTTAGTTTGCAGATTCCACTTGTTTTGATGTTTTGTTTTGTTTCTTTCTTTTCTTATTATGGATGTCAAAAAAGTTAAATCAGTGTTGATTATCAAGAAAACTATTTCTAAAATTATACTTAAATAATGAGATATTCTATATCATCAATATTGCATTAGATTTATGATATCTCACGCAAGTCATAGATTTCAATCATTTTTAATTGTCCAAATTGTTTTTGGGGTCACTGTAGATAGGAACCATTTTTGAGTGTTTTTGAGTTTTTGCTGTTTTCTAAGGCTGCGGGAGGTCCAGGGCCTGAAACAGACGGGTATGGCCATACTAGATGTGGGTTTACTCACGGGGTTCAGTTTGGCCCAAAACGGTGTCCAGCTAAATGATATAGTCAGAAGAGTAGAGACACCTTCAGGACGAGTTACACTTTATTTAGACACGGTGAGTTCCTCTTATATATTCATGACTACAGTATTACAGTATAAGTGTGTGAAGTCTATTTTTGTGCTGATTATGGTTTATTTGGTTCATTTTTCTGGTTCATTAGTCTCATCGTCTTTTCTCACATCACAGGTGACCACAATGGAAAGGTGCGTTGAAATATCCACCATCCTGGAATTTAAGGTGGTCAATGTCCAAGATGCTGTGGTCATGATCTATGATTACTATGAGCCCCGTAAGACTCTTTAAATAATAGCTCCAGATTTTCCAATGCATTCCTATGTTGCAGTATGTGTTTCAAGCTCCTTTTATTCCCTTCTGCAGGAAGGAGGACAGTGCGGTCCTACACATCTGAGACAAGACGGGACATGTCTGTGTGTTCGCTATGTGGGCCGGATTGCTCCCAGTGTGGGGTTCGAGACACCTGGGCGACTGACGGGACGTCATCCATTAATCAACATCCACTTCTGGCTCTAAGTTTGACCACAGCACTCATCATCCTCCTGTCAATCTGCAACTAGTGTTTACCCTAAATCAAAACCATTGTAATCAGTAACACGATAACACAAGCAAAATTTATGTGTACATTGTTTTTAACAAAAATCTGTAAATGTGAAAAAATTCTGTGTACATTTTATGTATGAAAATTGGTGCATTTAGTTCAGTGCAACAATGAATGATTTTACAAACAGTTTCAAAATAATTTACTTCCTTTAAATGATGTTTCATGAATTAATAATTCATTAATTGAAAATAAATTATTAAATCAAATTAATCATTTAATTATCAATTAAAATTATAATTATTATATAGGATAAAGAATAAAGGATGCTTTTTTTATTGCCTTTTTTTTTTAAAGAATAATTGAAATAGTAAATCAGGGTCAGGTTCAAAACTGATAAATTAACCTTTTAAATGTAAGGACTGGGATTCTTGCACTCTCTGTCATTATTATAATAATCCGCTGAATAAAGCTGCATTCTGTACCTCAATAACAAATTTTCCAGTAGTGAATATGTTTGTCTTTTTTAATCTTGTAAGTTGCAGTGGCTTTAGTAAGTTTCAACACTGTATAAAAACAGTAAGTATCAGTTGTATACAAAGTGACCTACATTGAATTTTGACCCATATTGACAATTAAAAATGAACCAGAATCTAAAAGAATATCTTTAATATGTATTCAGTTTCAGACATGCAAACTTTGGAAAAATAATATTTTTGGCACTCAAGACAAGTATGTTCTTATGAGTGTTTTGATAGAGGGAAACAAGATAGATTACTAGTTTCAACATTATTTGTTCTTCACACATTCCTCTTTTAAAGAAAAAAGTATCAGCTATAGCAAAGGGACCCACTTTTGGTTTTTGACTGCTGAAAATGTGCGAAAGGGCTCTAAATCTCTGGTGAAATTTCCATATACAAAATAGTGGATTAGTAAATCAGTTTATATTTGTTTTTCTGTAGAAAAAAATAAAAATATTTTAAAAATGTGGTTGATTTGACACTGAATGACCCAGCTGCAGTCGCTCCACTGACCTGAATACAGCTATGTTGCAAATGTTTAAGTGTGAAGCCATGCATTTTTCATGCATGATTACACTATGATACAATAAACACACTGATTACTGATTGCTTTTTGTGTTTTCAGTTAGCTTGTGGTTAGCATGCTAGCATTGTTATTGTATGACCTAACAAACCCATCAATACAACACTATAGACTTAATATATACACATTATAAAATCATTTTATACCAGATATGACATCATATCCTTGATAAAATCCCAGCGAGTATGGTAATGTGCTGGTTTTAACTGGTTTAAGATGTCCATCAGACAAGACCCTTATAAAACCACCAAAAAAGAGCAGCTTGATAAAGTTGGTAGACTAAACTTGCATGTATAAGCTGTTTTCCCCCTGTGGGGATAGAATTACCACAATATTTATTCATAGGAATGACAATTTATCTTACTGATTCTGGGCTTATAAAACAGCTCCTGTGAAATAAATAGCAGACACAACGAGTGGCTCAATTAACCAGCAGGAAACGTTTACTGCAAACTTTGACGCTACATCCAGCTTGTTTTCGTTCAGTGACGAACGGCTTTGGCCCAAGTCTTAGTTGAGTTGAAAACGAGACAAATGTGCCCCATATTCAGAGCCAATCAAACTCAAAACCACAGACTTAGAAGATCTTAACGACGAGAGCAAAAGTGATTGTAGTCGCCCTGTTTATAACAAAGTATGCTAATGTGCACAAGATGTGTTTGTGTTCATTAGTAGAGATCCGTGCGTCCTTTTACTGAGCGCAGGAGGTCGAATCTCTTCCATGTTCACGTGATCGAGCCACATGAAACGTTTTCTCTGCCACCTCATTAGTGCAGCCCACATGGAGCGCTTTATCTAACAGGAAACACATCAGAACACGGCTCCATCCTGACCCGCAGGCCTGACCCAAATAATCCGGCTTCATGTTGGCAGTGTGGTTTACGCATCTTTGTAAACAATGGATTTCTGATCCAATGTACTGTAAACACATAAGAGGAACTCCTCTGTGTCTTATTCGGTTGTTTAAGCCCCCTCTTGTCCAGCTAGGGATTTATGTTTAAAAAAATGTGCACATCAGGATATGTCAATATAACATCAGGTTGAAGTTGGACATGATGTTAGACAGATGTTGCATTTTGGTTGATAATGAAAATACTCCGGGTTGAAGGAGTATTTGACACCAATTTGATGGTGTATTTTGGTTACCTAAACTCAACAAATATCAACTTCAGCTGACGTCGGTATTGGACATCAAATTAAAATTGACAGTAGATGTTGAATTGACATTGAATTTGAATTTTCGAAATTGAGATTTATACATTATCTGAAAGCTGAATAAATTAGCTTTCCATTGATATATGGTTTGTTAGGAGGACAATATTTGGCTGAGATACAACTATTTGAAAATCTGGAATCTGAGGGAGCAAAAAAAATCAAAATATTGAGAAAATCGCCTTTAAAATTGCCAAATGAAGTCCTAGCAATGCATATTACTAATCAAAAATGAAGTTTTTACATATTTACAGTAGGAAATTTACAAAATATCTTCATGGAACATGATCTTTACTTCATATCCTAATGATTTTTGGCATAAAAGAAAAATCTATAATTTTAACCCATACAATGTATTTTTGGCTATTGCTACAAATATACCCCAGCGAATTAAAACTGCTTTTGTGCTCCAGGGTCATAATTTTTCATTTTCTGCTGTTCGTGACTTACACACCTTAGGATAGTCGGTACTGAATGGTTTGGAACTGCGTGTGTCCTTTGGGTTACATCAGTTACTCTCATGATGTCATGTTCTGGAGCTACAGCGTGATTAGTCACATGACATTTACAATTTAGGTGATTGGCTCAAATAAAAGTCAGTGGTAAATGAGTAAAGATGTCCGATTAAGTACTCCCAGTGCTAGCCAAGTAAGTGCCATTAAGACGAATGGGAACGCTAACTGATAGCTCTCTAGGCATCATAGACTTTGTTGGTTCACATTAATTCACAAATTGTTGATCAACCAATATCAATTCATCATATATTTAACTCAGGGAATATGTCTGAGGGTCAAGATCAATGTTGTCAGCCGTGTTCCTCCTGAGATGATAAATGTCAAAGATAAATGGTCTAGTGATCTTTACGTAGTAACTTAATACTTAGCTTAATGCTAAAGCAAATAGCAACTGATAAACATTACATCCCACACTGTAATGCTATCATTCTGCTGACCTATCGTCTGTTTTTATTTCAGAATACCAAACCCACATGCGTCAAAATACATCCCTTTTAATTCATTTATTGCATTTTTGCCAAACGCATTAAAAACCAAAAGTTATTAAAAGGTAAAACATTTTTAAAACTGTTATTATTCTATAAAAAGAATTAATTACAAGAATTCATCAATCAATCAATATCTATCTATCTATCTATCTATCTATCTATCTATCTATCTATCTATCTATCTATCTATCTATCTATCTATCTATCTATCTATCTATCTATCTATCTATCTATCTATCTATCTATCTATCTATCGCACATCTATCTATCTATCTATCTATCTATCTATCTATCTATCTATCTATCTATCTATCTATCTATCTATCTATCTATCTATCTATCGCACATCTATCTATCTATCTATCTATCTATCTATCTATCTATCTATCTATCTATCTATCTATCTATCGCACATCTATCTATCTATCGCACATCTATCTATCTATCTATCTATCTATCTATCTATCTATCTATCTATCTATTGCACATCTATCTATCTATCGCACATCTATCTATCTATCTATCTATCTATCTATCTATCTATCTATCTATCTATCTATCTATCATCTATCTATCTATCTATCTATCTATCATCTATCTATCTATCTATCTAGCTATCATCTATCTATCTATCTATCTATCTATCTATCTATCTATCATCTATCTATCTATCGCACATCTATCTATCTATCTATCTATCTATCTATCTATCTATCTATCTATCTATCTATCTATCTATCTATCTATCTATCTATCTATCTATCTATCATTTTGTCTTATATAATGAATGATTGAGGAAGTACTATTAAGGATTTCCCCTCATTTCCCAAAAGTGAATTCATCACTGCTACTCCCCATTCCGCTTGTAGGAATAAATGTCAAATGATTTCCCATTACATCAAGTTTATTTAGCTCATTGTTACTCTAAACTGACAGAGGTTTGATGTGGATATTGTATCCAGAGGCTCGGAAGTATTAATCCACAGAGGCAGAGCGTGGGGGCGATGAAAGAGCAGCGGACAACACTTCCTCCCCAGAGGCACACGGGAAATGATTCAACGGCCTGCACATCCACTTAATTCAGACATTATGGCCCGGTTTCACAAACAGGGCTTAACTTAAGCCAGGACTAGGCCTTAGTTAAATTAAGATATTTAAGCAACTTTAAAAAAAATGGCTTAGAAGAAAACATTACAGGTGTGCATCTCAACACAGAACAATGGCACTGACATATTTTGAGATATGTCAGAGCAAGATATTTTCAGATGAGACAGCTCAAACATGCATTTTAGTCTGGGACTAGTTTAAGCCTCGTCTGTGAAACCGGGGGCATGGATGCTACCACAGACTCAGTCTGGCCATAGAGTTAATGTGACTGGATTTAGGCTCCCACTAGGTGGCAGGCATGGCTAAGCAATGTGCGTCTTGCCTTGAAGCCTCATAAAACAAGTGCTGATTAGAAAATGGTGAGTGTTTTCTATCTTTTGACTTTTCTCGAGGCTTAAACTGACATGTAATCACTCCCAAAGTGCGAATAAAGCTGTTAGCATTACAATGGCTAAAAACCACACTGAGAGTTGGCTGGAGACAGTAGTACAGTGCTATGAGGACATGCATGAATGAAAACAAGAGATTCAATCTTGAGGCCCGTTCATGTGAAGAACGGATGACTTTATTAGCGCTCATACCAACGCACTGAAACGTTGAGTATGTTAGAAGAACGTTTGGTCGTTGGTCATCAAATGCAAAATTCACTTTACATGTTGTTTGAACATAAATGTGTGTTGGAAGTGTGGTACACATCCACTCTATTATGATAAAAATCCACCCAGTGTTTTTTTTTTTTTTTTTAATAATAAATCTGTTAATAGCTGTTATAAATTCACTGTTAACCACGCTTCATTTATTGCTTTTATAAAATGTTTTTTTCCATGTAGCAAGGTTTTACAAAATAAAACAAAGCAAATAAAATGTAACGATATTAATAAAAACATTATTCTTCGCCAAACACTGGTAGTTCCTAAGAAACTGTTGTATTTGCAACAAAGTGGTTGCCGAGCAACACAAAGTAGTGTAATTTACAACAGCTTTGAAAGCGGCTCAACCAATCAGAATCAAGGACTGGCACTATCCATTTTATAATCCCTATTTTAAAATCCCCTTTCTTAAATCAGGCTGTTCTGAGATTCCTGGCAGAATGACGTAGTTCTGCACAGGCCCCTCCCACGATAGTTGACTGACAAGGCCGTCTTACCTTAGACCCGCCCTGAGTGAGCTGAGAGCTATCTGCCTTTGTGTCGACTCTAGTGCAGGGGAAGACAGGAATGTCTCTGATTAAGCAATTGAGGTGTTTTGTTGTTGGATGTAAAAATGAATAAAGCAGCCGTCATTTACTCCCGACATCTGAGCCGCTGAAAACCCAGAGGATTTATGTTACTTTAGTTTTTGAAGGGAATAAGCAGATCCCCGATCTGCCTAAATGTGTCTATGATTGCGCCGATCATTCGCGATCCAGCTTCACCTACAGAAGAAGTGAGTATAAGGTACTTTTATGAATCTTTGCAAATCGCTTTTCCTAATAATGTGCCAGTTAGCAAGTTTTGCGGCTAAAGTTTACATTCTTACATTCACAGAAGTGAAGGGCGGGGTCAGCAGAGCTCATTAGCATTTAAAGCGACATTCAACAAAACGGGTTGTGTAAAATGAGTTGATTTTGACAAGGTTAAAAGGGTGTTTTTTTACACTACCATTGAAACATTTTAACAAAGTATGTTACAGACTTTTCATTAAGACCCTAAAGAATCAATAAACTTGTGGAAAATGTGCATCTGATGACCCCTTTAAATACTCGCACTCTTTAAGGCCTGTTTGCACCTGCTCACTACATGCGTTTTCTCTTATCGAATATCTGATTTGTTAAAACGGTTCCATTTACACTTGGCCACATAAACGTGTCTATGCAAAACAGATTTAAATCTGATCTTCAATTCCACACTATATGCAAATTTAATGGAGTTCATGTCAAGGAAAGCAACAGATATGCGCTATCAGCTATTTCAAGATCAAAGACTGGGTATGTTTAAGAGTAAGTAAGCGGATAAACTCAGCTTTCGGTTCCAACTAACTATCAACTAACTAAAGGTAACTTTCTGGGTATGTAAGTAGCCATTGCAAATTATTATCTGAACATAACATGTTTAAGGGTTAGTTTACTTCAGAGTTATCGGCGTGTGCGTGACCTACTGATGAGACTATATAGTAGCCTATATATATTTTTTATTATTATATTATATATTTATTATATTTTATTATCATCTCAGTCACACATCATGGATCTGCATTTTCTATAATATATTTCTATAATAAAAATACATATTTGCTATGACGACTTATACAATTAGCATCAAGCTATAATTCCTTTTCTCAAGGATTCATATTTAACAAAAAAGAAATGAAAAATTATTGCACAACCACCAGTTAAGTGGCGATATGCACTAAGTATGCAAATGGCCTGTGAGCAGAAGAAGGAGAAAGAAGTAGTATGGCATGCTTTTTCTTAGCATCCGTTTCCATATGATTTTTCGCTCTGTTGAGAATGTCTTGCATGTTAACTAGAAACCTACCTGATTAACCTCATTGGGTTAATCAGCTGAGAGTCCAGGGTATATGTGAAGGTAAGTTAACCCTGCTTTCTGGAATACCCCCCTGGTGTTTTCACGATTGGATAGCTATCTGATTAGATTTATCTGTTCTCATAGAACTAGAACGATTTTTAAAACTTTGAGGCATTCACACTAAAAACTCTAACTATAACGATATATCAGCGTCCACACCAATGCACAGTTTAATAGAGATCATCTTACAATAGGGAGATGAGAGGGTCTGTATTACTTACTATTGGAGAAAGCGTAACGGCTAACTTGGATCATGTGTCCCTTAATAACCAATCACATTACAGCCTTGACGTCATTGCATTTCAGTCAGAGTTGTGCGACACTCAATCAGCGTTTACGGATCCCATAGGAATGAATGAAAGTGCCGTAAACTGAATTCCACCCATCGCAAAAAGTCAGTGACTTAAGCATTTTTTAAAACTCTAAAAATAGTTCAATCCAAAAGTATTGTTTAGTGTAAAACATGTTGAAGATTAGCAGATAGACTGTTGATTCATTAAATGATAAGCTGTTTCCTCTAAAAAGCTGTTGATTCAACATAGTGAAGCCTCTCCTCCATTGACATCCATTAAAAAAAAACGCCTCTGGTCTCCTTTCCCACATACTACATTAGCTTTAGCCGTTACACTTTTTCAGCTAATGGTTGCTGGCTTGCCTTCTAGTGGCTTTGAGTTAAATATGAGTATTTATACAAGGATGCATTCTGATTGGTTGTCAGTGTTATTATCAAACATGAGCTGGGAAATAAATCATTCTGAAAGGAATTCCAACCAACCATAACGTTCCCATGTGCTGTTATCATTAGAGTTGTGGTGTTTAGTTCTTTATTTATTGTATAATTAGAATGGTTATTAAAACTTTAGTCATTGTTATGGTTATAGTTATTGTCTGTGGTGTGAACGTGCCGAGTTAGCATTTCCTTATCCTGTTTCTTCCATCATTAAGCTTTCTTTTATACTTCTCAATAAAAATAAAAATAGATTTTTCTAAGGTTTTCTGAGTGTTTTAGAACATTGTTATGTGGTTGCTAGGGCATTATGGGTGTGATATTTGAGTCTCTATGACCTACTGGTTTCTAAATATGGTTGATAATCATATTCAATGTAAGTCTTTGAGATTTTTACAATTTTCTGGACCAGTTTTTGTCATCTGCCCAATGAAAATCTTATAAAATTTAAAGCACACCTTTATTCAACATGTCACATAATTTTAACAATGGTTTGTTCAAACCTCTAACTCTTAAATGTAAGTCTTAAATATAAGCTACAAAGCAAATGAGATGTAGACATGACCTGTCTAGGCAATGGCCACTGTAGAATTCATTTTTGCTGAGTAAGGTCATAAAATTAACACGCGTACACACATACTCTCTGAAGGGGTGTGTGTTAATGCTGTAGACTTTATTACTGAAACAGACAGAGTAAGAGGATCTGTAATGATGTCAACAGGACACAGTGTGTTTAATTCATTATTGTTCTAGGGTTCTCTCTGAATGTCATTGCCGATTCCGGCTGCCAACTAGTGAGTAAAACCTGATGAGTCCCTAATGGAATAGATATGTCTAACATTTTCAGACATTTGAATGACTCTATAGTCCCCTGGGTACTAAAGTTATTATTGGCACATTAGTGCAAAAACATCATGCGAGCAAACTTTTTAATTTTTTAATGCATCTTTTTGTCATATTGTGCAAGATTCTTTAGTGCATGTAAAGTGTTTGCTTTGGAATCTTTTTACAATCTTTTTTATTTACAGTGTAACTTGCCCGGCCTCTTAACTACAGAAATTGTAGTTAGCAACATAATCAATTACATTACAAATTTGATGTAATATAATCAGACTATTTGAAGATTACTTTTGACCTAACTTGTTTATCATGTTGATTTTGAATTACATAATCTAGTGCCATATTGATATAAAAGCACAAAGAGAAGGAAAATATATTCCATTTGTTGTTATTAACACAGATGAAGTGCATTAAACATAACATTACGTCAAGGTTTCCCAGACTGGGGTTCATGAAGAAACTGCATAGTAAATAAAAATGAATGTCTTCATCAGTAGTTGATGCAATATTGAAATGTTGAGAAAACATTTCTTAAAATTGAAATAATTTTTGAATATTATAGCTACCTGACTAATGACTAATCTGTGTGTGAATGTCCACAAAACTGGAAGACTTTCTGTATGCATAAGCAGTGGGCTGTTTTAGAATAGAACATTTAAAGATGAAAAAGAAGAATTCGGGAGAATCAATAAGTGAATCTATTATCAATATATGAATATGCATTCATCCAATCAATAAAATGTAACTAGTCTGATTAGGAGTATTTTAAAATGTAATGTAATCTAATTACAAGTACTACATTTTTGTTATCTGAGTATGTAACCCAGATTACATGTATGCTAATCAATTTCTACTCAACACTGAATGCGTCACATTTTGTAAGTAAAAAGAATTACAAATTCCGTTCATGTTGATGCATGTTCAATGAAATCACGTGCATGCAATGTGTTGGCCAAACATTCGCATCTGTGTTTGTGTTTTTTTCTGACTAAACCATAGACAGGATATGATCTGTACAATTTTTGTAGCTGCTCAGAGTTGCTGGCTTTGGTTTCCCTACTGTTTATTCTGCAATCAGAGAAGACAATAGTGGATTTATGCATGTGGAGTTCTGGACTGGATGGATCATTATCGATGGGAATTATTATCTGCTTTAATGGGCCTTAACTATTGCTACTAAAGTTTTCCCATTTCATTAATTTGTTATGAAATCTTACATAAAGCCAACGAGACCACAAGCCTATGAAGGGTCGTGGGTTCCGTGTTACATTTCAGCCAGAAAATATTAGCGAGTTATCACATCAACACGACGTCTCTCATATGAACATTTTCATAGCTTACATTCATTATCGTGTACAAATTAGATTAGTCATCATGGCTTGGGTGATTTGGAGATTTGGCGGCGTCACAGAGGTGATGTCATAGATCAGAGTAGCCAGTAGGAAAGTTCTCATTTGTTTCAGACAAACAAGCAAACATAACCTTGCACTGGCCTACGGTGATGACGTGTTCTTCTGGCAAGGACACTCACCCTCTCATGGGGAGTCATGGAAAAACCATCTGGCATTTTCATCCCACCCAGAAATTTGATTTAAAGAAGAACGCCCGCGCATACCTCCGTCTGGGGTCCACAAACTGAGAGTATCGCAAATGACCCACATTGCTGCTCTGTCTCACAGCTGCCGCTGCTGATGCACTGGAAATTGTGAACAAAGTCCGGCAATACGTCATTTTTTTTTTTTTTTTTTGTAAAGCTGCTGCTATGATAATGTTTATTTTAACTTGATGATAAAATATGTTTATATCTCATGTGGGGCCCCCTACGACCCATAAATACCACTGATGTCAAAATAACCTAGCATGCATGTCACTCCTAAAGTTTGGGCCTTTAAATGCCCCATTTGGAATGGTACCATGCCGTATTGCTAATTTAACAAACCTAGCAACCGCATAGCAACATACTAAAAACCAGCCAGAAACATTCAAATCGTCCACCATAACATCCTGGCAATAAGCCAGAACATCTAGAAATGTTTTAACAACCATGCAGAATACCTAGCAATGCTCTAGCAATCAGCTACAACACAGCAGCAACCACATATACCACAGATAGTAATGTGTTAACAACCAGCTAGAACACCCAAGCAACATTCTAGCAATCGGCGTTGGACATAATGCATCACCAACTAGTTAATTAATTACTGTAATTTATTGATATTTCTCTTGGAAAAGAGATTACTTCTGATGTAATTGCATAAAATACTATAGAACGATTCTGTATAAAACAGTAGGCAATTTAACATAAAAAGGGAACATCTAATTTTAAAGTGTATGTTTTTAATACAGCATTTTCACTTTAAATACTTTGAATAATTTAATCTTAGCAATTTTATCTTATTTATTAAAAAAATTGAAAAGAGCAGGTGCATGTCTAGCCTTGTATTTGTTCAGCTGGTTGAGGTTGATATGGGATTTAGTCACAAGTAATACAATACTTTTTTTATAGAAAGTAATTTGTACAGTAATCTAATTACAGATATAATTAGTAACTATTAATTTATTACTTTTTTGAGTAACTTATCCAACACTGCTAGCAGTTGGCCAGAAACTCTAGCAACCACATACCAACGTGTCCAAAAAAGCCAGAACACCTAGGACCACTCTAACAATCAACCAGAACACCAGTAGTATTTACCAACATGTTAAAAAACAGTCAGACCACCCTAGAAACTGCATAGCAACATCAGAACACAACACTCAAGCTATAACACCCTCCAGCATTTACTTTAGTACAGCTGTGAGTTTTTTACAGGAAAACAGCACTCGCATTGTCTTCAGAACATTGACGTAGACATTAGGGTTGTGCGATATTAACCAAAAAATTATATCTCATTATTTTGTATTCATTCATTTAGAAATGGATCATTTACTCATTGGCTCACTCCATCAGTTCAGAAACAGATTAATTCAGGAACAAAACAATTGCAGTGTTGCTCTGAGATGCACAAATGTTCTGTTCCAGCATTGGAACTATTTTTTGGTGAAACAGAAAAAAAAAAAAAAAAAAAAAACATACTATTGTCTCTAAAATGAAACTCTCTTAATATTAACTTCTTGTTCATTAAACTGTTGTATAAAATATTATTACAATTGCAATTGTGCTCACATGCTGATATTTGGTATACTGTGTAATGTTGCTCAGATTCCAAAAATTAAGTACTTGTAATTAGATTACATTTAAAAAAAAATACTCAGACTAGTTACATTTTTGCTGATTACATGATTACATATTGTTATACATATTGTATTCAAAATGTATGGATTATTCCTGATTACTGACCCAACTAATGATGAACACATTTATTTTTATTAGCCCTGCAGTTCATACATGAACACCAGTTTGGGAAATGACGTAATGTTATATTTAATGCACTTTATGTTGTTAATAACAACTTCTTTCTCTTTGTATTTTTATATCAATGTGGTATAAGTTATTTAAATCAATGTGATAAATCAGTTAGGTCAAAAGAAGTGATCTTAATGTAATCGAAAAGTATTCTGATTATATTACCTAAAATGTGTAATGTAATCGACTATCTTACTAACTACAATTTTTGTCATGTAATTTGGAATCAGTAACAGACTACAATTTGTTTGTAATCTACCAAGCAATGACTAAATAATATCTTATAATAATAATAAAAAAAAAATATAGGAATATGTTTTGCTTTCATTACTTGATTTATACAGTAGGGCATTCTATCTGCACTAGATGTGTTTTTGTCTAATAAAGTCATCACGTAGTGAATGCTTTTGGACTCTCGAGATGTGTTTTTGTTTGTTTTCTTGCATGTACATACTCAAAAACATCAGCTTGCATATTTTATAACAACAAATATGATATTATCGTAGACAATAAATATAACCCACCTCTAGTAGAAATTGAATATAGTTTCTCTATAAGGCATCATTCAGGATGAGTTCAAAGTTCATCTCTGACTGTCATTTAGCTCAGAAATTACATAACCATAGCTGGGTTTCCATTACAGATTTGCACAAAAGTTTTGCGATATTTTATAAATGTTTATAAAAAACCTATTCGAATTGACGCCGTTTCAGTTAACCAATGTTATGCAGCTAAAACTTAATTTTTCCTCTTGCGATAAGTCATGGTGACGAATGTTGGTATGTTTACGAATATTGCAGCCACCTCACTAGCCATTATTTTCAATTAAAGGAGATGTAGGCGTGTATCTTTAGTGAAGCAGCGTGGAGAGTCGCTTCTGAAACTTGGTATAAACATAAGCTTTGACTACATTGGCCGTGTCAGAGCCATATTGCGCCACAGACATGTGCAGTGTAAATATGGGGTTATCCAAGTGTTAATAGCAAGGAAAGCCCTTTGTACTTGAGAGCGGCCACGAATGAGGTGTTTTTTGGAGGTTATAGTAAATTGATCATGTGACTTTTATGTACGCCAGGTGACCTGTCAATGCAGAAAAACTGTTTCCATTGCAGCTTTGCGATATTTTCCTTTTTCGAATTGCCTGAAAAACCACCTCATGCAAGTGCAAAATCTTTTTTGTGATATATGGGAGTTTTTGCGAATCTGACATATTTCCATTAAGCGTATTTTCCATTCACTTTTCAATTTATGCAATTTGAAGGATAATGCAAGTGCGGCTCATGACAGTCAGACTTGATTTATATTGAGACCCAAAACAAGGGGTAAAATCTGCATTATTTAAGATGTCTCAGACATGCCTCTGCTGGAAAAAAATGCGTCTCTCCTCGGAGAGGGCAAGAGAGGGCAAAACCCTGCGGGATTTGTTCCCTGCTCCTAAAGAGAGCATGCATTAAGAATCCACTCTGAGTGCTCCACTAACTGATCCTGAACATGCTAGACACAGAGTTTATGAGTTCTCAGACATGCAGTCAGTTTCTCCACGGATTTACTGCGGCCTCCGTTTGACTGGAAATATGCTGTGTCATACACGAATGGTCAAGATGGGAACGCAAGAATGTTTGTGATGAATGAACAATGAACCCTCTAGTGAGTTTCTCTTGACCGGTGCAGGGTCTGAGCTGTTTGAGATCGTTGCTGGCATTATGTAAGACTTCTGTTTGAGGTTTGGTTTTGGCTGCTCTCAGATGTGCATCTGTCATGGGTGAGTAATATTGTGCAACAGACGTGTCGCTGAGGAAACGTTAAAGGTGTAGCTCATCCAAAAATGATTTACTCACCCCCGTGTCGATCCAAATCTGTGAGCTATTATTTTCCAGGAAACACACAAGGAGAATTTGGAGAGAATCATTACAGCCTTTGGACATTCAACAGGTAGAAGTGGCCACTGCTGTCAAGCTCCAAAAATGACAAAAACATCATGAAACAAGCATAAAATAAATACAACACATGATCTTTATGAAAGATAGTCCTTTGACCTTTGATTTGGCCTGCAATATCATATCACAAGAGGAGAGAAAATTGGGGGTGGGGGGCATGCTATTAAAGCATGTTATCTTTATTTCTAGTTTATGTTTATTTTTTAAATTTTTGCATTAAAATGTAAAAATATAAATTTGATTTAAAAAAAGTCCAAAATGTCCATTTTATTTAGATAGCAACATGCCAAAAAACACTAACAACACTTGCAATCTGCCTTAACACCCTGATAACCACAGCAAATGCATAACAATACCCTAGTAAATAAACAGCAATGCCAAGGCAACTTTTGAAAATTCAGTTTTTATGAAATATGCTAAGAACAGCCAGAACACCCTAGCAACGCATTAGCTACTTGCCACAACACCATGAAAACTACACAAAATGCCCTAACTAAAGCCTAACAACATCCTAGCAACCACATAATAACACCTTACCAACCATAATACCACTAGCAAATGTCTCACAACATCTAGCAACAACATAGCAACACCTTGCAACCATAATATAACAAGTTACAACACTCTAGTGATGCATTAACAACACCCTAACAACCATAATACCACAAGCAATTGCCTAACAACACCACCCTAGTGATGCCAGAGCAACACCCTTCCGGCTATAATACCAGAAGCAAATGCCTAGCAACTCCCTAGCAACCACATAGCAACACCCTCTCAGCCATAATGCCACAAGCAAATGCCTAACAACACCCTAGAAACAACACAGCAACACCCTTCAGCCGTATAAGCTAATGCCTGAAAACACCCTACGTAGTGATGACTTAGCAACCATATCTGGAGTTTGAAGACATTACCAGATGGAGTTCAGTGTAAAATGAGGCATGTATCAGAGCTAATGGCTCTTCACTGGCCATAGAGTTCAGTCCTGACTCAGCAGAAGTGTTCCCTTGTAGATTTAGACAGCTGAAAACAACAAGGACGTAATCAAAAACAGACAACCGTGGTTCTCCGGAAGCGCCACTATGTCTCACCAAGAGACATTCGAAAATGGCTACGAATGCTGAAGAAGCTTCAAGAGATTAAATATTTATGCTGCTTTTTGCTTTGTTGCATTTCTCAGCAGTATTTGGTTGATGTTTGCAGTGCTGGGTATATGATTACATGTATTCTGGATTACGTAATCAAAAATTAAGTACTTTTAATTAGATAATATTAAATTTTAAAATGCTCATAATCAGGTTAGAGTCACTTTTTATGAATTACATGATTGCAGATAATTCACACAATGGCTGTAAATGATTTACAATTTATTGATTCTCTGTAATTCTTCTCTTAATTTTTTTTGTTGTTCATGTGATGCTGGTATTACCAAACTTTTTGTCAGTAAAACCACTTTGACCTTAAATATGTCCTTGAAGTTAATATTTCAACAGTTTAACAACACATTTGCTTGTTCTCTCATGTTGGATAATTGTCATTAATGACACATTATTTCTCTTTTTTTATATAACGAAAATTGCATTTAAATTTACAAACAAAGTGTGTCAAAAGCAATTTAAAAGTAATCCAAACGTACTCAGAATACATAACCTAAAATGTGAAATCTTGAAAACTGTAGTCCGTTATGTAATCAACAAGTAATTTGAAATTATTAATAGACTTCAAATTGTAAGTAATTTACCATGCCATTTATGTCTGGGTTACAATTTAGTTTAAGGTGTTCTTGTTACAGTCCAATTATACATTTAAGTAGTGAGTAATAATAATTAACATGTATTTACTCTATGGTTAGGGCTAAGATTAGACATGTAATTATACATAAAGTGTTACCTATGTCTGTTATGCTTCTGACCATTTCAATGAGCAAGAAAACAAATACAGGCACATTTGGTTGTGTTTCTTAAAAACAAACACCATTGTTGTGCAGGATGTTTATTGTGGGGAAACATCTTAAACTACAGTAGCTGAAAAATGTGCCTAGATGAACCAAACTAAAGTTTACGACAGCTAAAATTCTTCACTGATGCGACGAATCAGAAATGAGATCTCTTTACTTGTTTGTTTCTTCTAGGCACCATTGAGCTGAAAGTCTATTGCTTTTCTCTCCTCAACAATATATCAAACTATGGTCAGATATGTTAAGATATCCACTTCAAAACTCTACTATTGAACTCATCTTTTTATTTCTCCTCGGGAATTGCAGGGGGAACATCTGAGACATTTAAGTTGATACATATTTACCATTTAAGTATAATGAAACATGAGAAACCTCTGAGCAATAAACTTTCCTTCTGATGGGCTGGTCCATAGACTTTCTCTTGACTTTGGTCTTTCATTAACCATTCCCTTGAGTGAACAACTATTGAACACAGACCAAAGTTTCTTTGAAAAATGTCTCGGCATTTGTTTGTGATCAACTCTCATGCTGAGAACGGCTTTGGTATCTTGTCTTTCTCTTGGATGACTGATACGTTTGGCATGGAATGACTTTAGAAGTAAAGATGGGTTTCACAAATCTTAAGAAAAGCAAATATACGGCTATGTTATTATTTTAAGGGGATTTAACAATAAATCTTCAATTTCTCCCCAGGGAAAAGAGAGAGTTTTGACGTCTTGGCCTGCATGCTTACACTAGACATGACTGAAAGAAAAACAGCCTTTAAACTATTGTGTTTAGTACTCTACAAATATATGAATCATGGTTTATTCTGAGAGCACTAAAAAAGATTTACTACACCTCCAAGTGGCCCTTTCATTTGATATGTCCTGATGGTTCATTTGAAACAGTCTGAGCTCCAAACGCTCAGAGCTGTCAGTGATTGATTGGGTGAGTGCTCTACCAATCTGAACTCTTGCTTATTTGAACAGGGAGCAGTAACCCAATATGTTAAGAGCTGAGATCACCAGGGAGCTCCGTGGGTGGTGGTAGCTCAGTGGTTAAAGATCAGGGCTGGAAGCCCAAAGGTCGTGGGTTCAAAACCCAGAAGGGGTTTGAGTTCACAATAGGAGGGTTGCTGATTTCAACTTACATCATCGAGCCTTTGAGCATGACATTTTAGGCTCTTGCATGCAAGAAAGGGCATGTAAATGCTTCTAGCAATGCAATGCAATGATGTGACAAATATGACAGCTTCTTTCATTAGAGTAACAGCCAAGAGAAGACATGTGTAGGAAACTATCACCTCATTGGGTACTGAGATTTGTTACTGCCTCAGTAGAGTAAGAAAACATGCTAAGGACATTACCATTTAGTTGATGGGGTCATTTTTTAATGCACCAAGGCTGCATTTAATTAAGTGAGTAAAAATGATAGTTTAAAAATATTATTAGAGTTCAAAATAGCTGTTTGCAATATACTTTAAAATGTAATTTTATTCCTATGATGCAAAGCTGAATTTTCAGCATCATTACTCCAGTCTTCAGTGTCACATGATCATTCAAAAATCATTCTAATATGCTGATTTACTGCTCAAGATTTTTTTTTAATCATTTCTATGTTAAAAACATTACTTTTTTTATTAATAGAAAGTAAAAAAAACACAGCATTTATTTGAAATATAAAGTTTTGTGACAAATGCTCTTGCTGAATTTTTTTACTTCCAAAAACCATGTTTTGAATGGTAGTGTATATGCAACAGGCTTGCACACTTGAACACTTTCATGCTAAATCTTTTTCTCGGCTAACACTGTCCTTTGTGTATGCTTTGGATAAGCAGCATCAGCTAAATAACTCAAAACCACATAGAGGCTCGCTTGCTTTTCACTTTCTTACAAAAATACACACACACAGGCTTGTGGCTATGAACAAGAAGCCTGACTCAACGTGGAATCAATTTCTTTATTGTAAATTTTCCAGTTGCTGGCGCAAACGTTTGGCATGAAATTGCCGGACGGGAAAGGAAAGACGAAAGGACGAAAACGTGTAAGTATTTCACCACAGGTCAATGGTAGTCCTCTATTTGCAGTTCTCCTTGATCCTTTAACTCCCAAAACTCGTCTTTTATTACAATGATGAGAGGTTTTAATTTAATTGATCTAAAGCGCAACACTGATTCAAAGTATGATTTGCCAATTTGTGGAAAGTTATTCATACAAAGGCACACCAGTTGCTCTACCAAGTAGGAAAGTTCAAGTTAACAACTTCAGATTGTGATTTATTGGGGAAGGTAATGCTTAAAGTCAGCCATATATATAAGGCCACAGTGTTAATGTCTTCTGGAAATTTTACAAGCCCTTGTATAACAGTTACACGTGTTGTAGAATTATTCAAATTGCCTGGTTATAGTAACAGCATCTTATTCTGATGTTTTTCAAAGGTTCCCATTTGCATGAACATCAGTGCTGCACGCTTATGGTATAAATATCAAAATATTACCCACATTTAATCCTAATTATTTTATTGCACTGCTGGTTTCCCAGCAAGCGTTGTGGTTGGGATCTGATTAGACACTAGGACTACAATAAAAGTTTGTCAGATGGATTAAGTCGGTATTCATAGTTGGCTGTAGCTTTATATTTCATTATAACATTGTTGTGTATGTGTGTTACTGCTGTTGAGATAGTCCAGAAAGTGTTGTTCATGGTTTTGTTCATTATTGTTATAATCGTTTGTGTTAGTGATTTTCCAAACTTTGAATCAGTTGAACCAGTTGCTTTGCAAAATGATACACTGTTTTGAAGCACTCAAAGCTGCAGTACAGAATGGCGTAAATGCAACAAAAACTCAGCCTAAACATTCATAAAACACCTTTTACAAACTGATAGCAATTTTTTTAGTGTAAGTGCAATCTACTAACAAATCATCTAACAAAGTGTATAATATGTATTATTTTAATAAATTGTATGTGGCTTGTTTTATGGAACGCTTGATTAATCAAGCCAAAAGGAAACTATAAACTACAACTCTTCCTTTTTATTGTGCAAACGTATCATTAAAAATGTCTACAAAGTTATAAAAGTGATATAGACCATATAGGATTACAGAAACTGGCCCCTACAGTGGCAAACTAGTACAATTTCAAAACAGTTAAGGTGTAACAAATCCTCATTTACTGAAATCACATGACTTTGGCTGTTAGATACATACTCTGAATCACAGGTTTGAAACAAATGATTCACAAAGGTTTCAAAAACGGCCATAACAAGTGGTATCAGTTTTGCAATTTATGATTTAAAAACAAATGCATAGAACATATCATCAGAGGTGGACAATAGTGAAGTATTTTTACTTTACTCAAGTCAATTTAAAAAGTATCTGTAGAGTGTTTTTCTTTGGAAAACTTTACTTCACTACATTCCAAAGCATAATGTCATACTTTTTAGATGTTTTCCGCAGTGCAATACGCAACACAACGCGTAAAAAGACAGTATAAGTCAATATAATCAGTAATAATGTCCCCACTGGATGCAACAAATTCCTCGTTTGTGATGGGTATTATTGCTTTTGCCTGGTCGTGCTGGGAGACGGCATCACAGTATGATAAGGGGCGTAACATTTCTGTCACACGCTTGAGGTATTTGGCCAATCACAAAGCGCTGGATAGCTGGCCAATCAGAGCACACCTCGCTTTTCAGACCGATGAGCTTTGTAAAAATCTACGTGTTTCAGAAAGGCAGGACATAGAGGAGCAACAATAATGTACTTAAACTGCATAAACACATTGCATTACACCAAATACACAAAATAATGTTCTTTTTAACAACGTCATATGACCCCTTTAACTTCAAAAACATGTATAAAAAAAAACCTTGTTCTAGAAATGTTTGAATTGTGAAACAAACAAATAGTTCTGGACAAAACAGGATGTGCAAAGGTTTAGTTCATGTCTGTTGAGTTACATCCTCCCCAAAATAAGGTTCTCCAAATCATTTGAAGCTCCATCTCGAGTTTAAAGGTTTACATCTGATTCGCAACTACGGGACGCCACATTTGCAGTCCGCCAGATTTTACAGAATTATGTGCTCTGAGGAATTTCCTTTCGATGGCTCACTTCAAACATCTGAGCTGCACATGAGGCTATCAGCATGGGAAGGCTGACCTATCAGAACCTTCACACAATATGAAAAGACCGTGGAGGATTTACAAACACCTCATTAGAAGTCAGTCTCTAAACGGGGACCAAGAGCTATTTCTACAACAATTGTTAATGGAGAATGAAGGTCTAAGTGCTAATACCCATTTTGGTTCTCAATTAAATGTATCTTGATTAGAAGATTAGTGTTAAGATATTTGTACTGGAAAACCAGACTAAAATATTGAGTAAGAAATCATTTTTTGCAGCGTTGTACTTCTGGCTGGTTCTGTGGTCTTGAGTAAGTCTGCTGACTTTCTGACCTGCAGTGCGGGGCTTTGAGCCAAACTTGCAATGTCAACTCGCAAAACACAACAGTAAATCAGCGGAGGTCGTGGTGAGCAGCAGGACATGAAACAAGGCTCAAATCGATACTGCATCCATGGAATGAAAATCAGAGGTCGGTGTGCACCTAATTTGAGTACTCCTGAGACATTTTTCATATTATCTGTCTGAACAGACATGACATATGAGGTTGTAACAGCAGCTAATTGGTGTGTGTGGACAGGAGCGCAAGTGGCAGATGAACAAAAGCGGCGCTCGAGAGGTACGGCTGGAACGTGCCCTAGAGAGGCCTGCAGGATTTGAAGAGCCTGCTCTGAGGTTTGGCGAGGCTGATTAAGGGATATGACATCCAGACGCAGTCTAAGCCTGCAGGTTTGGATGAGTGATAGCAGACCAAACAGCCCTGACTCATGCTAATCTGGGATCTTAAGAAACGTTCCTCTGTTACAGTAGAACAAGTTTAGCTGCCACAGATCTTGAGTCGCCATTCTGAATTGAATTGTATAAATATAAATTGATATAAATATTGGTCAGTTTTGGTCTATTAATGGATTTAAATATTGTTCGGTTTTGTTCCATAAAGAGATTTAAATATTGACCAAAATTCATAGATTTTGTTCAAAGCAAGAGTAAACGATTCTCAAAAAGTATTAAAGAAAATAGGATTGGATGTTGCAGATGAAAAATCTGATTCAAACGTCAAGAGAAGAAAGTACAGTAATTAAGAGATTTCAATAAAGGTTGGTTTCATTTTAAGCAAGCGCAAACAATTCTCAGAAAGCATCAGTGAACTTAAGATATGACTGGTTATCTTAGGTGAACACTAGCAGGAGTCTTATCAAAGAGTCTTCAGTTCTGAAGTTGAATTGCACTTCAGTAAGTTCCTCTTCTTGTTATTAAAATTCTGTCATCTCGAGTTTTATGCAACACTGAAGCAGACAAAAACAAAACACCAAACAGACCACATTTTTGAACATAAAAAGCATGCACGTGATTTCATGCAGTAGCATGCTTGAAAATAAGTCCATTTTGGTGTACTGTGGGTGTTTGTTCATGTGCATGCATGTGAACATGAGTTGATTAATGTTTAAATAAGCTAAGCTAGCAAACCATGCCATGTTACACCCACTAAAAGAAGACTTTCCAGTGGCTTTTATTAGAGGTTAAATGATGATATAGTAGAGATGAACTCATGGCTTAGGCATGTTTCTGTGGTAGTTGGTTTTTACGCATACTTGAACGTGCCCTCTAAAAGCCACCTTACTAGTAACCCAATACGACAATGTTAACCTAGAATGCACGTCTGTTTAGACACCATTGTCGGGAATGGATCAACAGCGTTTCATGTTCTGATGGAATACAATGGCTTGCAAACCATTAAACTCTGACCTATTACAGAAGCTTTGGAAAACTGGTCCATGAGCTCATATCTTTAAAGTTGAACACAGGTTCAGTAATATTGTTCATGCTGGATGGGTTTCAGTTGGATGGCAACACTGGTGCCTGCCACAGTTATGAATTTAATGACCAAGTACCCTTGTACTGTTGTCAGTGATTTGTCAGTCTTCCCTCATACCTTATATGAGGGCAGTAATAGTAATACACAATACTGTTTTTTTTTCAATACATACAGTACCATGCATGTTTCATTCAGGACTATAATAACCATGTCTAAATATATACAATAGTATATCGTGCATGTGTTAAAAATGTAATTACCATGTCCAAATAGAAAATAAGAATATAAATAACAATAATTTATTTATTTATTTGGATAGGGCAAAATACCAATTGAATTGTTTTTAAGTTTGAAGTAAATACCATAGTGTATGTGTCATTCACAACCTTGGTGTAGCTCAAATAACCTGCCACAATTTTTGTTCTGTTGTTTTACATGTTACCATGGCAGTACATTCAGTGCAATTTAGTACTATTAACATTCATGGAGTACCATGGTACATAAATCATCTGTGCAATGCTATAAATCAAAGGTACAGCAGTTTTACGATCTGATATGATCATTGTGGCACACAGTATGATGATAGTATCAGATGGTACTTTATGTACCATGGTACATTTAGTATTTGATGGTACATCCACAGTACTGTTTCATGATCTGTAATATGTGTAACAGCACCTTTTAATGCTGTGGCCTTTTGTCACTCTCTTGTGTCTCATTCTTTCTCACATGCAGACTATTACGTAGCTCATGCACACAGCATCGCTATTTACGTTTTTTCATACCATCTTTATTGCTTGTCGAATGGGACGTGTCCAACAGCTGGAAGGCCTCTGGAATACTTTCTGAGCCAGATATGTGAACATGGCCCATGGTTCTGTTTTCCACTCATTAAAAAACAAGAGCTCACTCGTCATAAATCCAGTATCATCTTGGTGCTGCTCGCGTCTGGAGGTCCAGGAACCGTGGTCGGCACTTTGCCATCAGCGTAGCGTATTTAAAGCAACAGGTTATCCGGGTCTGTCTCGAGCATGTTCACGTAATGCCCGAGGGACCGTCGTCACTTGATAAGTATTTTTCAGCTTTCTCGTAAATCAACATCATCTTCTCTTGAGAAGCACTGGAGCGTTGGACCACAGGGGCCCCATTTATAAAGATATGCATGCAGTTCATCTTTAATTCAAGTGCATTGTGTTTAAGCACATCAACACCTAACATTTTTACATCCATTTCTGGTTATATAAATTCTGACTTGTCACTTTTGATGCTCTGATGCACGTCAACAGGGTTAGTATCTGATGGTGTATTAGAGTCGTTTATGTTTTGTTATTGGAGCATCAATTAACAAGCATCGATGCTTATAATTAGGTTAGTATGGAAGCCCATTTTCTACCACTTAAGAAAAAAAATCATGCTTTGATAAGTTATCATTATGATGATAAAAGCCAAATTATGAGATACTAAGTCATAAATATTAGATACAAACCATAAGATAGAAAGTCAAAATTCTAACAAGAAAAAGTATAATTATGACATAAAAGTAAAAAAAAAAAAAAAAAAAAAAAAAAAAAAAAAACTAAATAAAGTGTAAATTATGAGATTCATGTCACAATATTGACATTTAAAATGTATATTATAATATACTAAATCATATTTCTGAGATAAAAGTCAAAATTATGACAGGAATAAATATAACTGACTAAAGTAAAAATATGCATAATTAGGAAATAAAAAGTCTAAATTATGAGATACTACATCATCATTTTCACATTAATGGTGTATTCACACCTGTCTTGTTTGGTTTGAATGAATCAAACTCAAGGCCGATTGATGCGGATCTTTTGGGCAGGTGTGAATACAGCAATTGCACATTTTGGTGTGGACCAAACAACTGTACTGAGACACAGATGAAAATGTGGTCTCGGTCCCCTTCCAACCGAACTCTGGTACAGTTGAATGGATGAACCAATGAATGGATGACCTTAAGCACACATGTGGTTCTGTTTACAATTTCTGGTTCACTTGCAAAAAGGGCAGTGTGAAAGAGAATGACACCAAAAAAACAAACAAAAATAAATAAATAAATAAATAAATCAATCTTCATTTTAATCAATCTGGACCAAAGCAAGTGAATTAGCAGACTTTCCTGGTGTGAATACACCCTAAAAGTTACAATTCTGAGATATTAAGTGATAACTGAGATAAAAAGTCAAAATTATGACCTAAAAATTATACTTATTACACAGAAAGTCAAAAATATTACATACAAGTAATAATTATGAAATAAGAGATACTAAGTGTTACTAAGAGATACTTAATTGTAATTATGAGATAAAAGGTCCAAATTAAGATACTGTCATAATTTTGATGTTAAGTTGAAAATATTAGATACTAAGTCAAATTATGAGACACTAAATCATAATTACAGTATAAGTCGAAATTGAGACATAGTAAAACATTATGACTCAAGTTGAAACTTTTTATCTCATAATTATGATTTATCAGGACATTTATTTTCTGGAAATGGGCTTCCATAGCTTAGGGATTTGAATACATGCATAAATGGTTATAATATCCTGATTCATTAACATTTGGTGCTCATGTGGGTGGTCCAGGTTCGAGATATGTCCTCATCTAATTTCTGTTGCTAATTACTTGTCTCTTTACTGTTGCTCCCTCCAGTAAATCAGAAACTGTTGGAGGGACAGAACTGCTTAAGGTTTGTTATCGGAACTAGAATTTACAGACATATCAAATCTGGAAATTGAATCTTTGAAGCAGCATGGCGTTTTGCATGATGGCAATGTTCCAGTCTGCTGATACCACAGATGGGAATAGATTTCAACCTCAGAAAACTTTGCATAACCTTTTTCCTTGTGATTCACCCGTATCCACCAATCCGCCGTAAGTGTTTGTTTGAAACGAGTTTCCAGGCACAACAGCACAACTTTGGTTACAGTAAACCAGGTGGATGAACTGGTTGGAACTGTGGAATCATGGTGAATAAATATAGGGAGGAAGAGGTATGCCAACCCAAAAATAGAAACAGGAGTCATCATAATTAAAACAATGACGCAGAGAATGTTTGTCATCACATTGAAAAATGGTTATTTTACTCTTATTTAAGAAAAAGTGAGAGGAAAGTGAGAAGAAACAAATGTGAATATTTTTTATTCTCAAAAAAGGCCCTTAGATTTTTCCCCTGGTTATTCTGTGGAATGGCAGATGGTCACCTGTGCATGTTGTCATTTTGTGGAGATGAATGTGTTCGTTCTGAGGAGATGAACCGGGAAGAGCCCATGGCAGCGGATCAGGTTTGGGCATGAAAAACTCTTGCCCTGCTGTCAAAGAGCTTATGTAAGAGTGAGAGTAAACACAGATGTGATGCTTTAGCTCCTTATATTAAACTTCGCTGCTTTTGGAAAACAGTTTGACTTCATTCACAAGAAGAATTAAATTAGGAGTAATCTTGCATTTATGCTGCATTCACATCATGAGGGTATTACCATAATTACATATGTCAACTCTGAGCTGGTCATTTTCTTGGACATGGAAATGTTCATAATGCCAAAATGGATCCATATGTGGATTTAATGTTGTTGATGCCAAAATAAACACCTTTTTATTTATTAATTATCCACGAAATCTTGAAGAATGAAAGTGCATTAAGTTGCATTAGCTTTAATAAAATGATATATCAAACAGACATATGTGGAAATAGCTACAAAACTAACTTTATGCTTTCATTTAGTGTCAAATAAATAATTAATTGGCTTAATTGAATTGAATTGTGCACAGTGGTTCCACATGTTGAAAATGATTTTTCATAACATAAAATAACTTAAATAGCATGTGTGGTAGAATGAGTAACCCCCAATAAAATTAGACATGGCAAAGTAACTTGATAAACCTCTTTTAAGATAACTACGAACACACATTTGCATGCTAATTTCATATTTTCTGCAATGCATGGGATGAACAATAAGGTATTTGTTCATTACATGATGAGTGGAAAAAACTTTGTCCATAATGGCCTTTCTTTCGCCATCTGTGGTTGAAACTTAAAATTGCATGTCACATGGAGAGTAGCTTGATTCAGTGAATCTGAAAATGTGGAATCATGGTGAATGTCATATCAAAACGCTTCTAGACGGTAAGAAACATTTCCAATTTCAGAATAGAAATGTCATCTGCATAATTGAGAAACATATCTGTCATTGTGGTTCCCAGGATTTCTTTGTTTGTTGAAATGCTACTGTCAATCAAACTATCGTGGGAGAGGCCTGTCTGTGTGACGTCACAAAGACAGGCATCTGAGAAAAAAAAAAACTGAGAAAATTTTAAAGATTTTAGTAGATAAAAAAAAAACACTGGGTGGATTTTTATCATTATAGGGTGGTTGTGTACACACACTGCCAATACACATTTCAGTTTAAACAACTTGTAAAAGTGCATGTAGCATCCGATGACCCCTTTAAACATCTGTAAACAGAACCTCAGCCTTTGCGTTGTGACTAAGGGCGGCATAATCAGGATAAAGCAAGAGGATGAATTTGAAATATTGAAATATTTGAATTAATTAAATATAATTAATGTTTAAATACTCTCTCTCTGTATATACACATAAAGTGGATTAACACCACTTATTTGTGTTTCACTTAACATTTTTAAAACATAGTAGACTAGGCAGTAGCCTATACAGTGTCAGCTGAACAGTAGGACACTAATATTCCATTCTGAACTTAATTCCATTCGGAATCTTCACTCAGTTCCCGTTATGCACGGCATCTACTTCCAGCGTCCTGCGTAACCATTCCAAAATAACATGAGCTCATTTTTCAGCTATGAGGGAAAGACTGTTTCATATGATGAGAACCGCACGCTACAGCAGACACTGGGGTGCATGTTGCCACTAGATGTCAGGCTGGTTGTGTAAAGAAAACCTTTTTCTTTTGGAAAGGTGACACAGAACAGGGCCGCATATTGTTTCCCTCATAATATCATCTTTTCTTTCTTGCCTCTCTGTCGGTCTGTCTGCGTCTCTCGCTAGAACATTCTAACAGCTCGTCAGGGACAGGAGGATATGTTTCCACTGCCACATTTCACCCCAGATCAACCGTGTCTGGAAACTCAATAACTCGCATAAAGAGGCAGTGAGTCAGAGAACTAGAATCATGCCTCCCTACAGCTACCTATACTGCTAAAACAGTCCTGTGTTTATGGCCATTATTAGTGGTGATTGCTAAAGCAAGCATTGCTCTTATTGCTCATAGTGTGGCTTAGTGATCTAACCCCTAATAAATCTTAAAGACTGCTATATCTAAAATCATGCAGTCAAGTGCTGTCACTCTTTTATATGATTGCATATGCAATTTTGGCCTGGCAGATGATAAAAAAAAAAAAAAAAAAGAGCAGAAATTCTTTCAGACTTTTGAAGGTGAGACACAACCCATATCTAGAGATCAGAATATCACAGAGACTTTGAGTTATTTTGATTTGGTCCAGTAGCAACCACAAATTTCAGTGCATTAAGAACTACTTAGAACTACTTAAAACTCAAACCCACACCTGTAGGTAATGTAGCTGTCATACACAATACAATTATAATCTTCCACACAATTATTCAGTATCTCAGATGAAATAGTGGAATCCTTCACAGAGAATAATGACAAGTCTTCCAGGGACGATTACACACACGTCACCCTTCTGCATGACTTCATTTTTCAAAAAATGAGCTGAAATTAATATAAAGCCTGTTTTATACATTAGATACTTTAAGTATAACCCAGCGCTGTTGTAATTTGTAGGTCTTCGGAGTAGCTCCTCATGATTTCTCATGGAAAAGGGAGTTATTGGAAAAAATAACAGACAGCGGAGAATTTACTGAGGAACTGAGGAATTACATATCAGAAACGTCTTGTCGCACATGGAAAAACTATTTTGGATGGATGCGTGTCGGTTCATCAGCATGCTTTGTGGGTTATGCAAATGCCTGGAGTTTCCCGTAATGGGAAGAGAGGCAATTCTGGCTGCGAACTCCACGTCTGTCTTTGTTCTGTATATTTGATGCTCCTTCACTAAAGGACTGTGGGATAGTGCAGCAAAATAAGTTAGGTTCATGCATTTTCTTCAGGGAGGAGGTTATGAACCAGAGAGCAGGAAATCTGTATCTTCATGTTTTGTTCTTTGGTGTTTGTAAAGATTACCTGATTTCAGGTGAAGATCTAATACTTCACGTCATGAAATACAATGTTCAAATGAATTTTGAGACATGCTAGGTGTATTTCCTCCACAAAAGTTTTTTTCTGTCATCCAAAAATGTAAATTATGTAATGATCAGCATTTCAAACTATTGTATGCTTAAATATTGCATTGTCATTTACATATGCATTTGGCACTTTTATCCAAAATGGCTTATTGTACATTGCATTCAAGCTACACAACTCATGCATTTCCTGTGGATCGAACCCATGGCCTCAGTGTTCCTAGCACCATGTTTGAGCTTCAAGAAATTCCTTTCTTGTATATGGACAGAACTTCTTTTGTCAGTCTGACCTTAAAAAGGTGAAAAAAATCACATCTGATGATGCCTCCAGATCATTAGTCAGAAGCTCATATTGAGTGCATTGCAGTCTGGGATGCATTGTCTCGTGCAATGTGCTCATTTGTATATATGCTGTACATTCATGTAGTAATGTATCCAGTAATTCCATGCATATAAATATTGTGCATATTGTATACATACCGGAAAAACATTAAGAGTAGTATGTCATTCTGAACATTCAGTATGTGTAACTGACACTTCATTCCCACTACGGCATCTGATGTTTAGACTTGTTAAGTGTGTGTAAGTGTACATCAGAGAGGGCTTGTCTTCATCTGGAAAGCTGCAGGTTTGGATGTGATTAGTCATGTGGTATACAAATACAGGCTCTTTATTGGCATCAATGGTCCCATGAAGAACCTTTAAGATTCACAAAACCTTTCCATTCCAAACAAGGTTCTTTATAGGTTATTTTAAGAATTGAAGGGTTCTAACTGAAAGGTTCTTTAGGGATGGTATTGCTGAAATAAATAAATAAATAAATAAATAAAAGGTTGTACTATTATGAAAGTTTTAATATCAATATGTTATTTTTTAATTAATTTGATATCAAAATGATTTATTCCATTATTCCATTATTACTTGTATCTGATTGACCATTCATGACATTTTGCGTTCGAAATCATTCCACAATTTTCCTATGTATTTCATTCATGTTTCTCGTGTCACTCTGCACTCTCTTAATTCTGACATAATAAAATTATTTCAACTCAAAAAGAATTTTATGGAAAAATAAACCCCTTATTTGATTTGTCTCCTGATCATCCTGTTAAAGTAGATTAAACAACATTATTCCCTTTGGATTACATGGAGTAGTATATTATCAGCTTTTCATATTCTTTCATAACAAAAATGTACACATAGGCCAGTCTTCACCTCCAGCTGACTTCATAGAAACCTGTAGGAATATCACCGCCAATAGAGGAAAGATGGGGGAAGTGTTTGAAAACCGTCATTAATTTCTCAATTCCCTTTGGTGCAACAGAAATTACACAATAATTATCTCTAGCCCTCCTTGTGGGTGTGATATATGAGTGCGCTAGTTTCTGGTTCATTGTATATGATTGTACAACTCACATTTGAGCATCACTTGAAATATATTCCATGCGGTTAGCTTGGATTCCCTTGTGCATATCTGTTTGTTCAATATTTTCTTTTCGTTGTATGGAGTGATATTTTCCGTTGCTTTCTAGTAGCAGCTCTCAAGGCTTACATAACTGGCTGTCTGCCGAATGCATCACTCTCTGACAGGTAGAGAATATCTGTGGCTCAGCTGTCATCTTCTAGACATAACATACGCTTGCTCAGATCTGTCTGATTGGCTGACCTTGAAGAACCGAAGTTCCACGGTGTCTCTGTAGGAGTTCAGGGTTTCTTTTCCACCCCCGGAGACGCCCGCTGCGCCTGACACGCTTGAAGAGCTGAAAGCACAAGCCTCCCCCTTTATAAACACTCATTACGCTGATCTAGCCAGTGGCTGTTTCTAAGTCTGTTTCCAATGTAGAGAGGTTGTGGTTAATAATATGTATTGTTCTGTGCAACTCACTGGCTTGTGGACTCACCTTACTGATATTTGTATCATATGCAAGCAATTTTCTGCTGCTCTGACTTCCCAGCTAACAGGGAATGTGCTTAGAACTATGGCAAGGTTTTCTTAAAGTTAACAGACATTCTAAAAGCAACATTAATAGAATGTTCATGCAAAGTTCTCTGGCCCTTACTAATGCTCTCAAAACGTTTGCACAGAAGCAGCATTCATGGAACGTTTTTCTGAAACATTATAGTTGGGTTTTCAAAAGTAACTTTTTCTTTTTAACTTTCATCAAAGAATCCACAAAACAAAACAAAACAGAGCAAAAAACAAAACAAAACAAAACAAAGCAAAAAAACAAAACAAAACAAAGCAAAAAACAAAACAAAACAAAGCAAAGCAAAAAAACAAAACAAAACAAAAGGTTTCCACAAAAATATGGAGCAGCACAACTGTTTTCGACACTGATGATAATCAGAAATGTTTCTTGAGCAGCAAATCAGCTTATCAGAATGATTTCTGAAGGATCATGTGACACTGAAGACTGGAGTAATGATGCTGAAAATTCAGCTTTGATCACAGCAATAAATTAAATTTTAAAACCTAAATAGAATTGAAAATAGAAATGGAATAGAAAAAATTTTAAATTGTAAAAATATTTCACAATATTGCTCTTTTGTACTGTATTTTTGATCAAATAAATAGCCTTGCTTAGTATAAGAGACTTCTTTCAAAAACATCAAAAACCTTAACCTCAAACTTTAGAATGGTAATGTATACTGCAAGCCATTGTTATTTATTTTAGAAATCTGTTTGATTTTTAGATGTTTTTGGACTTGTTAAAACTTTCCCATTGTATATAGTAACAAAATGAATGTCAGAGTTCTGAAGTGGAACCTTGATCCCAAATCAAATTCTAAAAATGAAACACCAGCTTTAACAAGTCTTGTCTTTTTCCAGGCCTTGCAGTTGTTAATGGATACAAAAGAGCAACATAAAATCACATTGACGCAGTAAAATTGCATTTTCCAAGAAGCTTTACATCAGGGAACAGAACGAGGTGGGGATGAAGGCAAACATCATGGAAGGAGCCATAAAATAACAATTGACATTAATGCAGAGAATTTCTGCGTTGTAACGCCGGACCTCCCACATTTACTCAGCAGTTTTGCAGATATACTGTGGTATTGCTTTTTTTGAAGTGCATTTAACATTTTATAAAATCTGTAGTTAAATTAATCATCCACTTAATCAACCGCACAATCTTATAATTACCAGAAATGTAATGAGTCCCTATACCATTACAAGTGCATCAACATGAAGTTGCGTTCTCATTAATGTGAACTGAAAATGATGTCATATTATCATTTATGGCTAATGCAAAAGACTCTGGGTAAATTTATTACACCACAGAGACAAGAGGGCGTGTATATTGATCTTAAAGAATTTTACAGTCTGCGTTTATTGGAGTATTATTGTTGATTGCAGAATCGTTGAAGATACGTCATCTGTGGTGTTCTAAACAAACTTTAGTCAACCATTAACATACGTAATGTGAGGTAATGAATTTTTATGCCCAAAACCTTCAAGGACGAATATGAGTGCCCCATGAGCTTTACTGGTTTCCTAAAACTATTATTTTTCATTGTAATAGAGCTGCATAAAGCATTGCATAAGTGCAAAAAAACAAAAAAAAAACATGCAACATAAACAGGACAACTGAAAACATATGTAGCACTAAAACCTGAAGTTAGTCTGGGATACGTTAAATCATGAAAGCTTGTCTAATTTTTGACTGGAGAAACTGTATCAACAGCTATACAACTGAGGTTTCTCCTCTGATTTTGTTACTGGCACACCATGTCAGAATTGATTGTTCAGTTGCAGTGATTTTGCATTTCCAAACTCAAGCTGCTACTCTGAGGGTAAAAATAACTAATAGACCTGAGAACTACAAATGATTTGAGGGTTTTCAAAGTTACTCTTCCCCATTTTTGTCTTTCAGTCCAGCTACGGACATGGCAGAACAGTTTAAAGTTGTGAAACAAGGTAAGTTATAGGAAAGGTTCACCCAAAAAGCAAAACAAAACAAAAAATTGCTCAACATCTACTCCAAGATGCAGATGAGTTTGGAGAAATGTAGCATTCATCACAGTCAACCTCGAGTAAAGAACACAAAATCCTCAGCGATTTTAAAAAGGAACATTTCCTTGTTTTTGGAGAAAACAAAAGGATGAGTTCGGCCCGTTACGCGTGTTGCCAACTTTTAAACGCGGTGAGAGCTCAGTACTGTTATGGGCAGAGACCTTATAGCTCTCATTATGTCCAATGATTGTTGTGTACGCTTGTGTAATGGCCTCAAATGAATATGAGGTCATTTTTATAAGACCAGCTGCATCCTACATCATGAACACTATTCCCATATGATGTTCAAGAGTTGTAGCAGAAACGCCTTCAATCACTCACCACATCTAAACGTCACTGAACCTTTATGAGAAGACCTTCAGCACTAGCTGGATTGATTGCCATGCAAACTTTTGGCATACAGTACAGTAGGTTATATATTGTTTGTCATTTTTCTTATTTTGCTTATGCTAAAAATCCATTAGTAGGCCTTGAAATTTAAAGGGGCAGCGTATCATTTTTGCACTGCATTGTTTCAGTAGTCTGCATTGGCCAGTGGTGTGATAAATGAATTGGTCCGGGTCAAAAATGATGCCTCTCACCCACCAGCTGCAAATTCAATCACTGCTATTATATGAAATCTCTTGAAGGGATCTTTGTAGGGAGGGTAGAAAGATTTACATTTACTTAAGAGAGTTTAAACTCCCTGTAATTCATCAAACGAAGCCTCACAGCTGGCTGTGTTCTGATGCTGAGCACTTTGAGGTGGATTATCGGAGCACTTTAATCAGGCAAGCACACAAATCCTGATTGTCGTTCTCCTTAACAGGGGCCGTTTTTCTTGCTGTTTTATACTAGAAAGGGGCATTCCTAGTGGCTGTGCTGTTGGGTTTGTTCTTACTATACTGAATACAGTGATATTCGGGTGGCAGGTCGCATAAGCTTCAGATAAACTCTGCTGCTTTGTTGCAACTTCTTACTGACTTCTGGTCACTTTGTTACTGCAAATAATCTGTCAAAGGCAAACCCACCTGAAGAGTACTAGACGACTTTCACAATCAATGGTATTTTAGTATAGAGTTATAGTATTTATTAAAATTTTCAGATGGCTTTTATTTTTAATTGCCAGTTTTCATTTTAATTTTAAGTTTGTTTTAATATTTTTTTGTTGTGTGCTCTTGTCGTTTTATATTTACTTTTTAAAAAAATTTATTTAAAGCTTTAATTAATTTGTAGTTATGTTTTAGTTTTATTTTACTTATATATTTAACTTTTACTTTAAGTTAAATGTTATTTATTTAGCCAAGGCAACAAGTTTTACATCTAATATTTATTTAGTGTTTTATTTTAGTTGTAATCCAATCACTGAAAACTATTTTTAATAGAGTTAGGTTTAGTCAACAGAGCATTTATTGATGCTTATCTGGACTCATGACTTGTTTACTTCATTAAAATGTGCTAAACAACATAATTCTTAATGACATTTTGTCAAGACACAACTAATAGTTTTTCTTAATATTTTGAATTTTAGCTTTCTATATTTTCTTAATTTTTTTGTAATTTTGTTACATGCTTTTATTTTATTATTATTGATGCTTATCTGGACTCATGACTTGTTTACTTCATTAAAATGTGCTAAACAACATAATTCTTAATGACATTTTGTCAAGACACAACTAATAGTTTTTCTTAATATTTTGAATTTTAGCTTTCTATATTTTCTTAATTTTTTTGTAATTTTGTTACATGCTTTTATTTTATTATTATTATTTTTTTATTCCAAATACTTATCTTTTTATTTTATTTATTTTAATTTTCAGCTATATATTTTAATTTGATTTAATTTTAACGTTAAGTTTTAATTTTAATTCTATTTTTTTAATAATAATATTTATAATGTATTTTTCACCTTTATTTGAATTAACAATTAGAAAATAATTCTAGTTTTAGTCAATGAGGACACTGTTGTGTTGGAGATTTATACGTTTATGTTGTGTTTTTGTGGTTATTATTGTGGTGAAGAGTGGCACTTATGCTTAGGTTAAGGTCGACTACAGGGTGTCTTTTTGTCTGTGTTTTCTGTGTCAGTGTCAGTTGTATTCAGTCTCGTCTGACTTGTTTATCCCATATATGCATAGTAATTAGTGAAATGTTCAGCATGCAGCCAAGGTTGTTCAATGAAACATTTTTTGTTTAAATTGACTTTTTATGCAAACTTTGCCCAGACAGTATTTATGTATGACTTGATAAAGCAAATAAAGTGGATTGATCAAGTGATTGAGAAGCAATTGCAAATTGTAAGGAATGAGCTAAATCATTACAATCTTTATGGTAGTGAAATCAACCTGTCAAAACTGGCACCAAAATAAAAACAGTGCTTGCATTGTGAAACAGGCCCTAAAGTCTTCTAAGAGATTAGGATATTAGACATAACTGTTTCCTTCTAACATGATTGAAAACTTGGGAAACTACCTATATCCTTTTTTTCAATTGTTGTGAAGGTGTGCCAGTAGCTTAAAGGCAAAACCATGCATTCTCCACAAATATCCCTCAGCCAGGAAATAAAACATGATAATCAATGTATTTCAAGCCATGTACTCATTAAAATTTATGCAGCAGATGTATGGTTTTATGAGTTCTGGAGCATGAAAGATACAGACACACACATACACACTTGAATACTGCAAATGCCATTGTTGCTCTTAAGCTGGCTTTGACCTTTTGCTATGTTTACTAGTTCACATAGTATTAAATGGCTAAATTACTGATTTATTCTTTTGCGTCAAACAAAATTCTCGGACATAAAAATGACGCAGATTATAACATGCAGCTCTGTGTTACTGTAAGCGCCCAAATGTTCACACGTCAAGGAACAACAAAATTAAAATAGCATACAGTAATCCTGCTGTTTCACAGATTTCACACGCCGTTTTTACTAAAAGGCCCATTTAACTTGATAAAAATGGATCTGTCATGTCACCGCTCTTGTTTAGAGAATATGTTTTCAATTAGAACATGCAACATTAAATGCATCATTTAAATTGTTGCTTTACACATGTCTACTTTGGCACCAATGCAGCGTCGTTGATTGCAATGGAAGTGCTCGATGTTTGTGTTGTGCCTTTTGCTTAAAGTGTAGATTGGATGTTAAGGTGGAGACTTATGGTGTGTGTGTTTATATAAAGTATCACAGTGTTTTTATAATAGTATGGAAGCCCGTCTACCACTGAATAAAAAAATAACTAGTAAAAGTGTATTTTTTTCTCACAATTCTGTCTTTTTTCTCAGAATTGCGTGACAAACTCTCAATTCCAACTTTTTTCTCTCGCAATTGCATGATGCAAACTCGCAATTGTGAGTTATAAAGACTGAATTGCAGGACATAAACTGGCGCAATTCTCACAATTCTGACTTTTTCTTGCAATTCTGAATCATCTTCATGCAATTGCAACGGTAACAATTTGGAAATGGGAATACTTATTCACTATGAAATATGACTTTTCCCTCAATAAATTCATAATTTGCTGCTTATTAATAGATAGTAAAGTGGTTTTTAAATTTAGGTATTGGGTAGGATTAGGGATGTAGAATAAGGCATTAATTAATATGTGCTTAATTAGTACTAATAAATGGCTAATATTCTAGTAATATGCATGCTAATAAGCAACTAGTTAAGATACCCTAAAATAAAGTTATACCATTTCAACTTTAGATCACACAATTATAACTTGCAAATATCTGAGAAAAATGTCAGAATTGCAGGATAAAAAGTCACAATTACCTTTTTTATTTTTTATTTAGTGGCGGAAATGGGTTTCTAGCATATTAGATATTATGCATGTTTTGTGAAAAGGTAAACAATATTTAACAAGTTTGCCTCAAAACAATGAGTCTATTTTATTTAAACTGTGTAAAAATGTCTTAATGTACAGTCATTTTATTAAGTGTTCTGTATCATATTTGATATGCAAATTTCTAAGGCCTCTAAATGATCAACATGATCAAAACTTTGCAGAAAAACCTGTTGCACACAATCTGCTTCATACCTCCTGTCTTACTGATAGTTTGGACTTTATTAGCATGTAAAAGTTTTTTTATATATATTGTTAGTAATATTTCAAGATGAACACTTACTGGACTGAAGCAACTTAGGTTTACTTGATTATCCATACTATTTTATTAATTGTAGTCATTTTAACATTTATTTGTTCATCTCTCAATCATAATTGCATTGCATTATATGTTTTGAAACTCATCAAACTTAGCATTTATATCTTCTATATAGAATGATAACTAATATTTCTGTGCATTTTATCTAAGTAGTCTGTTATATAGATCTGTTTTATGTAATCTAAGATCTTATACATTACATAACAAGCATCTGAATTTCATCTTACTTTTGGCCGTATAAATATCAGCATCAGCACCAGTTTGGGCCTTGGAATAAAATTGAGTTTTTTCCTCTTTTGAGTGTGAGCTCCATATTTTTACTATATAAATATGTTGCAATGATGATTTGTTTTACAGATTTAATGTTTGCCAGTCAAAAAGTACAGTCGTGATAGGCAATATGTTTTTCTGAACCTACAAGGTCAGCTCATGATGTTTCATAGAGGCTTTTGTGTAATTTGCAGTGCTCTGAGTAAAGCCATTTTAAGTTTGTAGAAATAAAGTTCAGTCCTCTAACTACAGCAAACATGGCTTAAGAAATGCACCATAAACGCTCATATGACTGCACTACTTTCAACTTTATTTATTTTTTTAGAATTTATTGGGAGTCCACTTAAACCATTTAGTTTTAGTTCCCTTTACTTTGTCTCCACATCCAAAGTCTTCCTGTATTTTAAGCAAGTCTATGTATGGAAAGTCCTGTCTTAGAAATGTTGGACTTCATGCAAAGCTTAAAGTGAACATTTCTGTGCAGAAATTTGGCAGAAGATGAAAGATGTTGGTCAAGACAAGGAAGCGAAATCGGAAACCTATGCTGTTTAAGGATGTGTTGTTACCATGTTTATTAAATATTTTCTTGATAACAGTCCAGAAGGCATGATTGCTCTTGATCATCGAGTACACATACACATGTTTGTCTACAGCTGTGCTGTATGATTCAGATCTGTGTCAGATCTCGGTTGAGGTGTGTACAGATCTGGACTTTTTACGTGAAAGATCACAGATGCATTTAAACCCTATCTGGGCTTTAGCTTTAATATTGCAACATTGTTTTTCTCAACTGATTAGACATATTTATCTAAACTAAGCACAGTTTTGTCACAACAAGTAACACAGCTGTCAAAACATATTTTAATTTTGTTGTACAGTTCCACAAAATGTCCACCATATGTTTCCAGATAGCTTTATAAAAATAACTATTAACATCAAAACGTAAAATATGGAAATGTATAGAAATAAAACGCAGTTTTATATGCACATTTTAAAATGTGCATATATAAAATGTCACATTTTCAGAAAACTTTATAAAAATACATATTGACATCAAAATAAAAATAATAATAATATAAATAAATAAATAAATCAATAATATTTAGAAATAAAAACTTGTTTGTCATGCAGAATCATAAAACATCCCACGTTTTCAAATATCTTTCTAAAAATAAACATTGCTATAAAATTTGAAAAAAAAGTACAGAAATAAACAGTTTGCCCACCATAAAATGTCTACATTTTCACATAGCTATATAAAAACAAATTGACAAACATTTGAAAAACAAAAAGCATAGAAATGTACAGAAAGTTTGCCATCTAAGCACAAAATGTTCCACATATTTTCAGATAGCTCTATAAAGAAAATATAAAAAATAAAAATTCTGACATAAAAAAAAAATAATGTATAGAAATAAAAAAAAAATTGCCATGCTGAACCCCAAAACATCCACCACATATTCAGATGTCACCACATATCAAAAATTGATATCAAAATTTGAAAATAAATAAAACAAAAAATACTTCAAAAGTATATATATATATATATATATATATATAAATATATATATAAAAAATGTTTGCCAAATCTTTAAATCAATGTCAAAATGAATAAAAATAAAAGATGTTAGCATAATCAGTGCCTTATATTTGTTCATTCTGTTTTAGTTGGCTTGTAACACATTGACCCTCAGTTACTGAGTTCATTGTAATGTAAAAATCCTGCTCATTTCCAAGAATCTGCATGAGCGCATTCACTGGACCTGGACGCACCATTTCAACAGACAACAGAAGCACAAACATGCCACGATGATGCATCTGGAGCACTCTTAAAGTCAGACTGCAGGAGACCATCGACTGTGATCTTTTGTTATCTTCTGACAGAAACACTTTGCACTTGCGTCAGATGCTGACTCGAGCAGAAGAAATGATTAGGTGTGTCGTCTGGCAACCGCAGGACGTTAGCACACAGAAGACGGCTCGCCTTGTTCCACAGTCAGATCTCTGGTTACAAGATAAATATTACCACAGTTTATATCAATAACTTCTGTTTCTAGTGCTCAATCTCTCTTCATACAATAGACACTGGATGTTTAGCCAAGTTTCCATCTCCTATCACACTGCAGGCAGAGTTTGACTGATGGAACATAATATTTTATACAACAGTCCAAATGCTTTATGACCCACTTACATTACTTGAGAAGTACACCTTTGTGTTTGGGCTGAATGGCCATCCATGGAGAAAGATGCTGTTTTCCATGCTAACCAACAAAACATCGACTTCTTGGTTTAACCATCAAAAATCGTGTCATTGACTGAAATTGGAAAAGCAGAATAAGACAGAAAACACAGTAATACAGCAAGAGAAATAATATGTTATTCTAAATATTACGAGACTAACAGGACGATAACAAGATGGCTAATAAGTGAGATTGATGACACAAGAAAACCTATAAATTGATGCATTAAAAACATTTATTACTGAAAATGTCCTAATAATGGAATAACAGTGTAATATTTTATCTAATATATTAAGACTCTACCATTCAAAAGTTTGTAATAATTTCATAAAAGACTTTTCATGTTTCTGAAAGAAGTCTCTTCGGCTCACAGAGGCTGCATTTATTTGATCAAAAATACAGCAAAAACTAGTATTCTGAAATATTATTATAATTTAAAATAAGTGTTTTCTATTTGAGTAACTAGTAATATGTAATTTGTTCCTGTGATTCAAAGCAGAATTTTCAGCATCATTACTCCAGTCTTCAGTGTCACGCTACATCAGAAATCATTCTAATTTGCTGCTCAAGAAACGTTTCTCATTATTATCAATGATGAAAACAGTTGTGTTATTTTTTTCAGGATTCTTTGATGAACAAAAAGTTCAAAAGAACAACATCATTTGAAATCTTTTGTAGCATTAGAAATTTCTTTACTGTCAGGTTTGATCAATTTAATGGGCTCTTGTCGAATAAAAGTGTTCATTTCTTTAAATAAAAATCATACTGATCCAAACTTTTGAACTTTTGTACCTGGAAATGACCCGTATGATATATATATTTAGCCTGTGGATGGTGATGCAACCTTGTCCTTCTTGACTGGCTCTTTTTCTGTCTGGGTGGCTCAAATAATGGAGTGTGATGCACACACACATGTAGTCTTGTTGTTTTTGCACAGCATGCAATGAAATGCTTCCTTTGGCATATGAAAGCGTTTCTCTCCCTCGCCTTTCATCTCCACAGATGTGAACGATCGAGCAGGGTGAGACACGGCCGATCGACACAGCATGTGCACAAACACAGCATCCTAAATAAGAACAGAAACAGCATAATTATTCATCTCCAAATAACAGTCTATTCCACTGCAAACATGCGGGGTCACAGAGGTCATGCAGGAGTTTTGTGGAACTGTGTTTTTATTGGATGCAATCAAAATCAGATGAAATCTGATCCTTTGTACCCTACTGATTTTTTTATTTTATTTTTTGAGGTATGAACAATTTTCACACAGAAATGGCTAGAAAATTAAAAAAGGCAAAAAACTAAGTGAAATATTACATTTTCAAGTAGAAAACTGAAAACATCCGCCAATCATTTTGTTTTTAATTTACAGCTTAAAAATTATTTTTAATAGTGCTAATAAAGAAATTATTCTGACCTTTTCCTTAAATAAATCAGAAATGATAAAGTTTAGTAGTTTGGATATGTAAAAATGTAGCATTCCATCACTTGTTTACCAATTGATCCTCTGCAGTGAATGGGTGCCGTCAGAATGAGTCCCCAAACAGATGATAAAAACATCACAATAATCCACACCACTCCAGTCCATCAATTATTTTTTTACAAAGTGAAAATCTGCTTGTTTGTAAGAAACAAATCTATTGTTAAGATGTTTTTAACTTCAAACTGTTACTTCTGACCAAAATACGAGTCCTCTATCCATATTACTGCTTTCTAAACTTGTCTGAATCAGGAGAGAAAGGTTTACAAGTGATAACAGTCCAGAACAGTTCTAAGCAAATATGTTGGTCAGTTTTGATGTGAAGGACAACAGGAGATGGACTTTTCATTGGAGGAAGCATTATTAAGCATTATGGACTATGGTTTTTTCGCCAGAAGTGACAGTTTGAAGTTAAAAACATCTTGATGGATTTGTTTCTCACAAACACACAACTTTTCACATCACGAGATGTTAACTAATGGACTGGAGTCGTGTGGATTACTAGTGGATGTTTTTATCAGCTGTTTGGACTCTCATTCTGACGGCACCCATTCACTGCAGTGCATCCATTGGTGAGGAAGTGATGGAATGCTACATTTCTCCAAATCTGTTCCCATGAAGAAGCAAACTCTTTCAACAATTTTTAATATTTCAGTGAACAATTCTTTTAGTCTACCTAGTCTAGTTAATGTTACATTCTTCCTTATTTTCCACAGAAAAGCATTACAAGCTTCATATGACACAATGATGCTTGATTGCTAAATGCCACATTTGAGTTGTGTAACAGCCGTTCACATCTGGTCAAGGCATCGATCCCAGTGTGTGCTGGTCAGTGTTGGGGAAAGTTACTTTTAAAAGTAATGCCTTACAATATTGTGTTACTCCCTAAAAAAGTAACTAAATACGTTACTTAGTTACTTTTTATGGAAAGTAATGTGTTACATTTGCGTTACTTTCACGTTACTTTTTAAATATGAGCAGGGCTTGATTGTTTTTAATATAAGAAGTTCTATTTATAGCAAATGTAAAAGCCCTTTCACACGAAAAGTGTAATGAATAAACCTCAGGCTGAAGGAAAAGTAAATTCACGTCTGTACAGTAGAACACAGGAGAAGAAGGTTCAACACTCTTCAGCAATAAAAAAAAAAAACAATGAAGCACAATTGTTAGTTTATCTAAAGTCATTTTTGATTATTAGTATGGTTGAACTGGATCATTAAAGGTCAGCAGAAAAGACACTGTTAATAAAATGGGAATAGATACATTTGTGTTATTTAATATATTTAGTTATTGCAGGTTTGCGTCATATTCTGAGTTTGCATTTCACTGTTTTTGATGATGAATACTAAATCTGTTTTGTTGTTTTTAAGTGGGATGAATTAATGCACATTCACATTTAGTTAGAAACTACAGTAACAGCATGTTCACACAGCGCACACAACGCCTCCATACTTCCGATTTCTCCAATATGGGAACAGGAGGCTTGTCAGTCAAAAAATGGGAATAACAAAGTAACTGGCGTTACTTTTTTGAAAAAGTAACTCAGATATTTTCTTGTAAATTAAAAAGTTAATGCGTTTACTTTACTAGTTACTTGAAACGGCTTGTATCAGCAGGGATATCAGCTCACACAGCAGTCATGCTAACTGCTGGTGGGCATGAAGGGTCATGGAAACACGGACTGTATCAGCAGGGATGTCAGCTCACACAGCAGTCATGCTAACATTTACCCTAGAAGCATTAAACTTTATGTGTTTGTTTATAAGACTCGATCTTGAGTACAAACTGAAGAATTTTAAGCATGCATTAGAGTCTGCTTGTAAACTAAGGATGTTCCTGTTTTTTTTTCTCTCTGTGCCGTTTTCAAAGGTTTAGTGCTTTTACTGATGCACAGTGGCAGTAATGACATGATTTACAGGGTAAGGCACTACCACAAACCATCACTGACTTCATTCCCACTGTTTACTGCTGCGCTGTGTTCTAGTACAGAAGTCATTGGACAGCAGTGGGGAATCCAGGCAGGAACTGGGGAAGTTATTAACCATTTAAATGGTTTTCGGGAATTTCTGGACATGAAAATATGATATATTAGACAAATAAATGGGTTGCAGACCAGGTTACAGTTATACCAAGTAGATATTTTTTTACTTTAAGCACCGCAAAATGATCAAAAGGAATGCAAAGTGAATTTTGAATCAAAAACTGAAAGCATGTTCATTACAAACAATGTACTGTACAAGTCATTCTTTATGTATTAAATATGTATTTATAAATTTTTAGTTTAACTGAAAACTACCCTCATACTTGACTGAAAACAGTACATTAAGAGGTTTCAGAAAAGTTTTTCTTCTTTTTTTTATTTCTTTATTTTTTTCGCAAACAGGGCATTACCTAATTGAATATGCACTAATTTGCTTACATTTCTACATTTCAAATCTGAACATTGGATGAAGCCAGGTTCAACATTCTTTCTTCATCTTGTTGACAGATTATTTTAGGAATTTTGGATCTCTGTTTTTATGACTCCATAAATCAAAAAATACTGTCAACAGCCAGGAAAAAATACACTTTGACCATTTTTTAGGAAAAAAAAAAGGCTATATAAAATCATTTTGAGAAAACCGCCTTTAAAAATATGTATTGTAATTGAAATCTACAGATGCAAAGTGTAATAAAATGGTCATTTAACTGTGTATTTTGGATGCTTTCTTTCCACTGGTTTGAAAGAAGTCGAATTACGAAAGCAAAATGGCCCAAAATCTCAAAATTGAACAGTGCCTGAAAAAACAATGGTTTTGCCTGAAATGTCTTAAATAAATAAATGAATCATAAAAATGAGCATCTCATCACTGACCAATATGTTACCATAATGATGGGCCACTCTTGCCAAGCAAACATGGCAGTTTAATTTCACAATCGAAATATAATGTAAACACACAGCACTAATATCAGATCTGAAATCCTGTATGTTGCCTAACCATTTCCTGCAAAGCATTAACCTCATCAACCGTCTGTTTCTAGTCAGTCTCAGTGAATGCATTTGAAAGGAGAATGCATTTCCTTTTGTAACAGCTTGTAAACTGGAAGGTCTGTCTTTGAGTTTCTGCTGAATTCGAAACAGATCACACTTTCCTCTGCAGCCATTCACCTGCATTCGTGTTTGTTTGCTACCTTTCTTCTCTCCACCAGACAGTTCCTTTGCCTAACCAATCAGTAGTGCTGCAACTACTTTGATATCTGATTAATCAACATCCAAAAATCTCATTTTATTAACACCATCTCAGTGAAAAAGCATGCTTGCATCTCCTTGGCCAACCCGGGCTTAAGTGTATCGATCAAAGCTCAATCCTTCTGAAAATCAAGCCAGTTAGCAGCACTGTGCTTTAATTGCACTACCTCACGAAATCATAAAGCAGTATCAAAGAGGAAAAGGAATCACCGATCTGCTGCTTTGTTTTGGAAAGTGAAATGAATCTATGGAGTCTGAAATGAGGTTGTGTTTCATCACTAGACATGTATGTTAATGCTGAGAAGTCGTTCTCACTTGACGTCTTGGATTTCCACAGGACACTCCTCTAAAAATCCAAACAAATAGAGGAAAGCAGCTAGAGAAAGCAAGCAATTGAAGATGTCAGTGAAAACAGAAGTCAGCTGTGTGGTGTGTTTGTTAACACGTAGAACGGAACGTCTGTGCTGTCCGACTTTCCTAGTTGCTAGTAAATTAAATATCTGGTTGCTGTGACCGTTATGGAATGGACTTGAAGAAAGAAAAAAAAAGAAGATGTTTTAAGGAGTGAATTCGCTTAAAGGTTGCACCACTTCTATGCACATCTTTTTCACTATCCATTAAATGCGAACTGAATTTGCTGAAATAGCCATTTAAATTAAATAACCCCCATGCATTTCAGCACAAATTATGACTAAATTAAAAACTTTATAATTTGATTAGGTTCATCAAATACATATACACAAAACAGTTGCAGTTTTCACCTCCATAAAGAAAAAAAAAGAATTGTACTGTATAATGTATACTGTTCAAAAGATTGGGGTAACTTTTATTCAGCAAGGCCACATAAAACTGATCAAAAGTGAAAGATATTTATAATGTTATTAAATATTTCTGTTTTACATAACTTTCTTTTGAACTTTCTATTCATCAGAATATCCAGAAAAAAAAAAAAAACTATCAATGTTTCCACAAAAATATGACGCAGCACAACAGTTTTCAACATTAATAATAAAAAAAAATGTATCTTGAGCAGCAAATCAGCATATTCGAATGACTTCTGAAGGATCATGTGACACTGAAGACTGGAGTAATGATGCTGAAAATCCAGATTTGATCACAGAAATAAATTACAGTTTACAATATATTCAAACAGAAAAGAGTTATTTTAAATTGTAATAATATTTCACAATTTTACTGTATTTTTAATCAAATAAATGCAGACATGGTGAGCAGAAAAGACTTCTTTTAAAAACTAAAAAATCCTACCGACCCTTAATCTTTTGACCTTAGTGTATTATGTTCTAGTAATGAATGGCAGCAGTAATTTATCATATAATTATAGTGCAGGGCATTATAACCTGCTATAAATCCAGACTTTAAAAGCAAGAAGAAGACTGTGCCAACTGGTCATTTCGACACTTGATGGTCAATAAAACAGTCAGGATTCACGAGTCAAGCTGATAAGATTCATAATAGGAAATAAATCTTAGGTCACTATTTTTGCATTTCCATGACACTGAAATTGTACACTTAACCATTAATGCCTGAATACCTCTCATGAGGAAACTTCACACATTCAAGAATCTAAAGTTAATCTAAAGTTATTCCAAGAACATCAAGTTGAAATATAGTAGCCTTCATCTAAACTACGGCGAGCGTGATTTCACCAAGTACAACATGTTCCTGGATCAGCTTTCCAATCATCCAATCAGAATTGAGATATAACTTTTCAGGAAATATCTGTTTTAGGTTTATAATCAGGGCTAGGTTCTTCTACTCTCTTGTTTATTAGCTATCATTTCCCACTGATTTTAGGAATAAATTATGGGTAGGGTTCAGTTTAGGGGTAGGGATTGGGTTAAGTCTATATTTTTGGACAATAATGTTGATCCAACATGTCTTACTTGGCAAAATCACGACGACCCTTAACTACATAGAAATGCCTTTTATGTTTGTTTCTGTTGTGCCAAATATATGAAGAAGACATCTGTTTGTTTTACCTGACTGATGTGGTGTCATTTAAGGTCATTCGCTGAACTCTCGTACTCTTCTTTTTTTGGCCCTCATACACCATTTGTTGAGTCTGCATGAAACATGAAATCTGTTAGTCTTGGGATTTTGTATGAAAAACAATCCACATAACTATACACAAACTATAAAAACAGCTAGAAGGAGTGCAGCAAAACAGAACAAAGGTTGAGTACAGCACTGAAGTCCCAGGATGCTGAAAAATAGATGCTGTGCAACGTGTAGCAAGAACAGTTTCTGTGTGAAGACAGTTTGACTGTCATGTTAAATGAAATGTGTGAAGGACATTAAGAATATTTAATTCTAAAGCCAAGTTTAGTCTATTTAATGCGTTTTTCTGACACAGTAACATAATCATTTGGGTTTCAGCATTGATAGTCCTGATTATAAGCCCCATTTCGGCACATACAATTAAACTAATCAAGGCTGAAAACACAATTTCCGCTCCCTTTCCTAAGGGATGGTCTTCTGTTTTCCGTATATCAATTTTGCAGAAACATCTGATTAAAATATCAAATCCTACACGGTCTCCATGTCCAGCAATGCACTTGACAACCACTTGTTCTTTGCTGAGTGTATTGTTCACTCCAGATCCGTCACTCACAGTCTGTTCATGTGTTCAGTCTTTCAGCTGCTTGAACAACCATTAACCTCCCATTTTTGATTTTGTCATCATCAATATTCAGCTACTATGTTGCAGTGGACCTTGAGTTGACCTGGCACAAATCAACTCACTCGTGCCAGACATTGCAAAATCACAATGAAATACAAAATCATTCCGGTATTTTACAGTATGTTTACTTTGTCTAGCCTAATATTTACCTAGCCTTCAGAGTCAATGAGAATAATACATTTACTTTCTGAAACGATTGACTTGTTATTAAGGCTCAGACAATGTACTTTAATTATACAAGCACATCTATATTTCTAGTTTGTATTCTTTGGTTTAATGTGTCCTTGAGACTCATGCATGATAAATCATTATAATTTTGAAAAAATTATGCAGTTTTGCACACAAATTACATTGTGGCATTTAAATGCCAGCGAAAACTCTGGCATTGTAAAAATTTACATTATAATGCATTATATCTTTTCATTAAGAATTTTAACCAAAGTTAAAATGCCTTATAATATTTGCAGATTCCTTGTTACATCTGAAATTGGTGGTTTGTCATGTTTTAAATGCATAGATAAACAATGAACAGATAAATATGAAAATGCATTAAAACTGTGTGCATAAGATCATACAAAACATTATAAGATGCATTAAAAATAATAAATGCATTAAAAATAAAGGTTTAACAATGATTAGATTGTTACAATTCATTATACCTAAATTATTCAATGGACTAATTATAATCCATTAAAAGCCTAAAATATAATATTATGAATATATATGCAATAAATGCATGAAAATACAATACATATATATAAATAAATGCAAAGATGTAATAAATAAATAACAAAAATAGTATAATTTTTAAAAGAATAAACTACATATATATGCATTAAATGTATGAAAATACAATACTTATATATTTTACTTGATCTTAGTGCTGCGTTCGACACCATAGATCACGACATACTCATAGATAGATTACAAAACTATACAGGTATCCAAGGGCAGGCTTTAAGATGGTTTGGATCCTACCTGTCCGATCGCTACCATTTTGTTTATCTAAATGGGGAGTCATCTCATTTATCACCAGTAAAATATGGAGTGCCACAAGGATCTGTCCTAGGTCCTCTGCTATTTTTCAATATACATGTTGCCCCTTGGTAATATCATTAGAAAATACGGGATTAGTTTCCACTGTTATGCTGATGATACTCAACTATATATCTCAACAAGACCAGGTGAAACTTCAAAATTATCTAAGCTAACAGAGTGTGTTAAAAATGTAAAAGATTGGATGACCAATAATTTTCCCCTTTTAAATTCAGATAAGACAGAGATATTACTTATTGGACCAGAAAACATTACACAGAATCTCGTAGATTACAATTTGCAATTAGACGGATGTACTGTTACTTCCTCTACTGTCAAAAATCTGGGTGTTATATTAGACAGTAACTTGTCTTTTGAAAATCATATTTCCCATGTTACAAAAACAGCATTCTTCCATCTTAGAAAACATTGCCAAGCTACGAAACATGTTACCTGTTCCTGATGCAGAAAAGCTAGTTCATGCGTTCATGACCTCTAGACTGGACTATTGTAATGCACTGCTAGGTGGTTGTCCTGCATCCTCAATAAACAAGCTACAGGTAGTCCAATATACAGCAACTAGAAGTCCTTACCAGGTCAAGAAAATATGATCATATTACCCCAATTTCACAGTCTCTGCACTGGCTACCTATTAATTTCCGTATCAGTTACAAAATATTATTACTTACTTATAAGGCCCTTAATGGCTTAGCTCCTGCTTCCCTAACTAGTCTTCTACCACGCCACAATCCATCACGCTCCCTAAGGTCACTCCCAAATGGACTTTTGATAGTACCTAGGATAGCAAAGTCCACTAAAGGAGGTAGAGCTTTTTCGCATTTGGCTCCCAAACTCTGGAATAGCCTTCCTGATAATGTTTGGGGTTCAGACACACTTCCTCTGTTTAAATCTAGATTAAAAACACACCTCTTTGGCCAAGCATTCAAATAATGCATCTTATAATTTTGGACTGCAGTTATATCTGATCAAATGCGCATTATTATTCTTTAACTTGGGTTAAACTAATTAATTTTACTTGGCTGGAACAGCAGCTACGCTAATTATGTCTCTATTTGTTTCTCTGTTTCTGCCATGGGATTGACATCCCGTGGTAACTAGGATTTACACAAGTTTCAGTCTGGACCCAGAACACCTGAGAAGAGATGATGCCAGCCCCTCAGAGGACCTCAGATGATGCTAACCCAGTGACAACATACAGAACTACCACATTTTGCTCTAAGTTTGATTGCATAATTGCTGTTAATAGTGTTAATCGTCTGTTTGTTTACGTCTTTTATTGATTTTTTCTGAACATTTCTGCCATATACACATAAACTGACAGTCACCACTGATAAGCTACTACTAAATATTTTAAAAAACGTAATTTTCTGTAAAGTTGCTTTGCAATGATTTGTATCGTAAAAAGCGCTATACAAATAAACTTGAATTGAATTGAATTGAATATATATAAATAAATAAAAAAATCCTTTTTTTAAACAGTAAACTGTACTTTTAAGCAGTCGTCCAGAATGAATTAGCATTTGATGCAAAATAAAAAAATAAATAAAATGTAACAATGAATAGATATGTGTTATAATGCATTATACCTGAATTTTTCAGTGGACTAATTATAATGCATTATAAGCATAAAATATAATACTATGAATATATCTGCAATAAATGCATGAAAATACAATACGTATATATAAATAAATGCATAAATTTAATAAATAAATAATAAAATAGTATACTTTTTAAAAGAATAAACTACATATATATTATATGCATTAAATGTCTGAAAATACAATACTAAGATATATAAATAAATGAAAAATAATTACCTTTTTTAAACAGTAAACTGTCCTTTTAAGCAGTCGTCCAGAATGGATTAGCATTTATACTATAGATGCAAAATTTAAAAAATAAAAATGTAACAATGAATAGATAAGTGTCATAATGCATTATACCTGAATTATTCAGTGGACTTATTATAATGCATTAAAAGCATACAATATAATACTATGAATATATATGCAATATATGCACGAAAATACAATACGTATATATAAAAATAAATGCATAAATTTAATAAATAAATAATAAAAAAATTATACTTTTTGAAAGAATAAACTACATATATATTACATGAATTAAATGTACAAAAATACAATACTAATATATAAGGGAAAAAATAAACAGTAAGCTGTCGTCCAGGATGAATTAGCATTTATACTATAGATGCAAAATTTTAAAAATAAAAATGTAACAATGAATAGATAAGTGTTATAATGCATTATAACACTTGATTCAATTACTCAGTGCACTTACTCACTTCTGCATGCAGTTTGAGAGTTTAGATCAGAAAGCATGTTTGGCTCGGTTTGCACCAGTATTTAGCACCGTCCAGTTGTGTTCGGATTACCCAGTGTCAGTACCAGGTGTGCACAGGGCCTTTGCGTATGGGATCGACTAACCGATTCCCAGCAGGCCGATCCCAGACACAGTCCCGCTGGAGCAGCATCTGGTCACCATGCACAAGTCTGCGAGTCTGAGGACATGTGCTAGGATTATTTTCCACCCCCTCTCAGAAAAGAAAACGGCACAAATGAAGATCGCTGCGTCACAGAGCTTTACATTTCATCGAGTTAAGCTAGTGTTTGTGCGTGTGTGTTTTATTCTCTTGGAAAGCCTTTTGTGCCCAGTGATAGATTTGCAACAGTGTTTTTAATGTTATATATTTAAGAGTGCTTGGTGCCGAGATGACTTTTGAAATGTAAAATTTGACGGCACATCTGTAAACACTTTCAGTGGTTGGGAAAACAGCTTTGTTTCACCACTTTGGAATGTGTTCACTTCCCTCTCGTTTGCACAGAGCCGACAGACACCTCGAGCACCTTCAAACGATCACAGAGGACATTTGACTCTCTTAGACAAACCTTGAAACCTTCACAAAAACACTCAGTGACAAGGACGACCACCGTACAGGAGGTCTGTCTCATTCAAGACTCATTAACTTGCATCACTTAGCCATGAATCACAGCTCCTCCGAGTAAATACTGGATCTCCTCTCCATATGGCTCCCTGAGACATCAGTCTGAGTTTTCAGAGGCTTGATAACGGAGTGACAGGCGGTCTGTCTGCAGCGTGATGGATGGCTCTTTCGCTCCGAGACCGTCGGCTGCGTCCCGCTGCCAAGGTCATCTGATTGAGGAGCGGCGTGCTGGCACATGTTCATGTTGATGGAGAAAAGCCTCTGGCTCAGAACAGAGTCAGAAAGCAGAGTTTGGTTCGGTAGGGGGCGCAATTTCCTTTTCTTAGCCCACAGAAAAGGCTCCTGATCCTAGACATTAGCTCAGACGTCTGCTCACATTCATGCGTTTGGCTTGATTTTGACCATTTTTCAGAATTAGCTGTCCTCTTTTGAAAACGCCTCTGAAACGAAAAGCAGACAGAGTATTAAATCAATGATTAATGCTTTTCTTACAGTGTTTATGAAGTCTATCTATCTATCTATCTATCTATCTATCTATCTATCTATCTATCTATCTATCTATCTATCTATCTATCTATCTATCTATCTATCTATCTATCTTTGCAACAGTGACACTGTTTTGAATCAATGTCTTCTATAGATTTACTTCCCAGCTGAAATTGAAAATGTTTCATAATTAATGAATTTTGCAACATTAACATTACAAATTTTCTGTTTCATTGTAAAGCTGATTTGAAATCATGTGCATATATATATATATGTATAAATGATGATATATATATATATATATATATATATATATATATATATATATATATATATAATATATATATATATATATATTCATCCATTATATATTATGTATATGTATTTGTGTATTCATCAATTTATACAATGCACATGGTTTCAAATCAGCTTTACAGCAAGAAACAACAGAAAAATAACAATGTTAATGTTGCAAAATTCATCAATTATGAAACATTTTCAATTTCAGCTGGGAAGTAAATCTATTGAAGACATTGATATATATACTGCTAAATGCATACATGCATAAATGCTAAATGCATAAATTTATATATATATATATATATATATATATATATATATATATATATATATATATATATATATATATAATTGTGACTTGAATATATTTATCTGTCTTTTATCTGTTTATCAGTAGATCTACAGAAAACATTGTTCAAAAACAGTGTCAATGTTGCAAAGACAGACAGACAGACAGACAGATATACATTATGAGACCTCCAGTGACACTCAGTGAAAAATCACCCAGTGCTGGTATGTAGTCAAATATCTGAATGCCGTTACACAACTGTGAATCACTTGGCGTTCTTGGAAGAGCCATTTTCCATGAAGTCTCATATAAAACCTTGTTGGTAAACTGCTACAATAAAACATATTTTCTTGAGGCTGCAGAAGGAGTTATAAAAAGGCAGCATTTATGAAGTCATGAGGGGGAAACGGCCAGAAATAGTTCTTCTTAATTCTTTAAGCTCCTCATTAGTTGAATGATGTCACAATAGCAGGAGCAATTATGGCACTTTAAATGGTCATGCGCTGGCATCGCTTGACTAACATGGAAACAACATGCAGAGCAAGAAAACTTTACCGAAGCCAGATGCTCATATTTCCAGTCTAACTACTGATTTACATTTACATTTAGTCATTTATGACTTATGTGAGGATCCTGTTTGTAGACTTTAGTTCGGCTTTCAACACCATCATACTAACAGCCCTCCAGACCAAACTGACCCAGCTCTCTGTTCCTAGCTCTATCTGTCAGTGGATCACCAGCTTTCTGAAGACAGCTAGTGAGACTGGGGAAATTCATGTCCAACAGCCGCTCCACCAACACAGGTGCCCCTCAGGGATGTGTTCTCTCCCCACTGCTCTTCTCCCTCTACACCAACGACTGCACCTCGAAAGACCCCTCTGTCAAGCTCCTGAAGTTTGCAGATGACACTACAGTCATTGGCCTCATCCAGGACGGTGACGAGTCTGCTTACAGACAAGAGGTTGAGCAGCTGGCTGTCTGGTGCAGTCTTAACAACCTGGAGCTGAACACTCTCAAAACAGTGGAGATGATTGTGGACTTCAGGAGAAACCCCCCCCTGCACTCCCCCCACTCTCCATCATGAACAGCACTGTGGCTGCAGTGGAGTCATTCAGATTCCTGGGAACCACCATCTCTCAGGACCTGAAGTGGGACAATCACATTGACTCCATTGTTAAAAAGGCCCAACAAAGGTTGTACTTCCTTCGCCAGCTGAGGAAGTTTAACCTGCCACATGAGCTGCTGAAACAGTTCTACTCAGCTGGTTTGGTTCAGCTACAAAATCAGACATCAGAAGACTCCAGAGAACGGCAATAAAAATGTGCAATATCCTTATATTTATTTGTTACCCCTCCATCCAAGTACATCCCTGCATCTTACACAATTCTAGTCCATTATCATTTATAGCACAACTGTTTATACAATTTATTTATTAGCAAATTTTTTTTTTTTTTGTCTGTGTGTTGTTGTCTCTGTGTACTGGAAGCTTATGTCACTAAAACAAATTCCTTGTATGCGCAAGCATACTTGGCAATAAAGCTCTTTCTGATTCTGATTCTGATTTAGCAGACGCTTTTATCCAAAGCTACTTACAAATGAGGACAATAGAAGCAATCAAAACTAACAAAAGAGCAACAATATGTAAGTGCTAACTGATTAAGAGAGACTCTACAATCTTTAACAAATTTAAACAAAGTGTAAAATATTTTTAGTGTTAGCTCATGCAAAGTTAAAAACCACCGTTTCTAGGGTGTTGCTATGCAATCACTAAAGTGTTCTGACTGGTTCAAGTCAAATCTGGTCTGTAAATATGGCTTGGTTGCAGGGTCAGAAATAAACTTTTCCATTAAGGGGCGTTATTTTCCATCTGGAATTGATTTCTGTGGCATTTTTACATTTGTAAGGGCAGTTTTTTTTTATTTTTATAATTACCTCATTAATTGTATCTGTGTTGTCTTTAATGTCAAATACTTTAACAAATTATTCAATCAGAATAACTTACCATTAAACAAGAAAATGTTTAATTAAATTAAAACTCATTACAGGGTAGGGCTGAAATATTATGACAAAAATCATTATTGTCAATTATTGCTCTTGACATTGTAATAATAATTATTAATATCAATTAAGAGTAAAAACGCTTTTTGTTTTGGGAAACGTCACATTATATTCTGGCTAAACACACAAGCATGTCAATTCATAACGTTAATCTAAGGGTTATCAACTTCAAAACTCCTGTTATAATCACTAAAGCTGCGAAATGAGGTACATGCCTAATTTGAATACTTAGTGAACCTCTAACCCCATAAACGACTCACCAAAAATGTCTGATTTGTCTTTTTCAAATGAGCTCTGTGTTCTGATCTCAGACCGTCTGATTTCTCTATCAGTGTTTCTGAGATGAGAGGCGGTTCCTGAGTTAGAAATCAGGGACATGTTTTTGATTAATCTCACTGCAGTTTATCTAAATTAGCACGGCAACTGTCATGTGATAGTATAAATGTGAAATATGGAGAGCAGTGGCGACCACATGAAGCCTCTCTCTCTCTGTGTCTCTGACATTAATTAGCTTGATTTACTCTGCTGTCATTTTCAACACTTAAGCCACAGTCCTCTGCGTGGTAAAAGCTGGGATGGTAATGTAGACACGTTTGTAAACAACATGGAGAGTCTGTCCCAGCTTCAGATTTAGATTCAGTATCTTACTCGTGAATGTAAACTACTCGTAAACTACTCTCGGATTACTCCACGAGTATAAATAATGTGGATGTACTTATCAGAAACTGTATGGGCAAATTACAAAAAAGACAAAAATATGATGATAGAACTAGGAAAATATAAATTAACATTAATGTACCTGTTCAAGGAATGTCAAATAAAAACACTTGAAAAAGCTAGCTACTTAAGCAGAATTTCACAGAAATACATTTTTATTTTTCACATTTATAGTTTTTACAGTAAAATATTAATTATACATATCAATGAATATTATTAAAATAAACGATTTTACATAAGTTTTAATGTTTATATTTTTTATTAAAATAATTAACACTTTATTTTTATGCAATGTTTCATGTTTAAATTTTTAATTAAAAATATTTATTAATATCAATATTACTACAATATAAAATATTACTACTGTTTTTATGCAATATTTTATGTCTAGAATATTTCATTTTAAATATTTTTTATAAAAAATTACTAGTTTTATTTTGATTTAATATTTAATGTTTGTAACTTTTTTAAACATTCTCATTTCCTTACACTTCTCTTAGTTATAAATATTTTAAAAAATTCTACTATATTATTTCTGTTATTGTCTTTTTATTTTTAAATCAAATATTATATATTAATATCAAATAATATAAAATATTACAAGTTCTTATTTTTATGTGATTTTTAATGTATATGTTTCATTAAAATGTAATTTTAAATATTATTTAATATAAACTATAAATACATTTTTATTATGTAATCTTTCAAGTTTATATTTTTAATTAAAATGTTAAATATAAATATGACTTAGAATGTATTAATATTTTATATTGTTTCATGTTTCTAATTTTAAAATTAAAATATGAATTATATTTTAGATTTATATGTAATTATAAAATGCAAATATTAATTATAAACAAATATATAAATGGCAACAATGATCTCCATTAGAATGACAGTATCAAATTAAATACATTTGCATATGTGAACTAGGGCTGGTGTCACGTCACACTGTTCAGGGAACACGCTGGAGTCACAGGGAAACATTTAACAGTCTTTAATCAAGGAAACACTGGGAATAATCCACAACAGGAGCTTGAGCAGCACACGTAGACAACAAATAGACCCGACAGAGACAGACTGCACAGCCCAGGTGGAAAAGACGTAGTATTAAATGTATTAAAAATATACTTGGTTTATAATACATTTTTGATATACATTTGTATTCCCAACATGTTTATTTGAAGTCCATTAAAAAAATACTGAATTGAATTTTAATATATTTCTAAAAAGTATACTAGAAGTACTTTTGTATTAAATATATGCTTAGTTATACTTCTAAGAAATATGCTAAATAGAAGTCCATCTGCCATCAGTGATTCAACTGTAACGTTATGAAGCGACATGAATACTTTTGTACATGAAGAAATCAAAAATAACGACTTTATTCAACAGTTCCTCTCCTCTGTGTCTCTTCAAATCAGCATAGCGCCATTTTGGCAAATCTGAGCAGTACGCAGGCGGCTTACACTCTTCTGTGTCAGCCGCGCCACAAGGATATGTTTTTTACATGTATTTACGCTTTGGTTTGAAAGCAAACAGCACATCGGTGCAGCGCGGCTGACACAGAAGAGCGTAAGCCGTCTGCGTACTGCTCAGATTTGGGTTTTCCAGTAAATTTGTATTTATTTATTTTTTCTTCAGAAAATTGCATTATAATTTTTATTTATTCATTGATGTAAAATTCTGTACTTTTTAGTAATACAGGTATAATGGAAATGTTCTACAAATTGATATCTCTGCCATAGCATTTCAGTCTTTTTTATTTATTATAATGTTTTTTGTATAATGTATTAAAATGTACTTGAGTATGTATAAACAGTAGTATAAACATACTTGTATTTCAAGTGCATTTTTAATACATTTAATAGTGTTTTTTGTTTTTCACCAAGGTGTATATATGCTGCTGTACTTTTTTTTATGTACTTTATGAATATTTGTAATGTACACAATATATAATACATAACATTTTTCTTGATATCAAAGTGTGTACGTGTGTATATACTGAAAAAGCAGCTTTATAATATATTAGTAGTGTAATGCTAATGCATTTCTAATGAGCTGAAATACAGTTGAAATGTACTTGAAGCACATTAAAACGATGCTTCAAATATACTCTAACTGTAGTTCATGAAATATTAAAAGTACATTTTTAAAGTATTTTAAGAAATACACTTAAATTGCACTAAATATGCTTAAAGTTGTTCCATTTTAACACAACTTCAATATATTAAATATATTGCAAATAGATTAAAATTTAAGATTAAAACTTAAACATATCTTGAAATACACTTAATATACTTAAAATTGTTTCAAAATAATACATTTAATATGCACTTATAGTTTAAATATATTAAAAGTGTCTGAAAAATTACAATTTAAATATATTTCTTTTTCACCTGGGTACATCTCTCTAACACACTTTTAGGTGCATATACCATGAAACATTATAAATATACCCTCTTTTACTTTATTATTTAAACAGTATATTTCACAGACATGCCAAGCTTTAATCCAATTCTAAATACACAATAAGCTTTTGAGCTGTATCACCTGTTATAATATTCCTATATTTATTAGTAGGCTACAACTGTGTTTAAGAATATCGACGTCTCCTAGGAAGAATCACTTCCATAAGCTCTTACAAATTGTATTACTTGCTGGGGTATGGTGTCAAATACGTCAGCATACTCTTTTGGCATAACTGCGCTCTAAAAATGCTTAAAAACAACCCAATTTGGGTTATTTTGCCAACCCAGCGCTGGGTCAAATATGGACAAACCCAGCTGGTTTGCCTTAAATGTTTGACCCAACATGCTGGTTTTTTTGAAAATGACTATTGCTGGCTTAAAATGAACCAAAAATAAATTGGAATAAAATGCACACACACACACAGAGAGAGAGAGAGAGAAAATGCACACACACACACACACAAAAACAAACACACACACACAAAAACACAAACAAACAGAAACAAAAAAAGAAACAATGAGAAAGAGAGAGAGAGAGAGAGAGAGAGAGAGAGAGAGAGAGAGAACTAGAGGTAACAGTAATAAGCAAAGGTGAAAATGTAATAATAAGTGAAAAAGCCCAAGACAAATTGAATACAGCATAATTTTCAATATTACGTGCATTTAAACTCATTTATCAAGCATTTTAGAAATAAAAATATAACATTTAAAAGTAACATGTTAATTCAAATGTATTAAACCCTTCTCTGTTATCCATTTTAACCCGAAAACTACTGATTCTCGTGCCGGTGTGTCTCCGAAATCTGAGCCAGCGATGGACTGCTGTTCTCCATCTGTCAACACTCCCGTTCTTCCCGGTGTAATGGCCACCAGAGTATTTACGGTAGTTTTGTGGCAGAGGGATAACTGTGCTTGTGCATAGCGTGTGTCTGTATGTTATGAAACAGTGAAGAGATGATCTGCTCTACCGACTTTTATCTGACTTTATTTTATTTCAATCCTTATGTGTGACCTGAACTGGAATATTGTGTACATTTTTCCTCACTCGAACCCCATGTATGTAGACGAGTGATATACACAATAAATATCAAAAATGTTATAGCTTGATTACAAGTTTAAAAACAACGCTGCAGTTGTTATAGTTAAGGAAATGAAACTTAGCATCATGAAATGTGTCTACACAAGTGATAATGCCAAAAAGAAAGAGAAACATCGGAAAATAGGCATATTTTATTCAAGACATTATTATATGACATCAACATGCATTTATCATTCTTACAATCATCGCCTCAATGTCCAACTTCACCATGATGAACTTAAAATGGGGTTCTATTGTTTTTCCTCAACAGTTCTTCTCACGAAATGGAGGAACAAAGTGGAAATTATTAGCAACACCAAAATAACAGCAAAACTACTGGTTTCTGTTAGTTTAAGCACAAAAGTAAAACCAAAATTTGTGGCAATAATTAAGTCCAACTTGATCATGGTGTGTGTTTTTGATGTCCAGAGGCGAACCAAGATGAAGTGGGGGCCCCAGGCAAAATCAGTTGTTGAGGCCCTTCTAAAAGATTATTCTGTTGCAAAATATGACACTTGAAGTCATGCTGAAATCCCCGGCATCCACAGCTGAAGATAAACATTCATTTTTAAGCAAATAATTCCTACATTACTTTTTCTTTGTTGATTAATCGTACACCTGCAAAGCAGATTGTTTCTTTATACCACATATTCCAAGCATTGTGTAATGGAATGCCTTTATATGATCAGAAGGTAGAGATGCCCAGGAAAATCCCACATCCAACTTTGGATATGTATGGGGTTCAGTGAGTATCAGGTTTATCTCAGATGTCAAAACTACATACAGTTCTTATTATTACTGTATATTTTTCAGGAGCAACATCAGACATAAAACTGAAGATTTTTGTGATTTTATTTTTTTTTCATCTTTGAATTTTGTTTAGGAAAGTTGACTGTAAATATAAAAGGCTTAATTTTGCTGAAAAATTAAATAAGAAACATCTGCTTAGTGTAAATTCCTCTCAATAAAAAACATTAAGCTTTGACAACTGCCACTTTGCAACTTTTTCATTTTATTTTAAATAATAAAATATTGCTACATTACATTTTACTTTAATAACTTGCCCCTTTTTCATGTGTACATTTTTTAATTAAATCAAATAAATGAATATAAAAATTCATTTTTAAGGCCTAAATTTGTTTAATTTATATAATATATCAGTCAATTAACTACATACATTGATTAACTGTTTTTTGAATAAAATTGAAATAAAATAAATGAAAAATGCCATTCAAAGGCCTATTTTGTAACTACATTTTAACAGCAATTCAAATAAATTGAGATACTGCGAAAACTTGTAGTGTTTTTAAACTACATTTTTACTGTTGTGCATTAAAATAGCAATTTCAAAAAGCGTATTCTGTTAGAGAGTACTTGCTATAACACTCTTCCCTGTCATGTTGTAAATGACAGATCACTATCAGCACTCAACAGGGTAAATCCCCTTCACATCAGACAACAACACACTGGTGAAAGATGAGACACTCTTCTTTGTGTTAAAGCGAACAGTCAAGCATACCTGAGCAAAGGAGGGATTAGGCGGATTTGTTCAGAAGTATGCATGCAACCAAATGTCTGCATGTGTGCTTGTTGATGTCTTTGTGTTGGTTTAGCACACCAGAGACATGCAGTCTTGGATCAATTGTGAAATCATCGTTCTGTTTCACACCATCCCAACTGCAGCACATGGGACAGTTCAGCATGCGAGGAGGCTTTGATTAGCCTGCCAAACATTATGCGGCGAGCATTTGCTGGGACTCCACAGGCCTATTCAGAAGGGATTAGTTCACTTTGAGGTTTTAATCCAGTCTGAATCAAAACACAACTTTTCTTATTCAACGTATGTAAAAAATGATGTAGCAAGTTACCTGCTGTTTTTTGGCTACTTGCAATGAAAAAAAAAAACTGTTGTTGAAAAATTTTCACTTAGAAATTTCTAGTAAGAAATAGCTTTGTAAATAATTATAAAGAAACAGCAAGTAATACACTGAATTAAACAAGAAATTCTGAAGTAAAAATATAAATTTGTATTAATATTTGGAATATGTTTATTTTCACTTTAAGTTTAGTTTTAATGTTTTTGTCATTTTTATTAGTTTCTAGATTTTTTTTAAATAATATCTCTAGTGTTTTTTTCAGTTTTACTTATTTTAGTACAAGGTAACATAAATAAAAACATGAATGACATTGAAACTAGCAGAAATTAAATGAGTTTAAGTTGTTTAAAGTGCAAAAGAAATAAAATGAGAACATGCGAAAGAAAGTAAAAGTGAGAAAGAAAGAGCAAAACAAAATGCAAAAATTTGAAACGCAAGAAACCACAGAATACAGAAAGCTGAAATAAAGTACAAAAGAAAATGGGAGATTGTCAAATTGTCACAGTGCAAAAGTGTCAAAGTGCAAAGAGAAAGAAAGGAAAAGAAATGAAAGGAAGGAAATACAGACAGAAAGAAAGAAATGAAATGCAAAAGAAAGTGCAAAAAAGTGCAAAAGAAAGAGAGAAACTACAGAAAATGCAAAAGAAAGTGCAAAAGTGAGAGAGCAAGCAAGCAAAAGAAAGAAACAAAATACAGATTGTGCAAAAGAGAGAGTGCGAAAGTGTGAAAATTGCAAAAGAAAGAAATAAAGTGTAAAAGAAAGAAAAAAACAAAATACAGAAAGTGTGAAAAGAAAGTGTATGTGAAAGAAAGAAATAAAATATAGAAAGTGCGAAAGAAAGTGCGAAAGAAAGAAAGCATTAATAATAACCCTGGTGACCAGTAGCATATGTAAATGAAAATTATAAATCACTTCTGCAAATTAGTATGGATTGTTTCCAAATGAATAGTAAAATGCACCAGAATTAACCAAATTGCATTCGCACTAAGCCAACAAACACTGACGCCAAGCGGATTGTACTGTGAGATCGTCCTAAGAGACACGAGGGGTTAAAACAAGCAACCAGCGCATTGCAATTACAACTGGTGTGCTTTGGTCAGCAGAATTATAAAAATTCCACACACAGTACAGATGAATCCTTTTTTCTTTCATTGATGATATCCAGTGACCAGATTTCTGTACATGGGAACTGAATGCTGCTGGATCCTCCTGAACAACTGTTGGCTTGTTTATTGGATGGTACACACTATGAACTGAAGTCTGTTTCACTGTTCCACTTTGACTATGTTGCACAGGAAATGAAGTATAAACGCTGTTTCCTCGCTGACCAATGCTTCACTTTTCTTCTTTCAAAGGGAAAAATCCACCCTGGCTGCTTCTCTGGGAATGTCTGTAGTTTTCCACATTGTAGAGGAAAATTACTTTTATTATTATTATTGCTATTATTTTATTATTATTGATAATAGACTTCTGTATCTGGATTAAAAACATTCAGCATGCTGATGTAAAACTGCATCTTTATTCCATAATTTAAAAATATTGCTGTAAAATAAAGAGGAAAACTGTTGTTCTTTGGGCAGAAAGGTTTCTGCTCTGTCAAAAACCTTTTTTTTTCAAAGGTTATTGGAGTATATTTTACAAGAAAATACCGCTTCAAATACTACTTCTGTCTCTCTTCAACATTTGACGCTTAATTCATTGTTACCTGCCAATTTCCACTCAGAAACTGCTAGTATATGTCACAAATAATTACAAAGTAAATCCAACACCAATTGTTTTCAGTGGGTGCTATCTGTTCACAAGTCAGCTCTAAATCTGCATCCAATGGATCTTGTGATAAGATCACATTCTGAGGTTGCAGTCAGATTGCATGTGTAGTGTAAACACTAATGCATCTTGATGCATCAACACTGCAGGCCGTCGACTCATCTCACATGCAAATTAAACTTTGCCAGTTTAAATGAAAGCAACCTCTCAATCTAGAAGTATGTAAACATTTGAGACATGTTAGTACCAGGTGTAAACAGCCATCTGTCTCGGCTGACATGTGATCGGATCACTCCAGACAGATATGTAAACAGTGCCTAAGTGAGATTACTGTAGGCTGCTATTCGGCTGTTATAAGGTTCATTGGCTGCAGATGCAAGAAAAATATCATATTAAATGTCATAATTTCTTATTATAGAATTGTATTCACTGGTTAAATAAGATCTAGATAGTTCATCACAACATCATAATTACATTCCACGTGTTCACACATCTTGCTATAGTTTTTTGTAATGGACAGTGCGATTTTGGCGTATTAATCCAAATTGCGGTCCTGGATATCATCTGTCAGTACTGAGAATTGGTTTCCTGTGGTAATGGATGCAGTTCATCCTTTGGGCTTTAACATTAAACAACTCGATTTTTCTTTTCTAAAATTTGTGAGTGATGCTTTGCATGTGCAAAACTCATCCGATCTCTTAAAGCAACAGCGCATGCAACTCCTCAAAAGCAGTGTAATTTGAGGTATTATTGATGTTCGGTGAGGGATAAGTTTGAATATTTATTCATGCATACTTGATATTGCATGATACCATAACACACATGCAAAACTAGAAAATCCATCATTAACAGTATGACTAAGAGTGATAGACATGCTTACCTTGATCAACAAATAAACTGGCTGTCATGATTTTTTATGAGCAAATCATGTTCAATGCATAAAAAAAAGAAATGAATCATAATAGTTTACACAGCAAAAATATATTTCCTTAATTGGACTGGCCTAATAACTCTGGCAAATATCCTGGTTCTAACTAATGGAATTGCAATCGCATTGGATCCAAACCTATAAACAAAAGATTTCATAAGTGCTATTAATGAAATAGACCTTTTCCTTGTTATTGTACGCTATTTGATAAAGCATCTTCTTTCCAATCCACATATTTCCAACTAATGGGTTAGGAATGGAGGAAAATATGACTCTATAAATCACTAATATCCTCACTTAAAATAAAAATAATACACTAAATTTATTTTTCATAAGATGAGCCAGATGATTAATTTCCAGGCTCATCTGGGATTTGAAAACATCACATTTACAGAAGCCCAGCAAGGCTTTTCTTCTGCTAATGGATGAGAGGGTTTTTTTTTTTTAATTATTAAATTTCCAGAGCACATCTGCCAGTATGGAATGTGTTATCTTAACTAAAGGAAATATCAAGCACGTCTGAAGATTTATAGATATGATTTGTTATTTTGTGCATATTGAGACACTAAGAGCATCTGAATGAATTATTGTTTAGAATTATCTTCTCTACTGCTGTGTTTGAGTAAATGAAAATGTAAAAATGATTGCACTGCATGCTGCATAATAAAAACGAAGCCTATTTCTAGATTTCGTGAATTTCACCCCTTGGGACTGTAACTCTGCATGTGAGACTCATCTTGTGACAATCATGATGTGTGTTTTGAAACACATGGTCTTCGAAATGTGTGTAAAACAGCTGAACGTGTTTCTGATCACGATAAATGAAGAATCGCTATTCTTCATGAGCTAACAAATTCTTGCCTTTAAACAAAGCGGAGGAGAATGTTCGCCATAATTGTTCATTGTCAAAAGTTGCATGTTGTCAAAAGCGAAAGTCTGCAGGGGACGGACCAAGCATCTGGCTGGCTGACAAAGATTAGCGATAAAAGAACGTAAACAGATAGGAAATGTAACTCAGATGTTGGAAAAAATACTTCAGCCTCCAATAATTATCAGGTTTTCTTAAAACTGTCACAGATGGCATGCTGAAATCAGTTTCCCGCAGACTCAACAGCTGCCTGATTACATTACGTGTCATTTAGTCGATGCTTTTATCCATAGTGACTTTATTAAGACATTAAGTTCATGAGAACCTGTGATTCTGCCAGCAAACTTCAACAAAACCACCTGGTCACTGAACCTTCACACACAAGCTCTGGGCTCAAACCTCTGGACTACTGGATGAAATACGTCGCATTTTTATGTCACTTCACTATCTCCGGCCAAAATTCGAAGCGAAATCCACTGTAAATCATGCTAAGGACCATCTGGTGTATACTGTACACAAAACAAAGGCAAGCTCCGATCTGATCGGCAGGTTTTATGCAATGTCCGGGTGTCCGAGTGCATGGGGTTTTTTTATTGTCTTTTCAAGATCCCCAACTGCTGCAATGAGCACTCGGAGGAAGAACTAGTCGATGGTTTTGGCAATGTTTGCGACCTTAAAAAAGATTTACTTGAACACACAAGACTATTCTCCTGCCTTTTCAGAGTTACGTCTGATAAATTCGCAGTTCATCACCAATGTTTAAAAAAAGGGTAGAATCAGAATACATTCTGCCAAGTTGTAGATTTATGCAGCTAAATGTTGGTTGACAAGCAATTCGTCCAAACAATCCATTTTGATTTTACTATTATAAATGTGACGTAAAAAGTCAACTCTGTTTGGTCACGTTACATCTAAATCAGACCGACTCTTCTGGCCAGGTGATTCTTGGCCGAAATAAGAAGCAAAATTGATCGAACTTTATGCTTATGCTGTCAAAAGCCTGTCAACATAAACCTATTTCTCATGAGCATCTTGTTGTACCTCCAAAACAAAGAGAGTTTTGAGGAAAAGACGGCTGCAGGCCACCAGCAGGGATGTGTAAATTAGCTCCTGCATTAAGGGGTCATGAACATCTGCAGTTTGTTTGCCTCCCGAATGCTTTTCTCAGTCAGTATTCCAGGCTGGAGTCATTGCACGATCTCATGTGCTCTCCCTCAGAGAGGTCATGCCCTCAGAAACACAGAGGCCACAAACTCTACCCTGCGTTACACCACATGGAGTCGTGTTTCACTGGCCCCGGAGCCATGTCGTCTACTGAGGCATTGACGGACTAAATGAGGACCACACTAAACATGTATAAAATATATTTTTTGACTTCTTCGCACTTCAGACTTTTTACCGATTTACTTTTGGCAGCATGTGGCAGCATGTTTACGGTCAAAGTTGCGTTGATGTTCAAATTTGAGCCGCTCTAGTAATGACAGTCTTCCTCCCGGCTCACCGTTACCATAGCAACCTTGGACCACGCACCGTCCCCTCCATACTGTCCACTCAGGATATTTCATATCACAAGTTAGTTGTAGCAATATTAAAGAAAATCATTTAACAAAGAGAGACCGATTTAACATGCACAAATACATGAATGTAATCAATTGTAAGGAATAAACATACACATACAACTTATATACATAAAAATACATGTGATCAAACATTCAGGGTGTCACATAAATTTCTAGATTTATGCAAATGTTGCACAGTTATTTGTTTTATTAAGTGCCAGATGTTTTGTGCTGAATAAAACTGGATGCAGATAAATAATTAAACCTAACTCCCAAAAGGACAGGCATTTTTACACTGTCACTTACAATCAATCAGTGTAAACAAACAAATGAAAACTTCTATCTTATATCCTTTGTGAATATACGAGGTGTTCTAGATGAAACCTTCTGAGGAACTGAAAGAAATCACTTACCATAATGAAAAGAAAATAAGGAGGAGAAAACTGGATCCTGAACCAAAACGGTAACATCTCCTACATAAACATTCATCTTTCTGCTCCGCCTGTCAGGATTCTCTTCATCTGTTTGGCACGACGTCCGTTCTGCAGATCTGATCAAAAGATGAGAGGCGGGAGGATGAATTCATGAAATGAACTCAAGGATGAATGTGCTGTGATGGAGGTTTCTCACTCTATTATTCACTAGAACTTCACTGTCACTCGCAAAAAACCTTTTACAATAAATATTATAAATTTATCTAAGTTTCATGAAAATACTAAATCAATAAAATGACAGTTGCACTTTGTATTGTATTATCTGCAATAATGTGGCATATTTGTAAATGACAGAATATTCAGTAAGAAATGATGGAGGTCAGGAAATACAATAAAAAGAATATTATTACCAATTACATTACATATATTAATCAAAGTCATAAAAAATTATGGGTTTGATTAATGTATATAATTTCTTTCTTCATTGTTTTTCCTAACCCAGTTGAACTTGGAGTCATCAACAAAGACAAGCCCTTTTCAGAGGATGTTCATTTTTCTTTTGATTTTCGAGTCATTTCTTATTTCATGTCGATTAAAACACACACACACACACACACACACACACACACACACACACACACACACACACACACACACACACACACACACACACACACACACACACACAAAATAAGCTATTTAACAGTGACCATCAGCTAGCAGACAGCATCTGACTTCCACCCAGCATGAACAACAGTGCAATTAGTTTGTATTTTCATTTTCCACATAAAACTAACAAAAAACACAAAGCAGCTGCGGCAAACAAACACAGCAGGTGCACAGCAAAACAAATGCAGCAGAACACACGCAAGTGTCAGCCATTAGCCCCTGCTCCACGACAATGAGAGTTTACCTTCAGCACCCTTTAGAGGTTCAAACAATACATTCCCAGAGCTTCCAAATTGTTGCATGCTGCTCTAGCATGACCCCATTTGGCCTTGCTAATAACTGTCATAACTACACAGTCTGCTTCTAAAAGCATCTCTTCATTGTAGTGATGGATTCAGACAAAACTTTTTTGTATCCAACATTTATCTATCTATCTATACATTTCTAATAGTTATCTAATAATAATCTGTCTGTAAAAATCCAACCTTCTACTTTACATTCAATGCAATTTTGCATCCTGTTTACCACCTCAATTCAAGTTCACTTAAAAGTCTGCATCGGAACTGGAATTTAAAAAGTATTCTCAATTCAATTCTGAATGGGGCATGACCCTTATCGTCAAGTCTGTCCAAAACAAGCGGTATGTGTAAAATGTACAGCAGTGACTTTGTAGTATTGCGTCCATCTGGTCCACATACTGTAGATTCCACCTGAATGAACTGTATATGAATCCTGGAGAAGATCATGAAGAATCCTGGAGAAGATCATGAACAATCATGAATCATACCGTCAGAGGCGGCTCATCCATCTCAACTGGAGAAGCGTTTGATCTGTTGATTATTACTGATGGAAAAACTCAAGATACATTGAAAATGACGTTTATGGCTGACAGTCTTTCACCGCATAACCATCACTCCAAACATATTTGAATCTGTAGATAAAAGGAAGCGTATGGAAGTGTATAGATGGGTCAAATAACTCCAACACTATTATGCAATGGCATTAACCGCATAACTTTACATTTCACAGTGAATTTTAAGGTTCACATTTTCATGAAAATGCTGTATATTATTATGTAAGTGACTGAATTATTCAGCAGAGGTGGGTGAGCAGTATAGAGGAAGCCACATCACATTTTCCCGGTCTCACTACGACACATAAACCGCTCCTGTGGTCTATCCTGTCTGTTATGCTACCATACTTTAATGTTCTTGGCAGGCGTTTTGTTACCAAATTGCCTCTCAGGAGTGTGAGACGTGGCCTGGTGGGCTCTACACAAGCTCTGACATGCTGTATGGTGGTGCTTATGTTATGCATTTAAATCCATCACTGCACTCCTTTCTTCCCATGGACTCCTGTTGTTTCTTCACTTTCCCGTCAGATTAACTCTTTCACCGCCAGCATTTTTTTACGTTACCAGCACCAATAGCATTTTTTTGAAAAATTTTCACTATATTTTCTTGATCCCCAGAATATTTTTTTGTATGAATATCTGAACATGCAAAATGTCAAAAGAAAGTCTCTGCTTAAAAAAAAAAAAAAAAAAAAAAAACTAGCAAAAGTGGATTTGCACATGCCCTGAGTGCATCTGTGCCGTGCGCTTTAGACCATGCACTTAGATCGTTAAAATAGAGCCCATAGATGGAGAGCATCTGCCTACATATGTGACCACCTCCCTTTTTACCATGTTTTGATCCAGACGTTCAGTACTCTTTCGGAAGATGTTTAATAGCGCCTCCTACCATATACTGTAACAGTGAAAAAACAGCCAGAAAATTCTGTCATTGGCAGGGATAGAGTTAAACAGAAAAAGAAAAAAATGAAAATGGTTATAATGTGTCTGAAATGATCAAAACGAAAAAAAACAATAGTGTTGCAAATACTAAAGAAATAACTGAAAATGGACAATTCTGTAATCACCTTCATGCAATTACAAATGCATTTGTTACTCAGGTGTTTGTTTTGAAAATATAAATAAACACTATTAATATACTCAATTAATATAATATAATCAACATAATCGGCATAAATCATATAAATATCAATATATATTATACATAAATCAATAAAATATAAAGGTTTGTTATTATATATATATACACTAGTTTATGCATCAAAAATATATATGAATTATTATATATTGTTACATATTATTTTTCACTGATTATAAAGAATGAGGCTATTTCTTAAAGATGCAGGAAAGCATGTAAAGTTCTTAGTCAGGAGAAATCCTCTCTGTCACTTGCATGAGTGTATTTTTGGACCATGCATTGGCTGCAGACTGCAGAGGCTGATTTTGGAACTGACAGCTGCGATGTCCAGCTGGCTTCAGACCCGTTCGTGTGAGCCTTGATTCTTTAAAGGGTGTTTTTGAGGTGATAAGTCAGGCTACATCCTGATTATATTGTGACTTTAGAGGTGTTTGAATAGTGCAGCCAAATCAAGTAATTATCACATGAGGGAAAGCCAGAAAAAAAGGCCTTGAACAGGCTTGTTCAAACGAGGTCTGGATATGATATCTACAGAGCTGAAAGAACAATCCAAGCAAAACCAGAATATCACAGAGACTTGAGGCGGGACAACTGCACAGCAACAGGCTGTCCTGCATCATCCTGGCAACCACTCACAACACCCCAGCATCATAGCAGTGAGTTCTGAACATGTAAGTGCCGCTCAAGTCTACTTCAGATAGATTTACTGTTAGTAGGCACCTGTAGAGCATCATGGGAAAACAAGCTCAGTGATTGTTTGCGGAAGCTCTCGTTTGTCAGCACAAGTCTCTTAATGACTGCTCTGTTCTGTTGAACACTCATTCTGCCCTGTAGATTTCCCGTATATTCCACATATGGTGGGAATTAGTGGACTGGCGATATCTGCGATCTGGAATTTTCCTCTGATACATACAGGCAGTCAGCGTTCCTCTCATCCTTTACTGACAGATCGGAGTGGAAAATCTGTGTTCTCTAATGCTGTAAAGAGTTTACATCAAACTCTACTGTTTCTCTTTTATAAAGGAAAAATAAGTTGGTACAATAAGCCATTATGAGGTTTAGGTAGTCGTCATAGTAAGCTACCAAAACAAATTTTTTGTTGGTATAATAGTTCTCATTTTTTTAAGCTCTTGTGCTTTCTTGTCTTTAACTCTTTCCCTGCCACTGACGGAATCTTCCGGCTTTCCATCTTTTCATATATGGTATAGTTTTTCCGTCTTCCGTTTTTAAAACAAACTCCGTCCACATGAAAAAGCAAACGCATGCCATGAAGCACTATTAAGAGCATGCCAAACCAACAGGTGGTGATATAATCTCAACCGTAAAGCTATGTTGGCCAATCAGAAGCCTGAAAAAGTTTCCTGTAGGCGGAGATAACAGCGCAGGCTCCGACATCACAAGCCTAAAACTCCGTTTTTCGCTGTCTACACAATAACACTGCAATCTGAGTTTTTGAAAATCTTCACCCTGGCAGGCGTTTTCAAAAATGTTAGGTTTCAGTGACCTGGTGCTGCGTCTGCATGTGGATGAACGGGCGAGAAATGCAGAAAAAGCCGCGGGTTTTAAAAATAACCGCGTTCATGTGAAAAGGACCTGAATCCCATCTGGATGTAAACTTTGACCAAAACATGATTTCCAGCTTTTTGTTTGAAATGTTGTCTTTCATGAAACTTGCCCACATACAAGTGTTGATAAATAATAATGCATGAAGCTAGATTAAAATGTTTTTTGTTTGTTTAAAAGCAGAGGCTATATTCTTTCTTTTGACATACTGCATGTTCATAGACTCATACAACAAATATTCTGGGTGCCATGACAGTTTTGAGAAAATTATAAAAAATGCTGACGGTTGCAGTCAACTTTTTTTTTTTTTTTAAATGCTGCCTTTGAAAGAGTTAAAGATTAAATTTAAAAGTAAAATCTCATAAAACGTGAAGATAACATCTGATTTATTATACATGAAGAATGTTGGTAACCAAACAGTTGATGGTAGTCATTGACTTCCATAGTATTTTTTTTCCATACTATCGGAACTCAATGGGGACCAACAACTGTCTGGCTATCAAAATTCTTCAAAATATCTTCAGTCACGTTCCAAAGAAGAAAGAAAGGTTTGGAACAGCTTTAGGGTGAGTAAATGACAGAATGAGAGATTTTTCATTTTTGGGTGTACTTTTCTTTTAAGTAGCTTTAGTTTACATGGCTAATGAAAAGTACTCAAACAAAATTGCCTGTTAAATGGATAGTTTAACAAAAATAATAATAATGATGATTATCATCATCATTATCATCTATATACAAAGTTTTTCTTTTAAATGTCTAAAAAAATTTGTCCTTATATTGAAAGTCAGTGGGCTCCAATGTTGTTTTGACAAAAACAGCACTCTACAGTGCAAAGACCCAACTAAAAAATAATTCACTGTCAACTTATCTACCAAAATGAATCAATTAAATAAAAATTGAAAATGACAAGTCCTTGATTTTATCGAATAGTTGTAGAATAGCTGCATGTAAGTCCATCTGAACTGTTTCCGAACATGTGAAGCTACAATGTTTTACACATAACAGGAGTTACACATAAAACAGTCTTGCTAATTTTTTTTTTTCCTTTTGCCTCCACGGAAAGATTTCTTATGGTGTGTTTTTGTCCAAAGTGGACAGTGTCTGGATTTTTGACGAACTTCAGCTTTCTCAATCTGTTTAGGGTCAAATACTGCCTTCAAAGGGTCATATCATGGAAAACCACATTTTCCTTGCACTTCTGAAATAAAAGAGTATGAGAAAGAATATGTTTTCATTGCACAATCTTCAGATTTGAGAACTCTGACCCCAGTTTATCCAGAATACTTTCATCATCTGAGCTCATTCAAGTGAATGATACTGATCTGACATCAAAATCAGCTGCTGTTTGTCCATATTTCATTGTAAACTGACAACTTTGATGTTGATTGAAATGAAACATACAACACTAAGCTGTCCAGTTTCTCTGCTTGATCTGTCCAAAAAAATGGAAGGTGTTGAAAACTAAAGATGAATGAACAGATGTACAGTACCTACACATTAAACACACTGGATTTTTAGTCCAGATGCACTTCATCTTATAGAAGTCCCTCAAAAGTGCAGTTCTCATAAAAAAGGCTATAAAACAACATCAATATTACACATAGTCTTAAAAGTTATAATTGTATGAACAAGGACAGAACGTGGTGGTTTAAGAGGCATGACGTATCTGATTGCTTTTTCCATTGAGGCAGAGAGAGCGATACACTGTTTCTGCCATGAACGCTGATCTATGGAAAGATGCTCTGCTGCTTGGAGGTCAATGCGGTTGAAAAACAGCTTTGGACAGCAAAAAGCTGAACTATAGAGATCTTGTTCTCTCTTCCTGTGCAGTCGGACTCAAAGACACTACACAAAAGGAGATGTTAGACAGACTGTCAGACCTTTCATTCTACATATAAGAGAACTAGATGGTGATTTATACTGCCAAAGCCCCACAAAACTATCATAAAAGTGGTCAAAATGACTCACAAGCTATATTCCAAGTCTTCTGAAGTCATACAATTTATATACAAGACGCTCTGTGTGAGGAACAGATGCTATTTGCAGAAAATCTTCTTCTCAAATTTCATTCATATTTACCACAACACTCATCTACTTTTAAGTGCGCAAACAAGTAAAAGTGCTATAGACTGAAAATTATTTTTGCCAAGGATTTACTTTTGAACAAATTTTTATTAAACTGCTAGTAACTGAGGTAACAAATTTAAGTTAGAAAAACATTGTGGGAACATTTATTTTTTTATTTTTTTAAATGTTTCAAAAACTATGAAATGCCCAGTTTTCTTATTGTGATTATAATGTTCTTTAAAAGTTTTTCACCTAAACTATAACTTTTTGAACATTTACTTTTTAATGATCTAAGGATGTTAAATGTCCAGTTCTTGTCATGATTATAGCATTTAACAGTTACAAATAACAATTCTTAGAATTTTCATCAAGTACAAATTACATCATACGGATGTTTTGAGAATGTTGATCTTAGAACGTTCTTTGAACGTTCCATAAACGTTACTTTAAGAATATTTTGTCCTTACATTTAACTTTTAAAAAATGTCAGTGAAAGTTGTGTGAACATTCCATGTTAGCTGGGAAATTCACACAACTAAGTAACACAATTAAATGAACATGACATTTTTAAATAGTATTTTCTTGTAAAACATTACAATTATCTTTATTTACAACATTAAGAAAAAAAATACAGTAGGTTGACAATGCAAGTAATATGAATGCTTATCCCTTCATAATTTTCCTAACCCTTTTGACACACTTTTATACCTTTCCTAGTAAACATAGACTCTTTCAATAAGATTTGCATTGCTAAATTCACTGGTTGACTGGAGCAATCAAATCAACCCAATGCTAAATCGATGTAGGGACAGTGATGACAGCAACGGATGAGTGTGCTGATAACATTAAACAAAGAAATCTAATGAAGACCTGGTTGACAAACAAAATCGTAAATCTGAATCAGAAATAATTTTTGTTTTGGTCAAATCTGACATGGCCATCCAGACAGTCCATGAGGGTGGGCATATACGACTCCCAGAGCGGCTTATTGAAAGAAACCGTAAATATTTCCACTGACATCATCGCCATATCCAGAGCGGAAAACGTTGGAGTCGGTGGATTTACTTGTGCTCCATGGCACAGAGATTCCATCGGATCAGGATCGCTTACGGTCTTAATTAACATCAGCTGCTGGTCTCCCTGTGTATGAGAAAACCCCAAAGCTGCTCTTTTTCCAGTTTTAACGCTCAAACGTCCAACCATAACCCTGAAGCTGCTTTCATTTAAGAACGTGGATTCTTCATGAGCTCGACGTTCACACATTCACACGTACGCATGCTGTTGAACTCACTGTACAGATGTCCTTGTCCTTCCAACGAACACGTTTGTCATGTAAAGACTGTAAAGTGTTCTTTAGATATGCACGCGTGTGAGTCAAATACATTTACGAAGCCAAATACTTCCTTCTTAAACTTTTAACTGTAGGTTAACATCAGACGTTTGTCATAAAAGTTTTATAGGGTGAAGAGGGATCACTGCCTCCACCAAATTTCCATTCGTGCGGCATGTCTGGCCATAGTCTTACCTGTAATGCTGTAAATTGGTGCATAAAAATTCCATTATCAAACTCTTGAGGACCAGCACTGTGTTGATATCTCCAGTAGGTGGCTTCTGCAAAAGTACTTTTGAGTCTCATTTGGTCAGATTTGCTTGAGAACACTTATGAATTTAGCATTTTCTGAAATGCTCTGGCAAACATCATGACTGATTTGCTCATACCATAAGGTTAGAGATTCAAAGAAACCCATGAGTATTAAACTTTGGTGCATAACCTTTTGTGCTAATAATATTTCAGATCTTATGTCCTGGTGAGAAGCATTGTTGGCATGCTATTACTTTTTTAAGGAACTGGATTAAACTCTGGCAGATGATAAAAGACCGAAGACTTGATTTGAGCCATATATGCACCAATTAGACATTTACCTGGAGAACAATACATAAATACTCATTAGGAATATGAGTTTTTGCAGTAAAAAAGCCAAAATATCACAGAGCCTTGACAGAACAGGCTAGAAACCACAAAGAACATGCTAGCAACCACCTAATTCAATAAAAACCCACCTTGGAAACCACACCACAACTTCCTTACAACCATCTACAATGGTGTAGCATTGTCATTGTACATTTTGTACAGGCAAGCACCACTCGTGCTAATTTTTATTCATTTTACCTTCATTTAGGTTTGTTGTTTGAGATCTTCAGACCTTCAAATGTCTCATTCCGGCTGCAGTTCATCTTCACTGTGCTGCATATTTTTGCATATTGCATAACTATAATTGCATGATTAAAAACTCTTAGTTTGTAAATAACAATGGAGTGTTGTTTTGCTGTTTGACAGTTTCTATCTACAGAGTCAGCTGGTTTACTGGTAGCGTCTGGATGCGAAGAGTTCCTATGAAAACTGTCTGAATGCTGAAATACTTTCCTGACAGCGGAGCTCTACTGGCAGATTGAGGGGCTCACTGGTTCATGAAAAAACAACATCCTCTATGCTGCCAAGACAATTTATCCAATCAAAGCTCTGACTGCAGACGCCAGGTCTCCAGGGTAAACTTTGCATCGGTCAGTGACTCTGATGGAAACATGCCCTAACCGCTGCTGGTAAATGCTTCTGTTTGAGCCGTCGAAATGCTTCGGACCTGGTGGCGTTATTTATCATCTGTTGGTTACACGGAATCTTCTACCAACACACTTGCCAGCACGGCCTTTTTTGGGCTGATAAAATTATCTGAGCAGCATGGGAAGCCTATAAAACTGCTTGCTGCCTCACAAATGTCACCTCATCCAGTCTCACAAATGGATGAAAGCGGCACAACTTGCTCACGCTGACGTCTGGCTTCCGTAACTTGTGACAGGTGTTTACTGCAGCCCTTCGACACAAAACAGAGACAATGTGTAACATCACAATGTGCAGTGTATGAAAGTGGGGCTAGTTCACTCTTAAAAAGGTTTCTTATTGGCTCATGCCATTGGTTCCATGAAGAACCTTTAAAATCAATGGAAACTTTTGATTTGACAATGTTCTTTATAGTATATTATCTTCAAATAATTGAAATTTTCATCACACTCAGAAAAATAAGATAGTATGGGAAACAATATGGAAGCCACCCAGCTAATGAAAACATTACAACTAAAGTTTCCAAGCAATGTACTCAAAAGGTTTTTATAACTTAAATGTGTTACCTTAACATTTCTTATTGTTATATGCCCCAATGTAGTCACATGACCTCATTATGTTGCATGTTTAATTTCCTGTTCTATTGAAGGAAATAAAGTTATTTTCATTTTAAATCCAATTTTCTGTACAGATTTAACATTTGGCAGTCCGATTAAACAACGAGTCAACAAAGTGATGTTGAAATCATTGGTAATGTTACTATTGGCTCATTTGTCACACTAGAAGTGTCAAATGCATTGCATTGTATATATTTCATGCTGTGTGCTCTAGTCGTTTACTGCTCATTGACAAATCTAGTAGGTCATCGGGTTATTCTATGCATACAGAAAATTCACAACATGCACAGAAGAGAGATGGAAACTTGTATTTACACTTAGAGAGTTGTGACGTCATTACGTCACATCCAAGGGATATGCCTTGGGTTATTGTCTCTGAATATTGTGACATTTATATACAGTAAACAGGAGTTTCTCTTGCTTTTTTTAGGGACAGTAAAATCAACCAGCAGCATATAGAATTACCAAAAGGGATTGGAGACTCAACAAAAAATTATGACTTAAAGACTTGCACTACAGAGTAAGAGTAAAAGTTTGCTATTCCAAGGCCAGCACTGTGATTTCTGTGCATATCCATTCCTCTCAGCTGATTCATTGGCCACATATGGAGAAATCAAGGGTGTTTATTTAATTCGATAAAAATAACAGATGACCTTCACCATATGGTTTTGCAAACAGAACCATCTGAATCATCTTATTGGTTGACCTGCTTTTCCACAGAAAGCATGCGCAAATGCACATAAACAAAGAGAGATGTCTGTCTTTGATGACAATAATATTTAAATGTAGCACCTCTGAGTAAAGCTGGGCATATGATGGTAAACTGGGCGAAAGTAAGAACAAATGTGTCAACCAGGAGAGATTCTGATATACATTTTATACTGCGGTGGGGTGCAAAGGTCTGAGGCCACTAGTGAAGATGCTTCTCTATTGCGGTTTTATTATTGAATGCTTTTTTTTTTCATTGCAAACTAACAGCAATTTGGATGAAATGTTTATCTGAAAATGTCTAAGAATTTGAGAACGACAGCAGCACGGAAGCTACATGAACTAAACCTGATGATCTTGTTCTCCAGCATGATTTGAGATGATCCAAAAACGCATCTTCAGCTTCAACGGAAGTAAGAAAATCTGACTCTTACTCGTTTGATTAATCACCTAGAATTAGTGCACAATTTGTGTAATATTGTGTAAACATTTCTAATTCTGTGCTTTATTCCTATGCAATTTTCTAAAAGCTTTTAAACTTTAAATGAGAGTTTTTAATTAGATTTTTTGTGTGTGTGATCTGTCTTTTTGAACTCCTCTGTACATCTTCTTTATGCAATTTACATGCAAAAACTATTAAGAAATGGAGTGTCTATTTACACTAAGTTCAAATACCCCGCCTTGTTGGCAGAGGCTATTTACACTAACTCTGCCCACCAACGTGTGATTGGGGTAGTCAACAGACACTTCTCAAATGTCAGTTCCAGTGGCATTAGATGGTAAGGCGTGTGCTTTTTGATACGATCGACCCGAGGTCGAACCTGCCATTTGCCAAACTATTTTTACTATTTAAAATATACAACTATTTTCACTTAGTGTAAATAGAATCTATTGTTATTTGCACCTAGTGTAAATAGCCGCTGCCATTAAGAAACATGGAGCTAAATGAAAATATAATGGACACATTGCAGAGTTCACTTACATCATGGATGCCAAACAATGTCACAAATCGCTGCATAAATAAAGAACTGAAATGCAGATCCAATCAGTTTATCTTACATACTTTATACTATGCATGAAAGTAAGTTGATACTCTTTCTTAAATAACAAGTACAGCTACTTTAAAGAGCAGCAGGTGCATAAAATCAAGTGTACAGTTATGCAATCTTCTTAGACAAACATTTTTGTAATGGGGCCCTTATCTGTTCCTGTATGGATGACAATGTCCCTGTGAGGTCCATATAGAAATGTTTTATGGAGTCTGGTGGAGAAGAACCTAACTGGCCTGCACAAAATATAAAGCTTATATATAATTTGAAACCTCTTTTTCCATTCATTTAGTCTTCTCCAGTCTTTGCCCCAGTTATGGAAGGATGAGAACATTTTCTCCCCGAGGACCAAGAATGCCAGATGATGTGTATAGCCAACATTACTTTATGCTCTATGCTTTTGGATAGATGTTCACTTCCAATTGGAAGATTGTAACACTTGGACAGACAAAAAAACCTATGAGGAAAAACAGCATCTCTCAAAGGACTGACATAGATGTCTCATTTAAGTGTAAGACGCCTTCCCCTTCTTAGACACACACTTCTCTGGACACAAACAGAGACTCACCTCACTCTTCAATAGCTGGCAGATGGGAATCGACTGGGGCCAGTGAACCAAGAATGGTGAAGGAAGAATGAAAACCAAAGGAGCAGAAAGCCAAAAGAGGATTTTAGTTTTGTTTTTTGAGAAGGAACATAAAGATTGATGACTGATCCCAGCACTCGTAGTTTACATGCATGTCTACATCCATAAAGCCAGACATGCAGCACATGTTGTGTCTGGCACTGGGTTTGTCCTTGTGTTTTGTATTTTAGAGTTCCTAATTCTCCCCCCAAACAATATTAAAGATGTTCCGCTTCTTTAACCAATAAAATAATGCACCTTAAAGACTTACGAAATCAGAAAATCAAGTGGGGTTCAGAGACTTTTGAGCCATGGCCATCTGTATACTGGTGTACTTAACAAATACAGCAGATGTACACAATTAAAATTTACAGTGTTTATCATCCAGCAAAACTGATCAAAAATATAATTCATTGATAGCTCTCTGAAAGATTCTCTGAAAAATCTCCTGTAGCAATAGCAAAGTCCTGATTCATGACTCTGGTGTCAAATAAAATCTATGGAGCGTTAAAGTGATGACGTATTTTGTAGGCCAACCCGTCAGTTAGCATCACCATGGTTCCCTGGACAAAAAGCCATGAGACAAAATGGCTTTTGGATAATTGCAAAAAAAAAAAAAAAAAAAAAAAATGAACAAAAGTTCATGATTCTTAAGCTTTCTTCATCATGATGTTCACAAATGAACTCAACTTGAAGCCTAAGTACAATTGGCAGAATTAAAAAGCTAAACATAGCTGTGAATAAACTAAACACAGCTATAAACGAACTACACCATGGTCACATGACTTCAACATCACCTCCATTAGGTTTTCAACAGCTTTTTCAGTGTCTTACATAAAAACATTTTCTCTGAATAGTTTAGAATAATTCAGAATAGTTTGTATGAGTGTTATTAATACAAAGAGGCTGTCAAAGGGAGTAGATGAGTTTACCTGTTTATCTCTGTTCTCCCATTTAGCAACCACTTTTTTCAAGACAAATAAAAGCTTACATTTTTCCCACACATTTATGAAAAAGAAGAAGAAGAAGAAGAAAACTATGTAATCATATTTGCTAAAATGCTAACTCGCAACCGTGTTCAAAATTATTAATATTTTAGTATACCATTGTAAGTCCCTTCTCAGCTTCCTGTTTCAATATGTCAACAAAGTACAATTTTACAAATTTCTGGCAGAATAGGCTCAGTAGTGATAATTACTAGCATTTTCCTTAAAAATAGCCAGATATACTGGATATTTCTCTTTTCTTCTCCATAACTATGGTTTCAGCATTTGCTGTAAACCACGCCCACAAACTATGACAAACCTTTAAAATAAGACATTCGAGACGAAGAAAAGCAATTTAAATAACTCAGCATTGTGATGAATGAAAACAGCCTATGTACTTGTGAATTTCTTCCTTGGATTCCCGTGTGCATGTGTGGGGGTTTATAACACTGTTTTTATGCAGTACTTGTCCTGTAACGGTAAACAATAGCTAGACATCCTTATCAGACAATGTTGACATTAAATCAGATTAAACCTGGATCATTTTATCCAAGTACACGCAGCTTTCTCCATGTCAAAGTTTTTTTTTGTTATCCGATCTGTTAAGTAATGCTTTTTGCACATATTTTCGGCGACATTTGTGCGTCGCGATATGAACTTACCTGAAGTGCCCGAGGTGCGTTGAAGACCCCTCCGTCATGTGCTGACAGAGACGCATTCCTATTGGCTACATCTATTCTGGTCGTTCACTAATGTCAATGTTGCACAGCAACAAACGCAGAAGTTCAATTATGTGTGGGATTTTCCAGCGTATAATAATCTTTCTTCCGGTAAAAAAAAAAGAAAAAAAAAAAGAAAAAAAATAATACTACTTATAATAACAACATCAATTAAGTAAAACAGTAGTTTACCCATTTTTTATATTTTTTTCAAAAATAAATGTCACGTCTGGAAAAAAAAAAAATAATTTATTAAGTTTTATATATATATATATATATATATATATATATGTGTGTATGTTTACAGAGGAAAGAGAGTCAAATGGACTTAGAATGACATAAGGGTAATTAAATGATGACGATTATTATTATTATTTTTTTTAGGTGAGTTATTATTTTAACAACAGTAAATTGCCATCTTTAGCTAAATCAATAGGCCTGTTTTGACACCTTACTAACTTGGATGTTGTAGTTTATGTTGCCCTCAACAATTACTTTTTTTTTTTAAATTTTGCCTTTGACATATTTTCTGAAAAATGGGACCCACATCTACAGTAGGCTATATCATCTTTTTCAGGAGACTGTTACAAAAGATTATAGGCTTCAGGTTTTTCCCTAAAGTTCCTAAATCTCCGGCTTGTTTTGTTATGTAATTGTGGACTCTCACAAAGGCCTTCACCGTCTGTTCTTCTGAACACGGAGCCAAACGAGATGATTGCCTCATTATTTAAAGGGTATCTAAGGAAAATGCCTTCCATGGACAAACAGGAATCCTGAAGCGTTTCATGTATGTGCGGAACATGACTCACCTCCTCATTTACGTCTGTGAGAAAACAAGGCTGTTGCAATGTTTGTTTCTTCTGCAACAATTCACACATAAGATCATGTGTTTTCTTGATTTGTGAAAAGACAAATTGATCATTCTTGCACTCGTTTGATCTTTGATGTCTTTTTCTAATTTTCTTTTCCTGTGAAATTTTTTTGAAAGGCTGTTTTCCAGCATCGACTGTTTATGTTAGCGCAACACACAGTACCCTGATGGAGACAGATGATATAATCTGTTCACTGATTCATTCACCATAAAACCCGACAATTGTCAGGCATGCTCGTTAACCCTGAGGAGTAATTACATCAAATGACTTACATTTCAATGTCCTCACATCACATATGCAGGTTATACAATGTAAGAAATCATACTTCACATGTTCATATTTTTTAAACCATCCATTATGGTATGAACAAAAATGTTGTCAAATACTCCATAATAACATATTTTACATAATGCACATCATGTACAAACTATATTTATATATATATATATATATATATACACTCACCTAAAGGATTATTAGGAACACCATACTAATACTGTGTTTGACCCCCTTTCGCCTTTAGAACTGCCTTAAGTCTACGTGCCATTGATTCAACAAGGTGCTGAAAGCATTCTTTAGAAATGTTGGCCCATATTGATAGAATAGCATCTTGCAGTTGATGGAGATTTGTGGGATGCACATCCAGGACACGAAGCTCCCGTTCCACCACATCCCAAAGATGCTCTATTGGGTTGAGATCTGGTGACTGTGGGGGCCATTTTAGTACAGTGAACTCATTGTCATGTTCAAGAAACCAATTTGAAATGATTCGAGCTTTGTGACATGGTGCATTATCCTGCTGGAAGTAGCCATCAGAGGACGAGTACATGGTGGTCATAAAGGGATGGACATGGTCAGAAACAATGCTCAGGTAGGCCATGGCATTTAAACGATGCCCAATTGGCACTAAGGGGCCTAAAGTGTGCCAAGAAAACATCCCCCAAACCATTACACCACCACCACCAGCCTGCACAGTGGTAACAAGGCATGATGGATCCATGTTCTCATTCTGTTTATGCCAAATTCTGACTCTACCATCTGAATGTCTCAACCGAAATCGAGACTCATCAGACCAGGCAACATTTTTCCAGTCTTCAACTGTCCAATTTTGGTGAGCTTGTGCAAATTGTAGCCTCTTTTTCCTATTTGTAGTGGAGATGAGTGGTACCCGGTGGGGTCTGTTGCTGTTGTAGCCCATCCGCCTCAAGGTTGTGCGAGTTGTGGCTTCACAAATGCTTTGCTGCATACCTCAGTTGTAACGAGTGGTTATTTCAGTTGCTCTTCTATCATCTTGAATCAGTCGGCCCATTCTCCTCTGACCTCTAGCATCAACAAAGCATATTCGCCCACAGGACTGCCGCATACTGGATGTTTTTCCCTTTTCACACAATTCTTTGTAAACCCTATAAATGGTTGTGCGTGAAAATCCCAGTAACTGAGCAGATGAAGTGAAATACTCAGACCGGCCCGTCTGGCACCAACAACCATGCCACGCTCAAAATTGCTTAAATCACCTTTCTTTCCCATTCTGACATTCAGTTTGGAGTTCAGGAGATTGACTTGACCAGGACCACACCCCTAAATGCATTGAAGCAACTGCCAGGTGATTGGTTGATTAGATAATTGCATTAATGCGAAATTAAACAGGTGTTCCTAATAATCCTTTAGGTGAGTGTATAAAAAAATATATATATATATATATATATATATATATATATATATATATATATATATATATATATATATATATATATATATATATATATATATATATTTTTTTTTTTTTTTTTTACAGTGCTTAAGATTAATGTTGATATATGTGTGTATATAGTTTTCATTTTGGTTTCAGTTAACCACAATAATCATGATTTTTATATATATATATATATATATATATATATATATATATATATATATATATATATATATATATATATATTGTTACGCATCATACATTAAAGAATACCTGATGCATTGACCAATATTAATAAATTAAACCTCAAAGTGTTACTGAAATCTTTGTGATTTACTAATTCACGCATCAGAGGGCTAAAGAAAAAAATATGGAGCGTTGGCACTGTTAATGTACCATTAAAGAATGAAACAGATCAGGAATATGTTACGTTAGAAAGTATGTCTGCTCAACCTCAGTATTCAGAAGGAATGTGAAGCTTTGATTTGTGTTTGTATCTGGAACATTTTTAAAATGGTTTCAAAAGATCAAAGTGACCTCGAATTGTAACACCCGTCCCAGACAATGCCTGATCATAATCACTTTAAAAATTTTTCAATCTGCCCTGTTTGCGCATTAGCAGAATATTTTCCAGAGGAAATGTTAGGACGCAACCAAACGCATCACCCAAGATCTTTGTCGTTCCAGTCCATAAAGCTCTTTGGTGTTCCCTCAGTATTATATATGGGGATCGGGGGATCTATACACTGTGCTGTGATGTTATAATGACTAAAGCATGTGTGTTGGGGTCTGGCAGTCTTTGTGTGCGTATAACTTTCAGGCGCAGACACGGATCTTCTTGCACACTTTTAATTTTATTAGCTTGAATAGATAACAAACCATGCTGGGTTCAATTACACAGGCTAGAGGTCAAGGGTAATTTTCAAAGCAGGTTCTCCTAATGACCATTATGCATGTGGTAAAATATATCATGTACAAATAATCACGTGAGATACAGCATCACTCCACCAATGAGATCCAGACTCTTTTATAAGAAAATGGACATATGTGAAATATATGTGAAAGTGCACATATCAACACCATAAATCATCTGATCAGGTTTTGATGAATTATGCTGTCATGATCATAAGGAAAGCTACATTAAAAGCATTGCTTTTTATGTTAATAGCGTACAGTTCTGCGAATAAGGCCTAATTTACCTTGAAAAAAATAAGCCAATTAGTCCTTTCTCTGAATTAGTCCCTCCTGACTTTGAATTTTTTAACACTCCCCATCTTACTGGGCGAGGAGGAGGACTGGTGATGACTTTTAAGAACAAACTACAATGCAGACTGTTGTCTACTGCTAATTTTACTCATTTTGAGTCTCAGCTTATTCACTTAAATTTTTCTAGACCTATGCCGATCATCTTAATTTATAGACCACCGGCAACTAATAATTTTATTGAAGAAATTGCTGAGTTTCTGGGGGAAATTCTGACCAAATATGACCACGTTGTACTGCAGGGTGATTTTAATATTCATGTCTGTTGTGCTGCCTTAGCCAAGTCTGTTGAAATCTTATGTCCTCATTGAACTTTGTACAATGGGTAAAAGGCCCCACTCATTGTTTTGGTCACACACTAGAATTGATAATGACCTACGGCTTATCTGTTGCTGATGTTGAGTTCTGTGATGCTTCTTTTTCTGATCATATACCGGTGTTGTTTACCACTCTTCTTCCTTCATTACCTAGCATGACACCAACTGTTGGTTTCATATTTTGACTGCTCAATCCTGTACTGATTTTTCAAATATGTATCTGGAGGTTAATCAGCCGTTTATTTTAGATCCTATCACTTCACATTCGAATGTTGATGAACAGGTGAAGATTTTTAATAATAGGTGCTCCAGTATCTTAGACCTTACTGCACCCTGTAAGCATATTAATTTAAAATGCAAGACCCAGCCATGGATAAATAGTGACATTCGGGAGCTCAGACAGCAATGTCGCCAATGCGAATGGAAGTGGAAGAAAGATGGGCTTCATGTGTCAAACAAAATGCTGAAAGATTCATTGCACAAATTTCAAAAGGGTGCCAAGGCTGCAAAGGCGAAATATTTATCAGAAAGTACTGCCAAAAACTTACATTGCTCTAGTGCTCTAAACCCCTCAGTGCAGATTTTCCCTGAGATCTCACCATTACAATGTGAAAATTGAAGAGAAATCACCTTAAAATTAAAATCCACATTTCCCCCTTTGATTTTATTCCATCACGATTTGTTAAACAAATCTTTGATACCACTGGTTCAGACCTAGTGATTATCATTAACATCTGTCTAAAGACAGGGACTGTACCAGAATGTTTTAAAGTAGCTTCTGTGACACCAAATTGTGAGAAGCCCACACTAGATACTGCAGTTTACTAAAATTTTAGAAAAAAAAATTGTACTTATGCAATTACAAATCTATCTGAGTACTAACTGTATCTCTGTATTTTTCAGTCTGGTTTTAAAAGTTTACACAGCACAGACTGCCCTTCTGAAGGTCTTTAATGATATTTCACTATCTAATGATTCTGGTAATACTATGGCCTTAGTGCTTTTAGATCTCAGTTCAGTGTTTGAGTTTGTTGACCATGGTATTCTGCCATCTCGCTTGGAGAACTGCACTGGTATTAGAGGCACTGTACTTGACTGGTTTTGGTCCTTTTTGTCTAACAGAAGATTTTCAGTCAGTATTGGGCAATATTCCTCTTCTGTAGCATATTCTTTATGTGGTGTTCCTCAAGGTTCAACTTTGGCGCCATTATTCTTCTCGCTGTACGTTACCCATTGGTTCAATCTTTAGGAGATTCGATGTGTCATATCACTGCTATGCCGATGATACCCAGCTTTACATACCACTTAAGTGCAATGACAACTCTGCATTATACCAACTAACAGCCTGTCTCCAAGAATTAAAAACATGGCTTACCAATAATTTTCTGCATTTGAATGATGATAAAACTCAAATTGTTCTGCTTAGACCTAGCGAGAAAACTAATCTGAGCACCGTTGATCTGGGCTCTCTTTCCCCATATTGCTCTGCTGAGGTCAAGGATCTTGGCTTCATACTGGACAGCGACCTAAAGCTGAACAAACAAATTAATGCTACTCTGAGTGATAGCTTTTAACATATGCAAAGAGTTTTGAGATTGTCATTCATGCTTTCATTTCTTTCGTTTGTTCACAGGCAGTCGCAGAAAGAATCACATTACACCTATCTTGCGTTCATTGCACTGGTTATCGATTAATTATCGCATTCAATTCAAAATTCTGCTATTCGTGTACAAAGCTCTAAACAACCTTGCTCCTCCATATCTTTCTGAGTTGATTGTAGTACACAATCCAGCTAGATCACTCAGATCACAGACTAAGCATTGGGTTTTGGTTCCCAGAACTAGATTGAAATGTAGGGGTGACAGAGCCTTTGCTGTTGCTGGCCCCAAGCTATGGAACAATTTGACATTATCTATCAGAATAGCTTCTTCAGTGTCTGAATTTTAAAAGTCTTTTAAAAACGTATATCTTTTTTTCTCACGCTTTTAATTTTTGTGACTGTGGTTTTCTAACGATGTGTATATTGTGTTATTGGATCAATGTAACTGTGTACAGCACTTTGGTATATGGTATAAGGTATAAGGTTGTTTTAAAGTGCTTTATAAATAAATTGAACATTGAACACACACACACACACACACACACACACACACACACACACATATATATATATATATATATATATATATATATATGCTCTGTTTGTTTGAGTGGCTTGAAGTGCCCACCAATGGCGTGAGGTTTTGGCTGCTTGTCTAACCAATGGCTAATGGTGGGCGGGGCTGTAGGAATAGAATCTCTTTCTCATTGAGCTTTTGAATTCCTTGCCTCCACAGTTTCTCACAGTATTTCTCAGAAGAGCCATAGTTTGTATTTTTTGGTAACCACCTTCCTGGATGAATCAGAGTGTTTCCTCTCAGGAGACATTGGACAATTTCTCCTTCTCTGAGACTCCAACGTCCAAACTACATCTTCTCATGACCCGAAGTCCCATTTCTTACCTCACTTCACTCCACTGTCGCCATATGCAGCCAAATTCAACCTGAAATGGCAAACTCAGCCAGAAGATTTCCATTGAGCTGTAATCCTGTTCAGAACCCAAGTGTTCACATCAATGGCAAAAAACAAAAACAAAATATATATATATATATATATATATATATATTTTTTTGCCATTGCTAATCTTTGCATATGTTAAAAGCTATCACTCAGAGTAGCATTAATTTGTTTGTATATGTATATAAAATAAGAGAGAGAGAGAGAGAGAGAGAGAGATTAATATTTTCTGAAGAAAATTGTGTGGTTCTTAACAGTGTTGATGCAGTTGCTTGGGTGTTCTGATTGGTTTTCAGCATATTGGTATGTGGTTGTTAGGGAGTTCTGCCTCTGATATTCTAGTCTTGGGTTTTTTTTCATCCGCCAAGCGAAACGAATTAGCCTGTTCACTTAAAATGAGCAAAAGTTATCACGATGAATGACTGAGCAAACACCACTTATTAAATTTTGTGATAATGATTGATTGATTTGTTTAATTTGTTTAACATTCTTTATAGCATCACATCAGTATTATTTTCTATTAGTGTTCATGCCACAATTTTTTATATTAATATCTTTAATTATCATAAAAACAATATGTAATCACAGGCTATTTGAAACATGGTTGCATATTAAGTATGTTTTTCAGTGCTATTAAATATAATTGCGGCACAGCACGAACTCTATAATGGAAAGTACAACTATAGTCCTGTTCAGAAAACAATTGTGCAAATTTGCGTTGTGCTGACGCAGGTTCTTTATGATTTCAATCCCATGGGAATCTAAATCTTCTCTTTTTTTCTTGCACAATCTCTGTAATAATTATGGAGCAAATCCCTTACCGTTTTTCTTCTAATACAGCCATCCTTTGAGAAATATCCTGGATATTGTATTTTCGCAACACTTCTCTTCATTTATTATGATCTTTGTCAAATACCGTAACTAAAGATAATTTTCACATAGTGTGTGAATCTTCTGACTGCCCAGTGAACCTTTTGGATACTGCCAACTTTCCAAACTATGGATTCAGTCGAAGAAATGGTGATTTAAATGCTGTTTAGGAAACTAATCCCATCCGAATGGCGCTAAAGACTTAAACTGTTTTTCTTGCACAACGAAATCTCTTTCTTGCTCCCGGAGAAATGTCACTGTATCAGCGAGAGTCAAATATACATAACTGACAAAGCGCTTACTCAATGTCAAAATGAACCCAAAACTCGAATCCGCCCAGGACTTGAAAAATGAATGTCAGATATGCATAGCCTTTTGAAAGTTCAAAAGTTGCCAAAGTCTGACCCAAGTATCAATGATTCAGCGTTATGAGGAAGGCACTTTTCCTGCCATTAATCAGTTGTGTTTTCTCCATCAGACTGGCTCTGCAGTTCGTCTCCAAAGTCAACAGAACTCCAGGGATCATTAATCTCTCCACGGGCCGCGTCAGAACACTGAGCGCTGCTACTGATTTTGTAGACTTGAGGTCTTGATAACTGGCTGCCGTTCTCAGTCCATTGCTGTGAAGTACACTTAATTGCGGTTTGAGAGTTTTTTCACTGTTGAGCTCATCTGTGCTTGATTTATTACTAGCTGTTGAGAGAGACACCAAATCATATTTGGAAAATGTGTGGGTTGAGTTAAATCACTTTAGTATATAACATGCATCTTTGGTCTTGTGGTGTGAGTCCAATTCCAATTTGTTTAATCAGCATTGGTTTTATGGTTTTAGCATAGGTGCGGGATGTAATAATAACAAATTTTATTTTTTAATTTTTTGTTTGGTTGCTTGCTTAGCAGCTTTTATTGAGCTCCCTTTTGAGAAAAAAAATATCTTTCAATACGTAATTTAGAATAAAAGTCCCTGATATTTCTGATTCACCCTTTCAGCTAATTACTAGTCCACATAGCTCACGCTTCTGGATGAGGCAAATGCCCATGTAATTGGGTGTTTCTTCAAATGTGGGCACTTGTATGTCCCAGAGGAATGTATTTATTAAATCTAACAGAGAAACTCTTTTTCTTTTTAATCCATGATGGCCACATTACAACTGTCTCGGAAACCATGCCTTCATCATAATTTTTGCTACATGTCAAATGTCTTTAATAATGAATATTATGATTGTACCCTTGTACCAAACCCAGATTTTCAATCTTAAAGGGGTTAGCTCACCCAAAAACGAAAATTTGCTGTTAATTTGATCACCCTCAAGCCATCCAAGATGAGTTATTTTCTTCTGAAGAACAGTAAAGAAGATTTTTAGCTCAAACCGTGGTGCTGATGATTCATAACATGCAAGTCAGTGGATCTCATCATTTTGATAGTCAGAAAAAGCATATCAGGCAACACAAAATGAAAACCTATGGCTCCTGATGATATATTGAGGTATAATGAAGTGAAACGATTATTCTGTGCAAGACACTGAACATTATTTACAGCATTATCATCACCTGTAATTGAGAGCCTCAAACAAACAGTCTGGAGTGATGTCTGGTTCATTCTAGTCGAACCAGTTCACCAAAATCAGACTGAAGCATCTGAAACAGTTTTACAAGTTACGAAATGAAAGATTTTATGGTTTCTCATTATTTATGGAAAAAGGTTAGCTGATGACTTTATATACTTTAGATCCAAAACATCCATGTTTCCCATCATTATTGGATGCTGTAATAATATAATTGTGTTATTACATAAACAAACTAGTGAATTGAACCAGTTCTTTAAAACAAACTGTCCTAAAGGACTATAGTTCATGGAAAAGAATTAGATTTCCTTGTTTGCCTGATGCTTTTTCTTACAGATAAAAATGTTGTAAATAATGTCTAGTTTCTTGCACAGACTAAACATTTCACTTAATAAGTCCTCATATCATCAGGAGCCACTGGTATTAATTGTGTGTTTCATGAAATGCTTTTTTATTCTCAAAAATAACCGACTGTTGAATAACCAAGGACCACAGCTTAAAATCTGTAAGAATACTGTTCTACACAGAAAATAGTCACTTACATCTTGGATGGCATGAGGGTGGGTACATTTACACCAAATTTAAATATTTGGATGAGCTTTCCCTTTAAAATAGCTGTTATCTGAATATGTTGAAAATGTCATTTATTCCTGTGATCAAAGCTGAATTTTCAGCATCATTACTTCAGTCTTCAGAAATCATTCTAATATACACGGTTCCCCAAAGGTTGAAGAAACATCCAGATTACTAGAGTAATTAAAGAACAAAGAAAATAAAGCATCATGGGGAAGAAAAGCTTTTCTTCAATGGTGAAACCTAAGAACAAAACACATCTAACTCATAAAGATTGTTTTATGATTGTCCTAAGAGAGACCCCTTCCCACAGCACACCTGCACGCAGCTGTGTCTGTGCATCAGGAAATCCAGCCGATTAAAGTCAAATGATGAACGTAAATGTTGGATAATGACACATCGGAGAGTCTTGTGTAACATGAATAATCGCTGTGGAATGGAGAGAGAATTACTCAGCATTCCCTGCAGCTCCAACGCTTGTTTGAATCGAATTTATCAACAATCACTAGTAAAAATCAAGCAGGTGTTTTGGTGGGCACATGCACATGTGTCTAATTACAGCTGAGTGAAATCATCCCTGTGACCCCACTTATTTCTGACAGATGGCCGTTTTCATGCCAAACGCAGAATAATTCTTTGGGGACGATCATGGAAAGTCTATTATAGCGTAGATCACTTGTTAAATGCTGTTTGAGTTGGCCAGGATGACAGCGCTCAGATCTACATGATTCTGATGGGCAAACACTCAATGCCTCACGTCACTTTAAAGAGCTGTAGTTGAAAAAGACTGTAATTAAGAAAATTGAGTCAATTAAAGGAATAGTTCACCCAAAAATGAAAAGTGGCTGAAAGTGTACTCACCCTCAGGCCATCCAAGATGTAAATGAGTTTGTTTCTTCAACAGAACAGATTTGGAGAAATGAAGCATTATTTCACTTCCTCACCAATGGATGCTCCGCAATAAATGGGTGCCGTCAGAATGAGAGTCCAAACAGCTAATAAAAAGATCACAATGATCCACACCTCTCCAGTTCATCAATTAACGTCTTTGGAAGTAAAAAGCTGCTTGTACTGTATGTGATAAACAAATTAAGAAATTTTTAACATTGCTTCTGGCTAAAATACAATGCTATAATCCATAATATTGCTTTCTTCAGTGAAAAAGTCATCTGGTCTGAATCAGAATAGCAGTGTTTACAAGTAAAAACAGTTCTAAACAAATATGTGGGTGGATTTTGATGTAAGAGACAACAGGAGATTTGGAGATTTTTTTTTCAATGGAGGAAGCATCATAATGAATTATGGACCTGCGTTTTGGCCAGAAACCACGGTTTAAAGTTAAAATGCCTCATTGATGGATTTCTTACAAGCTTTTCACTTCACTAGGTGTTAATTGCTGGACTGGATGGGTGTGAATTACTTGTGGATTATTGTGATGTTTTTATCAGCTGTTTGGACTCTCATTCTGACGGCACCCATTCACTGCAGAGCATCCATCGATGAGCAAGTGATATAATGCTAAATTTCTCCAAACCAATTCACATAAAGAAACAAACACAAAAAACATTCCTATAAAGTACTACATTTTTTTTAGAAGAACATGAAAGTCATGTTTGCCCATGCAAAATTCATTATTGCTGTGATATTCGGGGTCTTGCTAAAACGTTGCTCTGTGGTTGATGAAAAAATCATGAGTCTAAGTGCTTAAAAAAGCACAATTTGAGCTATCAATCAGTCTGTAGCACAGAGGTGCATTGCCAAAGTTTAATTAAACCGTAAGTATGAGTAATAGTAATAGCGATACTTGCCTTAATGAGCACCACTTGCAGAATGCAGCAGACTGTAAGAAGTTTCAGAGATCTTCTGGTTCTTTCACAGCTGGAATCGTCCAGAACGAAGAAGGGCCGCTGAATCAGTCAAACTGCAAGACGTCAAGCATATATCTCCTCATAACGAGAGTAAACAAATGCATAAAAACATTACACTGTGACATTTAGGGAAAGTGACATGCAATTGAAAACATTTGCATCTTTTTATTGTCAATACATTGTTTGCCAGTGTCATATCAAATCAGTCAGACACATGGGCTTTATTATGAGTCACTTGATTCAGTCAGAGCGGGCCAGTTGTTTATTCGAATATGGGAGTTGACATCTCATCCCAATCGTATTTCACAGTAAATGGACAGATACACTGTCCAAGATAAGTGCAAAGGGATCTTGAAGAATGATTAGGGTTTTTTAAAAATCATTGGTTGTGATTCAAACAAATGCCTTCGTTTATGGGCCCTAACAAAATAAACCTATTTAATAGGCTAAAAAGATGCATTTCAGGCAGATCTTAATGGCTCAAATGGAGTTCAGACCATTATTGGTACAATAAAAGCTTCAGGTATGGCCTAGCTATTAGAATATATTACAGCTAAACTCATAATGTCTGCTAATTCAATAAACACCTCAGCAAATTAAGCCACCCATTACACTGTATAACTAATGTGTTTGCCCATGCAAAGATGAGTTGGCCTGATAACGTTCCCAGCATTTGCTACACTGGAAAATAAAATGTTCAGAAATTGCTAGTAAATTTCACAACTAATTACGACATTGAATTAAATGCAAAATTAGGCAGACTGAAATAGTATTTTCTTGTAAAACGCTCTACAATAATCATTTAACAGTCTAGTCCAAGTCTTGCTTATCTACAGTAAGTCCGTTCAAGTCAAAGCACGCCTTTGCTCAACAAAAGGCAAGTTACCTGCTAAAGTTTAACACTCAAGTCACTACAATGTTCGTGTTTGTGGTCTGAGGTCAGGCGACAACAAAAATCATTTCATTGAAATCATTTTATCATCTTCCATATGTTTGCGTTTTTTGTAAATGGCTCTGACACGTCCCAGATGTTCTGACACACGGCAGAGAAGGTCTCCGGCAGGTCTACTTAATGAAGAGGCCATAACAGGATGGAGAGGAAATGATTTCACAGACCACCCTGATCCACCAAACACCTTCAGCTGCTCCAGTGTTTGCTCTTACTGCGCAATTAACTCCCATCAAACCACCATCAGGCTGCCTTCAGACTGTGTGTTATGTCACAGAGCGCTATACAGGATTTGAAATGTTAAAACACTAACACATCCGTCTAAATACTAAAATCGTCTTCTATTAAAGACATCTTCCAGATTCAACACAAGTCACAGTCAGTGAACAGCACTGCAACAGCCACAAATGTTACAAAAGGCAATTTTACTCAACAAGGACATTCAACTGATCCGAAGTGATATTTAAAATGTTACAAAAGATTTATATTTTAAATAGTGCGGCTCATTTAAAATGTCTATTTATCAAAGAATCCTGAATATAAAAAGTATCATGGTTTCCACAAAAATATGAAGCAGCACAGTTGTTTTCAACCCTGATAATAAGAACTGTTTCATATTAGAATGATTTCTGAAGGATCATGCTTTGCATTAAGGGAATAAATTATATTTTACAATATATTCAAATGGAAAATAGTCATTTTAAACAGCAATAATAATTCACAATATTACTGTATTTGTGATCAAATAAATGCAGCCTTGGTGAGCATAGGAGACTTTCAAAAAGATGGGGAAAAAAAATACTATTGGTAAGCTATGACACAAGCTATCAAATATTGCCCCAAAGGTTATTACGTTCTTGAAAAATGAGGAAGACAAACATTTTTATTCTTTACAATAACACGCACTGATGAATCGTCCACAATAAAACAAGAACTGTGTATGTAGAGCATAAATAAGGTCAGTTTTGATTTTAAACTTGACTTTAAATGCGTTTCATGATTCATCTAAAACTAAATGATGAAAATGCTAAAACCCATTCCATCTGTAGTAATTCATGACCATATAGTTCCTCCAGTGTTTCTTATACGTATGTGTTTATTTTGGTACAGTATGTACGGTAACAGTATGTTAATTATGAGCTAACCCTTCTGCTACTGAAGTCAAGTTTTACATTTTTTTTCTGCGATACGTTTCAAAGGACATTTTTTGTCGATTTCATAATGTCTACACAATATTTTGATTACTATGCCATGGTGAACACACTGTAAACACAATTTAACAAACTCTGTGTAAACAATGTTGGACACATTTGATGAGATCAGCGTTTGTTTTACATTACAGTGCTATTTTAATGCCGTCGTGGTTTTTGTAATGTTATAATTATAACATATTATATAATTATAGCTGTGATTACCTCCAGCCCATTTCAATAACAAAGGGAAGTAACCTCGGAAATAAACTGTTGCTTCTACTCAAGAAGATCCTTAAAGTTTCTACTGAACTAAATGCAACTTAAAAGGGTTTATTAGTACTATGAAATATGTTTTTGTAATGGACAAAATGTGAAAAATAATAGACAAAATGGATGCAAGTTCACATCTTTTCAGCACATCTCTTATCCTCTGATTTCATAGTGCTTTGAGAACACCAGAGCCAGAAAATAATCAACTTCCAATCAACAATGTCACAGTGCCCAAGACAACATTTTCAGATAAGTCCATGATTTTCTACAGAACAGACCTAATGTTTAAGAATGCTGTATAAATCCTTTTATTTTTTGTTCCCATCACAACTGTTCAAAAAAAGGATCTTCTCATAGCATTTGCAATGGAAAGTGGACTTACATCCAAGCTAAAAGTGAACTTTTTTTTTTTAGTAAGTCTCTTCTGCTCATAAAAGCTGCAGTTATTTGATCAAAAAATACAGTAATACTGTAAAAAGTTCATTTATTTCAGTAATTCAACTCAAATTGTGTGTATTAAATGAATTCAATGCACACAGACTGAAGTAGTTTAAGTCTTTGGTTCTTTTAATTGTGATGATTTTGGCTCACATTTAACAAAAACCCACCAATCTCAACAACTTACAATATGGTGACATGCCAATCAGCTAATCAACTCAAAACACCTGCAGATGTTTTCTGAGCCTTCAAAATGGTCTCTCAGTTTGGTTCACTACGCTACACAATCACGGGGAAGACTGCTGCTCTGACAGTTGTCCAGAAGACAATCATTGACACCCTTCACAAGGAGGGTAAGCCACAAACATTCATTGCCAAAGAAGCTGACTGTTCACAGTGTGCTGTATCCAAGCATGTTAACAGAAAATTGAGTGGAAGGAAAAAGTGTGGAAGAAAGAGAGGCAAAACCAACCGAGAGAACCACAGCCTTATGAGGATTGTCAAGCAAAATCGATTCAAGAATTTGAGTGAACTTCACAAGGAATGGACTGAGGCTGGGGTCAAGGCATCAAGAGCCACCACACACAGACGTGTCAGGAATTTGTCTACAGTTATCGTATTCCTCTTGTTAAGCCACTCCTAATCCACAGACAACGTCAAAGGCATCTTACCTGGGCTAAGGAGAAGAAGAACTGGACTGTTGCCCAGTGCTCCAAAGTCCTCTTTTCAGATGAGAGCAAGTTTTGTATTTCATTTGGAAACCAAGGTCCTAGAGTCTGGAGGAAGGGTGAGAAGCTCATAGCCCAAGTTGCTTGAAGTCCAGTGTTAAGTTTCCACAGTTTGTGATGATTTGGGGTACAATGTCTTCAGCTGGTGTTGCTTCATTGTGTTTTTTTTGAAAACCAAAGTCGCTGCACCCATTTACCAAGAAATTTTAGCGCACTTCATGCTTCTTTTTGAAGTTGCTGATTTCATTTTCCAGCAGGATTTGGCACCTGCCCACACTGCCAAAAGTTGGTTAAATGACCATGGTGTTGGTGTGCTTGACTGGCCAGCAAACTCACCATACCTGAACCCCAGAGAGAATCTATGGGCTATTGTCAAGAGCAAAATGAGAAACAAGAGACCAAACAATACAGATGAGCTGAAGGCCACTGTCAAAGAAACCTGGGCTTCCATACCACCTCAGCAGTGCCACAAACTGATCACCTCCATGCCACGCTGAATTGAGGCAGTAATTAAAGCAAAAGAAGCCCCTTCCAAGTATTGAGTACATGTACAGTAAATGAACATACTTTCCAGAAGGCCAATAATTCACTAAAAAATTTTTTTAATTTTATTTTTTTTATTGGTCTTATGAAGTATTCTAATTTGTTGAGAGTGAATAGGTGGGTTTTTGTTAAATGTGAGCCAAAATCATCACAATTAAAAGAAGCAAAGACTTAAACTACTTCAGTCTGTGTGCACTGAATTTATTTAATACACGAGTTTCACAATTTGAGTTGAATTACTGACATGAACTTTTCCATGACATTCTAATTTATTGAGATGCACCTGTATTTACTGTCACTTTTGATCAATTTAATGCATCCTTACTGAATAAAAGTATTATTAAAGGGGTCATATGATGCGATTTCAATTTTTTCTTTCTCTTTGGAGTGTTACAAGCTCTTGGTGCATAAAGAAGATCTGTAAAGTTACAAAGACTAAAGTCTCAGATCCAAAGAGATATTCTTTATCAAAGTTAAGACTCTGTTTATGCAAAGAAAGAAGGCATGGTTTCAGTAACCGCAGTTAGTGTTGAAGCAACCATGTCAGGGAGATGCTGTGTGTATCTAAGTGAAAAGCACTTTATTTGGCCTTCTGAAAGTAGATGCATTTAGGAATCTCTAAGATTACTTACAACAGAACAGCAACACATTTTATGGATGACTGTTTCGTGAACCTAGGAGAGGAGGTAATTCTGGCTTTGCTACTACAATCTGGCGCTTCTGAATCAGCTACTGTAAGTATGTTTTGTTATTAGTTTATGTATTTGCTATTGACTGTTCAAATGTGGAGTTTTTCGCGTTGTGTGTGTGTGTGTGTGTGTGTGTGAGAGAGAGAGAGAGAGAGAGAGAGACAGGGTCACACAATGGAGTCAGCTGTCTTAACCGTCTGTGGCTTGTGTACTGCAAACACATACAGTACGAGCTTCATCACTGTGTCTGTCACGCAACTCTGTTCCCCTTTCAGGCTTGAACTGGTGGTAAAACTAAGGACATTATTAAATTTGTGGTGTTTAGCCAATCACAATGCACTGGGTCAGTTGGCCAATCAGAGCAGACTGCGCTTGTCAGAAGGAGGGACTTTGTCGAAAACGACTCGTTTGAGAGAGGCGGGGCATAGAGGACCTACAATAATGTACAGTATTTGAAAAATAATGTGTTTTTTGAACATTAAAGCATGTCAACATATTCTGTTACACCAAATACACAAAATAATGATCTTTAAAAAAGCATCATATGACCCCTTTAAAAAAATTACAAATAAATCTTACTGACTAACGGACTCTTTCGAAATTGTTCAGATGTTACTGTTTCCATCATAAATTAATTTAAATCCAACCAAAATTAGACTATTCCCAGAGATAGAGTTCATGCGGGGCATTCACTCACTGAGAACATTGAAATCTATAAAGGACAACAGTGCAACCCTTTCATTTCAAACCCTATTCATTTATTTAAATCATAGGGTTTTGTGGTTAAATAATCACATTTGATCAGCTAGATATATTGTGCTACCCTGCTTTGAAATCGCCACAAAAGATACTTTAACCTTTTCCATTTGATAATGATAATGTCAACAACCTTCCAAAGCAGCTCTAGAATAGATTTCAACAATTCAATTACTCTAAAAAGCCTTTCGTGTTTAACTACTTTTTCCTACCGCTTGCACAGAGAAACCATTGGCTCTGAGAATGATCTGAGATGATGTCATGCTTGAGCTATAGAATCGAGAGGAAAGTGTCTATGACTGAATTAAAAATACCGTCCACCTCCAATCAGCTCCCATTGAGGTCCGAGTCCAAGCATTTCATTCATCTTTGCTCTTGTTCTCGTATGTGGGTAAGGATATCAGGATATTAATTTCTGCAGACAAGCACGCACTGAAACTAATTGGAGCGCTTGGACCCCCTTCTGCTGCGCGAGAGGCCAGAGCTGCCAGATTCCTCCTGCTTTCTTTCCATGAAGTCATGTTTGGCTGTCGCATCAATATGAGTTGGAGCTCAGTGATGAAGAAGAAGCTGAAAAGAATAGTGTTGGGTTTTTTCTCGTTCGTACCCCTCAGGGTTTTGGAAGCGGCCTTCAGCGAGTGTTGAAAGCTCCCTGCAGGAGACTTGAGCTCTTTCTTCAGTTCTGTGATGTTCCAGGGTGTAAGTGAACAATGCGCTCACATTAAACCCTCAAATGAGTCGTAAGTCTGCAGGCCGTGGTGGGCGAGGTTTTCCCAGAGGGAAGCTTTTATAATCAAATCGTGCCACTGGTGGTTTGTTCACTAATAGTTGCAACTGTGTTTAAACAATGGTTCAGCCAAAAATGACAATTCTGCAATTATTGTTCACTTATAACTTTCTGAACCCAGTGACCAGTGAAGCTAAATCCTCCAAATCATCAACATAACACCTTCTGGACTGAAGCAACTTATATTTACTTAACTATCCATTTATTATTTTTTCTTTTTTTTTCTTTTAGAAAAATCATGTTAAAATTTGAGTATTAAGTACGATCATGAGGCTTTTGAAGAACATTTGTTTCCAAAACCTTTACATTTATTGCTCCTCAGTGGAGGAAGAATCTTTTTCAAGCACTGAAAACATCTCAAATCTCATCTTTTGAGGAACATCTCTCACTTGTCATTGTATTGCATTGCATTGCATTATATGTTTTGAAACTACAGAGCTTTGATCATAAATTCATGCATCTTACAAAGATATATTATTGGGAAATATGGAGTGAAAACTGATATTTATATGCATTTTATTTTAGTAGTCTGCTATACTGTTATAAAAAACATTGATTTCCTTTACAAACTATCAACATTTCATCTTACAGCAACTGCACAAAATTGCATCATTTCACTCATTTTGGGCATCTGAATAAAACTAGCCCTTTTTTTATTGACTTTGCTCATTACAATACTTTATGACCTCAATATCTTCAAAGATGTTTCATTATTTATAATAAATAATGTGTGGAACATCTCTTTGTTAGACTTATTGGACAAGTCATTTATTTTTAAGTCAGATTTCTTTCTACAGTTTTAATGCGCCGTTTTTATTCTCACATATGTGTACCGCATTTTGAAACCTATTTAAAGGAACTGTTCTCCCAAATGTTAAAAGTCTGTCATCATTTACTCACCCACATGTTGTGCCAAACCTGTACTGTATGACTTTCATTCTGTAGGACACAAAGGGAGATGTTGAGCTGAATGTTCATGCGGCTCTTCTCCATTTTATGAATGCATACATAATATTGTTTATGAATAAATAATTTTTTTCTTTCTCTGTGGGCATTTTGCTAACGCTATGTGTTGTTTAATTAGGGTGCTCATACATCCTGGGCAGGATTTCTAAATCGTACTATTCTAAAATGTCCCTTTGTTTTGACATGTCCTCATAGGCTTATTTGCTTTGAGTCGACCGCTCTCTGTAGATCCCGCCTTCTCACACAACATGATTGGTCAATTATTTACAATGCCTGCATGCTATTGGCTGAACTACCTTTCAAACATTACCTTTAGCAAGTATGAAAACAATGTCAACAACCTGGGGCCTGTTTCTTTAAACAAGTTTACAAAAAAAGTCAGCTTTATTTCAGTTAGTCCCTGTCTACACAAATGTGTTTATTTTTAAACCCGCAGCTTTTTCTACACAGTTTGGCCATTCGTCCACACACAAACGCAGCGCCAGGTCACTGAAACCAAACATTTTTGAAAACGCCTGCCAGGGTGAAGATTTTCAAAAACTCAGGTTGCAATGTTATTGTGTAGACAGCGAAACCAGAGTTTTTGGCTTGTGACGTAGGCGCCTGCGCTGTTATCTCCTCCTACAGGAAACTTTTTCAGGCTTCTGATTGGCCAACATGGTTTTAACGGTTGAGATTATATCGCCAACTGTTGGCTTGGCATGTTCTTGACAGTACGTCATAGCGTGCGTTTGCGTTTTCATGTGGACGGAGATTTTTTAAAAACGGAAGAAGGAAAAACTCTGTTTATAAAAATACCCGTGTATGTGTGGACATGGCCTTATTATCAGTTGATTAGGTTCAAAATAAGTCAGAATAACTGGAATAAGCCTGGCTTGTTTGGTAAACTTGTTTTATGAAACAACCCTACGGACACGTTTGGCAATTTAGAGAAGAGGACATGTGACGACTGTTTGTTTAAGCATCTAAATACCTTTCAGATACAGGTACGAAGAGCATCATAATGTGCGTCGGATGGAGTCACATCATCGCACTCATCTTTGAGGTCATTTTACACCGCAAATCTTCAACCCTTGACTCTTACTGATAATGTGTTTTATATTTTGACACCATCAGAGGTCATGATGCATTCCTCTTGATGGCATTACTGGACGGACTTCAAACATGTCAGTTGCCGAACACTGTAGTACCGCTGTCAGATCGATCATGCCTTTCAAATTAAATTCCAGACCGGCGCTGCTGGAAGCTGCTCACAGTTATGAGACGCTTCTCTAAATCAGTGAAGTTATCTGGACCGTGGACACATTCATGTGTCTGAACAACATTAAATGTGGGCTATTATGCAACAATTTTGGCCGTAAATCAATGAAGCCCCTAATAGAAGCTTCCAGTCCATTTTGAAGTGGTTCCTTATGGGAGAAAGAGACTTTGTACACATGCGTTTAATATTTGTCATGTGAAATTTAGTTCCCGGATTACAATGGCTGCAAAGATCAAATCTGTTCCCTACAATATGAAGCAGATGAATTTGTGCTTAATTTGATAAAAAAAAAAAAAAAAAAAAATACTTGAATGCAAAAAGACGAATCAATGTGCTTTATAGCCCGAGAATGAAAACAAGCTGCACTGGTCACAGGATATAAATGCAACAATTATTACAATATTTTCAAGGCGGCCACTGTGCTGATATCTTTTATTTATTTCTCCATACATTTTTGCAATGGATTCAGTGCAAAATTTCAGCTGATTCAAATGACCAATGTCTGATGGAAGGTGTTTGAAAACCATTAAATAAATTATATATATATATGTGTGTGTGTGTGTGTGTGTGTGTGTGTGTGTGTGTGTGTCTCAAATTTATGTGACATAACTGGTCATCTAATTAATGTTGAAGAACAAAATGTGAAAGTATGTACTAGTTAGGCAGAATATGTAAGATTTTTTTATTAAAAGATCCAAAAACTACTAGAACAATGTTATATATTTTGCTGACTTGTGTACTTACGTTATCCCAAATGTTTCGAAGAATGTTTAAATCCAGAGAATCAGCAGTTTTAACTAGTGACATGGACCGTGCCCATAATGTCATTGTGTCGCCTGCCAATGACGTCATAAACCTTCGATTTCCGGTTTTGTAGAAAACATGGAAACACCAAAGACGCTTTAATATGTTTTGCGTTTTAATAGACGGAAGACGACTGCACAGAGTAGCATTATAACAGAACTTTTAAATGTATCTAGTATGATAAAACAGCGCTGCTTTACCCCACATACGCACGACCGAAAGGAGCAGAAGCAGTCGACTGTGGCATAATAAAAGCTCTGCTGCTTTCGAGCCGTGATCACACTCCTTCAGCAGCCTCGTTTCGCTTCGACGGCTTTCAGCCTCACCCTGCTTCATTCTACTACGTTAATAAATGATTAGCTCAACCATGAACATGATTTCTGCCCAAGTCCCGTCGGACTGCATCGGCTGTGGGGATGAAGACCACAACTCCCTTGATTCCACACTCAGTCACGGTGTCATCAAACTATGCCTTTGTTTCTTTATTTATTTTGACTCTGCACCCCCTAGCGGCAAAAATTACATATTGTGCCTTTAACCACAGACCATGTACTCATAAATAATATAAAAAAAAAAATACTAGTCAATTTTTTAGAAATGGATGTCATGAGTAATTATCTTGATTGGGCTAAAATAGTAAAATCAGACAATTAGGTGAAATGTGGAACTATTAACACAATTCTTTTGCTGCCTTGCAAGCACTTATATTTATTTTGACAAACACTGATTTCATTGATGTTTTGAAGCATTTCCTTTTAAAACCAGATGGATGGGGTGAGACAAATCAAAACCAATAACCTTTAATGTAGGCTTGAAAGCAATGAAGTTACTTTAATTTTTTTTCAACTTTTAGTAGCATACAAGAATTTAGATCTCATGCATGGGCTAAAAAGCCAGCATTTTGATTTCATAAGCCCTTTATTTAATGACACCAGCAATGATATATGAATCTTATGCAAGAAAAAAAAGCACATTTAATATTTTCAGTAGTTTTATTGAAAAATGCCTCCTCTGTTTCAGAAATAAATAAGAAAATAAGGCTGTGGAATTCACAATGTGCAGTTACAAACATGAAGCAGCAATACTATATATATATATATATAGTTTTGCACGCAAATGCCAAAACTGCATTTGAAACCGATAAAACAACAATTACAACAACTATATTCTGGATTAAAAACGGAAAAGAAACAACTACAAATGAAAATTAAAAAAAAAAACTAAATATACACCACAGACATGCAATTCCACCTTTGGTAAAAATCAGCTGTGAGCTTAAATCAAACATTCATCCAATATAATCAATATCAGATTTATAATATCATGATGGAGGGCATGTTTTACTGCAGATGTTAACAAAAAAACAAAACAAAAAAAACAAAGACACTCTCTCAGGTGAATGAAGACAGAAATGGATAATAATGTGTATTCGTACATAAATGATGATTGGTGAATATGCGGATGGCTGGAAGAGGCGATGATCTTTGGAAACTCTTCAAAGTTAATAAATTATCAAACACCTTTCACCTGCACGCTGCGATGTGTGACACGTCAGTGATTCCAATCGGACACATATTCAATGCGATTTTACAAGCGATGGAGTACAGAAAGAAGCTTTGAGGTTATATTAGGAGATTCATGCATCTGATCTGCTGAATTCACACATGGTTTGAAGGGTTAAATTATCTGTACAAGCCGTCAAAATGTCAACAAACAAATAACATGAGCCAATGATACCCCCCCCCCCACCCCTTTTTTTTGTTTTTTACCAAGCTTTCCTTTCAGATCCTGTCTCTGGCAGTGACCTCTTGCGCCGTTGGTTTGGTGAGATCTCAAAGTCTTCTTCTGGGATTGGGACTATTTGCTCGGCATCAGGTGGATACTGTTCTGCTTGGAGATACGGCAGTGGCCAGTTGAGTCACTCAAGAAGCAAAATACGATTATTACCTTTCTCAATCTGGCTACGGTAAGTGCAAGGGGTTAGAAACTGCTTGTCGATGAGTTGTAAATGGGTCAGTGCTATATGTATGTACTTTACACACAGCAGGGTCTAAAAGCCTGAAACCTCAAGTGAAAACCCTTCCAAATTACATTTGATTTACAAGGTTTGATATTACTAATTAGATGAAAGATCTTCAACTTTTCTTTTTCCCACAACTCACACAAGGTCATGGGTTCAATTCCCAGCCAGTGCACATGCTGACAAAATAAATAATTTGAATACAATCTGACCAACTTGGATAAAAGTGTCTGCCAAATACATAAGATTCAAATGAAACCACAAGCTTCAAAATCTCAAAACATTGTTTTCCAGATTCAAAAATAAATAAAAAAATTCAATGAGGTTTCAGACTTTGGGACCCCAATGTTTGTATATAGGGTTAATCCAGGATAATTGGACCATTTTTTTCCAATTAGACCAAAAAGTTGCCTGATACCTGAATTCATCCTTTATTTATAGAAGTAGTAAAATAACTATCAAAACTACTGTCTGCTGATATGGGCAAGTTTGCCTGCTAAAGAAAAATATCAACGTGAGAACCAAAGTCAATAATTCAACCACACACCCATGATCTTCTAAACCCTTACTTCCAGCCAAATGAAAGAGAAATGATCTCACTGATACAGAAATGAACCTTTAGGAAATGAAACTGGCAAGATGAGTGCGTACATACTAAAGGAGAAAAGAAAAGAAACCTCCAGGGTCCGGTGAACAAAAAGAAACTGGCCCTCAGCAAACGTCTGTGAGATCACTTAAGGCACGCAGTAAAATAAGAGGCACTAGTGTCAGCATTATGCAAGCAGTTGAATTCAAGCTCACTACGAGGGTTAAAACTATAGTTTTTTTAGTGGACTGGGCTTCACTTACTAGGCATGATTAGTTTACGTCCAGATAAACAAAAACTCTTGGAGTTAACATGCTAAATGACAGTTGTTTTGGCTACAGATCCACCTGGTTAGTATTTGTTGTAGTTGCTGGTGTGTTTTTGCGTGTTTTGGTCATGCGTCTCCAGCCGACTGCAGCTTGTTTTCGGTTGTTTTGTCTGCCGTCACTGATGCCCGTGGCTGTGAGTTGTGGTTAGTACCCATCCGCAGATCGTAATCTCTGTTTGTTGCTTTTATCTGTTTGTTTGCTTTTGTTCAATAGTGTTTGCTTAATCATCTCCGTGGTTGGTTATCCGCACAGAGCCCAATAACATGTGATTTTCTCAGGATTTCAAAGTGTAAGCAGCACAGGTGGTTTAGAAAGTTTATGAACCTGGAACAGGTCAAAGAGGGGGTTAGAATTCTTTGCCAGACAAATCACAAACTGAACATTAGCTTCTGATACTGTGATACTAAATAGGGTGAAAATCCGGAGCATATTTCCTTCCGAAATCAAAAGAAAAGTTAATTTAATGGCTTTGTAACAACTGACTTATTGAATAACAATTTTGGCCTCAGAGTTAGCATATGACTTTTATAGAGAATTCTTAATATTTTGTGCATTACAGAAATGTGAATTATTTTTTTGTATTGCTGTACAGTTCAAAAGTTTGGGGTCGGTGAAATAATTTCATTAAGGAAAGGATGCTTTAAAATGAAGACAGGAGTAATGGCTGCTAGAAATTCAGCTTTGCATCACAGGAATAAATTACATTTTAAAACATATTACAATAGAGAACAGTTATTTTAAAGTGCAAATATTTCAAAATATTACACAATATTTTAGTCAAACAAAAGCAGCCATACAACGAATCTCTGTTTATGTTGAAATAATGCCATCGTAAAAATGGCTGCACTTTATTTACTTTTATATTTTTGATTTTGGAATGAAATATGACTCGTGCATGTTCTTGAAAAGTTTGGTAAGATTCACCCATAATAATCTGCATTATTCAGCTGTAACTAGCTACATCATCTTCTGCTCAGTTCATGCACTGTGTTACACTACACATGCTATTAATGTTATTTCTACTGTCATGCACTGGGCACAGCTAAAACATGAGGGACGTACCTCTGTAACCCTGTCCGTTATATGGCATGCCGACACACTGAGAGGAGTCACAGTAGCCAGGCGGGCCGGGTGGGCCACGTACACCGGCGACACCGTTGCGACCGGGCTGACCGCGGCTGCCCGGAGGGCCGGTTGAACCGGGAGGGCCGATTCTGGACTCACCAGGTGGGCCTACAGAAATCAGGAAAAATATTGCCTTAGAAACGACTTTTTAATGTGACATAAATAGGGGTTTAAAAGAGAATCTGCTTTCAGAAATTACACTTGTGCCACATTGGCATTCTTTTATTTTATATATTTTTTTTTTATAAAATTGTAGCATGAAATCATACATGCATTTTTATCTGCAGTGTAAATGTTCAGTGGAAATAAATCTCTGTACCATTAGAATTACCAAACAGAACTGGATAAACAATGACTGTTTCCAAACAGGTTTCCGTCTATGAAAAGGGGCTTAAAAGAGAATTAACTTTCAGAAATATTTTCGATTTGACTGCACTGATACTGATCTGAACTGAATAATGACACTATTTTCTTCAGAAGAGCTTTCTTCATTCCTCAATAAAGTTTATCATTATAGAGGAACTTTTGCAACATTGATACAGTTACTGAAAAAAAAACCGTGTCTAATCTGAATAATAGCACTATTGTCTTCTTTAGAGCTGCTTTATTGCTATATTCAATTTGTTTCATAACTGGTGAACTTTTTAACATTGACACTGCCATTGAACTCAATCGAATCAAACATGAATGTCTACCTGAATAATGGCATTATTATCTTATGTTGAGCCGCTTTACAGCTGAAAGGGACATAATTTTATAAGTGTTGAAATTTTACAACACTGCGTTTTTTATTTCTGTGAAGCTGCTTTGAAAAAATCTGTATTGTATAAAGCGCAATATAAATAATTGTGATTTAACTTGACAGTTTCTTTGAGGGAAAAGTCATTTTTTAAGTGTTACGTAACTTAAAACACAACACATCCAACGGCTCTGTGTGTCTAAAAATGAAAGTGGCGGATGTGAGTTCAAATATAGCATAATCTCCTTCTAAGAAAAAGGGGGTAGGGGGGGACGGCCCAGTAAATCACAATTTTCCCTGATATTTCCAAGTTTTTTCATGACTGTATTCCTCATCTAGATGAACTCCAGTAAGTGAGGTTTCAGCACATAAAACATACCAGGTGGTCCAGTGGCTCCTCTCTGTCCTTTCTCTCCGATGCCTGGACTTCCTCTGTCACCCTTTTCTCCAGCTGGTCCTAATGAAAACACACACAAACATGCCATAGCCATAGCCAAGTGTCTTACTTAAACTCTTGCAGCAAGATTCCATAAAGGGTTCCATAAAGAGCCATTCTTAAAAGAACCATTTTTTTTTTTTTTTTTTAGTGTGAAGAACATTTTTCCATAGTTAAGAACCTTTTGTGGAATGGAAAGATTCTATGAATGTTAAAGGTTCTTCATGGAACCATCAATCCCAAGAAAGAACCTTTACTTTTAAGTGTATGAGAGAGTGTTTCCTATTAATTTAGACAGCAAACCACATGGCAGCTCACTATGCATCAATTATTTGTCTTAGCATTTCTACATATACTGTACAGCGAGGGCAGTAGTCCAAACTAACCACAGTTCTTGAGGATGATTAAAATCACATGGCTGTATTTGGCACGGTTTTCTGTTTATGTTTTGGTTTGGCTGTTGTTTCAGGTACCTTGATCTCCCTGGCGACCAGGCAACCCTGGACTTCCGGGAAGGCCATTTCTGCCCATCCGACCGGGCTCTCCGCGTGGTCCCATGGGTCCAGGAGGTCCAGGGAGGCCAGCAGGCCCTGGGCTGTTGCTTTGATAGTTGCTGGGGATCTGGTTCAGCACTTCGTTGAATCGACCCATTTGTCCTGTATAATGGAAACCATGAAACAGCAGATTTGAATGAAATGTAACCCTTGGGATCATCTGAACATCATGTCTCATAACATCTTTTAGACATAAGTACACTACTGTTTGGGGTTAGAAAGAATTCAATATTTTCATTGAGCAAGGCCATGGTAAACTGATCAAAAGTGACAGTAAAGTCATCTATAATGTTACAAAAGATTCAAAAGATTTCAAAGAAATACTATTCCTATGAAATTTCTAATTATCAAAGAATTAAGAAAAAAAAAAAATCAGCGTTTCCACAAAAGTATGAAGCTGCACAATTGTTTTCAACATTGATGATAATCAGAAATGTTACTTGAGCAGCAAATCATCATATTAAAATGATTTCTGAAGATCATGTGACACCGAAGACTGGAGTAATGATGCTGAAAATTCAGCTATGATCACAGAAATAAATTACATTTTACGATATATTCACATAGAAAACAGTTCTTTTAAATTGTAATAATATTTCACTGTATTTTTTATTGAATAAAAGCAGTCCTGGTAAGCATAAGAGACTTTTGAGCAGTAGTGTATATTTGCAGTATACTTGATTGCTTAAATTGCATAAAACCTTGCATGTAGTTTTCTCGATTTGAATCGTATAAGTCGTTTTTTGTTTCAGAACAGTCTACTGGATGAAATGCATTACCATTCACGAGCTGTTCGCACACTTGTCTGGCAATAGAGCGCATCATGCTCTGGGATGCGATGTCTCCCTAGGAAGATGAATACGAGATGTTAACGTCTCCTCCACTCAAACTCTTGCGAAATGATGAAAGCAGATATTAAAATCATCACTCACTCTGTCTCCTTTGTCTCCTTTAACCCCAGCAGGTCCCTGTATGAATGAAAATCATATTTCTCTTTAAATAGACTGTGACGCATCCAAACATGAACTAAAATCACTGGCTTGCTCCTGACTTATGCCCAAAACCACACTGTGCGTTTCAGTGAGTAAATATTTAGTGAACTGAATTGCAAACAAGGTGGATCACATTAGACTATTTCCTTTCTTAACTTTTTGGATAAAAAAAGGTCAATAATAGTTTTAATATGTTTGGTGAAACTCATAGAAAGGTGCCACTTGTGTTTTGTAAGACTAAACAATTAACTATTAAAAGAAACAGATCAGATGTTTCTTCAAAAAGAAGTAAAAGTAGACTAAAAGCAAGTCACTAGTTGTTATACAGCGAGTATTCATCTGTAAAATGAATATAAACAGCAGATCAGATCATTTGATGAGAAATGCTAAAGTTCATACTGAAATTTCTGATGTGACTAAATCTTGGCAAATCTGTGCACAGTTTCAGAGATCTAGAAGTCTAGAAGAAACACAGATGAGATTACTGGGGTCTTTTTCTCAGAAGGAATATCAGCAGGAGACTTCAGCTCTCAAACAATAGATATATTAAAGAGATTTTTCTTTTCTTTTCTTTGTTGACCAATTTAGCGATTTAGTGTCAGTGCCGTTTATGTTTAAGAAAACCAAAAGGTTTCATACCGGAACACCTGTATCTCCATTCTTTCCAGGCTTTCCAGTAGGTCCCGTCATTCCAGGGGCTCCTGGGGGTCCCTGAACAAAAGAATAACAGCTCTGGTCTTCAGCAAAACAGATGTCTGCAATACAGTCTCACATCTGGGTAAAAGAAAACAAATATAACCCCCCACCCCCCAAAAGAAAAACCCAAGAACGTACCATTGGTCCTTGTGGGCCCATGGGTCCTGGGGGTCCCTCCTTCCCTGGGGGTCCCTGTGTCGATAACATACATGCATAGATCCACATAAGACTGATAACACACGTTCATATATATAAAATATTTATATAAAATATTATAATATGATTTTAATATAATGATATAATTAAAATGAAATTTGTCATTTGATTTTGGGGTGAAATATGCTTAAAAAATAAATTTTTATGAGAATTACCCTAATGAGTTGTACACTGAAAAGTCTTCACTCACCCGTATTCCAGCCGGTCCAATAGGCCCAATGGCACCAGACGGTCCCGGTGGACCTAGAGAAAGAATGGAAGAAAAAGCAAAAGCTAAAACTAACAGTCTCAGTGCCAGAGTCTCACACCAGGTTCACATTAGCACAGGTCGCTTACCTCCGACCAAACAAATCAAACTACTTTCCACAAACAATTCCCCACCAACACACAAGATATCCTTCCATTTCTTTCTTTCTTTCTTTCTTTCTTTCTTTCTTTCTTTCTTTCTTTCTTTCTTTCTTTTTGTCAATCCAGCTTCTCCTTTGATGTCTTGGCATTAGATTTACAGGGTACTTAATATATTCCAGATCCGTTTTACTGGATGTTATAAACCCTGGCTGCATTCTCTGCAAGTCATTAAATGCATGTTGTTATAGCAACTCCTCCAACATGGTCACCTGCACGGCTCAGCCCACTCTTCATTAAGAGGGATCGGATATCGCAGCCCTTCCTGGAGAATTTACAAAACCACAACAGTGAGAAAAATGTCTGCCTTCCTTTGTCTCCCTCTTTATTTGTTAATTAACTCAAATAAACTTCTCTCCTGCGTTTAGACTGCATTAGCATAACACTGCCAGGTTTTATTTTTTCACAGAAACCAGTTGCACCAGGAACCTATGCTCATTTCGTTTTTTTGATTGTAATTTATCACATAATCATAATCACCTTGTCATTCCAAATCTTCCAGGCTTTCATTAGATAAATGTTCATTGTGTTCTTTTACATAATGGCCACTGAAGCTTTCAAGTTTAAAAAAATGACAAAAACACTATAAAAAAAAGGCCATATGTCTTTGGGAACAGAAATTAAAGTTTTTATTTGCCAAAAATATTACCCTCCCTCTGTAGCTGTCAAGTCTTATGTAAATAGGGATTAATTCAGTCACAAAGTTATCATTCGGCTTCTGTTCGGCTCCTGAATACAAAGCACAATTTGTGTGGATTTTTATGGTGTCTTTAAAAAAAAAAAAAAAATCAATAAACTCATACAGTTTCAGAAAGACATGTAAAGATGCCAGAATGTATTATTATTATTATTATATGAAATTATAAATATATACAAAATTATTATAAAACCTAATAATATATATTTTTTTTAAATCAGCATAATTAAATATACTACAGCTATACAAGATTTATGCACATAATTATACTTTACGAATGTATTAAATGTATGTATGTATGTATATATATATATATATATATATATATATATATATATATATATATATATATATATATATTTACATTTATTTTTATTTCATATATTATTTTATATAAATTATATATTAACATATTTTGTATTCACATTGCATAAAAAATCTTAATGGTCCTAAAACTTTTGACTTCATACAAAACTTTTAATTATGTCATTAAATCACTTGCTTTGCCGCTATCACTTCTATTTGTATAGTAATTTATTCGGTTATATAATACGTTATCTTTGGCTTCAGATTTGAATACAGCACACAAGTCGTATGGACTTTTATGACACTTTTTATGGTGTCTTTTGCTTTTTAATCAAAGCATGAAAGATTCTGCAAAACATCTCCTGTTGCGTTGCATGAAAGAAACACAGTTTTGGAAGAACATGAGAGTGAGTAAATGATGCCATAAAGTTCATTTTCAATATATAGTGCAACCCAAACCAATTCTGGTGTTTGTCTTGTATAAGATATTACAAACTATGTCTACAAAACCACCACCAAAATCAATCTCAAGATCCTCTTCACTAGCTCCACACATGCTCTAAACAGTCCAACAAAAAGAACAGGAGAGTTTAATGGGGAACCACAAAGTGGCACTGATTAGGACTCGACCCACATGTTATCTTGTGGCGTGATCTACAACTATTGTTCAGCGCTGCCTCCCAGCCATCCCCCTTCCTGAGTTATGATCTAACGTTTGCCACATGGAGCTCATCCAGAGAGGTAGCGCGGGCTGCGGAGAGCAAATAATCCTCCCATTTCCCCCCTAAGACTCGGGCTGATCTCCAGAGCAACACTTACTTTCTGTCCAGGTAAGCCAGCGTCGCCTGGATCCCCCTTTGGACCTGGACGACCCTGTGTGGAGAAAATAAAAGGAGATAGACCTGTCAAAAGAGCGCCCAAAGCTTTGGTAAAGCGCTTCAGCGTGATCCAAAGAAAAAATAAACACATATATCAGTTCAGAGAACATAGACAAGAGGGAAAACAAGATATCTAGAGTCTGTCTGTGCAAAAGTCACTGCCATCATACTGCAGTATTGTGGGTAGTTTTAGGGTGTTGCTATATGCTTGCTATGGTTTTCTGGGTGATTGTTAAATCCAAAACTTTAGGTATGGCTTTAACGTGTGTTTACAGCAAGGACAATAACAATAAAGATTAAAAACAAATTCGAAATTTTTAGTTTCGAAAAGTTTTAAAAAGCATTCCAGTTCTATGAGAACAGACCTTGGTCAGGGTGATGCCATATTTAATTTTTGACAGGAATGAAAACGAGGCTGCGAGGGATTGAAGTTCAACACCATACCGATTGTTCAGATGACGGAATGTCCAGGAAATGTGAAAAACTCCATTAAACAGTTGTGAGTTGTGGAAATGGCGTGATCTAGGGTGTTTACACAGTGTGTACCATCGTAAAGACTGTAGGTCTATTCCTCACACCCTCATTTACACCTGTGTTACATTCAATATGGTGTCTAACCTGATTAAGGTCTATAGAAAAGAAAAGTCCATACCACAACTATAATGATAACAACACATAGGAATTAAGCCAATCAGAATTAACTTAACACAAAAGTGTTAATAATAGCAGGCAACAAAACTGCAGCATGTGCTCTTAATAAACAGAATGTTATCGTTTGTTGGTATGGATGCTAATATAGCTTATATTGTTATTGTTATAGAGGTCCCTTCCAAATGAAGCAGCTTTAAATGGTTAAACATAGCACATTCAAGTTGTAAAAGTTGAACAAACTTGAATCTAAAGTGAAATCCACACGGTGAGATGTCACATGTTGTGGATTGCTAGTGAGATTACTGCATTTTGCCTGATGTACATCTGATCACTTAGTAAAACATCAGCACTGGGGCTGCGCAATAGTGGAAAAAAACAGACATTGCAATATTTGTTTTTCTGTGATATATAGTGTATTAGCGATAATAGTGATTTTGTTGTAATACAAAATAAAAATAATACAAAAGCTGAAAAATTGCTTTTTACACTGAAGTGCAAACCATCTTTTCAGTTCCAATTGTTTGTGATCCACTCAATGACTATAAAATAATGATTTTATAGTAAAAAAAAAAAAATTTAATTAAAATAAACAAGCGACAATATTACTGTACCTAAAATATTAAATTTACAGTAGTAGTCAATAAAAATATACTGAAGTAATTAACGTCTAACTTCTATGATATCTTATGTTTTAATTTCTTAAACCATCAAGATTTTATTTTTTTTCAATTTGAGAATTGCAATATTGCATTATCAGTTTTATACAGTATATATTTATGTATGTATGTATCATGCAGTCCTCTCTTTAAGCCACATGATTTGAGGAATCAGAGCGAGTTACACACTGATGTTTAATACTTAGACTTATTGGTTTGTTTCAAACCTTTAACCCCATGTATGAGCGATAGTAATAGTGCTGCTTGCAAACAGCACTAAAACGCAACAGCTGAAATGGAGAGGGGAATAAATCCAGTGAGATTTGTGTGCTAGCAGCAGGATCAGGCAGTTTAAAGTGCTCTGATGTGCGTAAAGCCCCCAGACACGCAGGAATGCTGAATCCAGCGCTCGCTGCCATAATTATGCCTCCGCTACAACTCCGGGGATAATAAATAACCTGAATAATCCCTGTTTGGTGTGAGGAAGGATTTACAACCAGCTACTGACTTCTGAATGTGTGAGGAGACAATGGATGCATGGTGAAAACTGAGATGGACTTACAGCCTCGCCAGGGATGGAGCGCCCACTAGGGCCCTGTGGTCCTGGAGGGCCCATCGGACCAGGCAAACCCATCTCTCCACGTGGGCCCAACGGACCCTGCAGGAACAAACACAGTCAATGTATGAAGATGTCAACGTTCAATCCTGTAGATAAACTTGATGAATTATCTGTAATGTACAGGTTAAGACCATTCTGACTTAACAGAGAAGGATAAGCAGATTACTCACGGCTTGACCAGGTTCTCCTCTTTCCCCTCGTGGTCCTTTACTTCCAGGTGCACCCTGGGAAAGGAAGAAAATGTGTGGAGAAATGACAGAGAAAATAGTCCTGATATCAGTCCAATCAATAAGAACATAACGCTAACTATGAATTCAAATTTTGACTACACCTGAATTAATATTAATTAAAATCAGAAATCTCCACTTCCGTAGCGCTTACATACATACAACGTTACAGTTTTATTCTTGACTATATTCGGGAGGTTTTTACAGAAGAGTTTGTTGATGAAACACTTCAAACAAAACTATATTAATAATATTTTCACATTAAATTTTCCTATAAATTTCAAACCTTTTACTGTCAATCTTTATTAGCACACTTCAGTTGACTTACCACTGGCCCTTGAGGCCCCTGGGGCCCATTACTGTCTGAGGTGCATGTGCAGGCATTGGGAAGAGGTGGACATTTGGATTCATCTCTCTGAATGACAGAAGAAAGAAAAATATAAGAACAAATGGTAGAATAAGCAACAACATCAGTGACCATCAACCATCTAAAAACTATTTCCTGATATATGTGGATTGTGTGAATGTTTAGCTCATGGACAAATTAAAATGCAGTTTATCATCATGCAAAAATTAAGCTTTTCAGGTTATGTTGAAACACTAAATATAATGGCAGAAGATAAGAAATCAAGAAGTCGACATCATTATCACAAAGATAAAATGTGTGCAAAAAGGTAAATAAGGTGTTTGTTTGTTTGTTGTTTGTTTGTTTTATTAGCTTTGGTCGCATGTATGTAGCCATTGTATTTATTATTGGAGGAACCAAATCATGGTTAAAAAAATAAAGAGAAATACAGAGGTGTCTTGCTTCTGGTCGATCATTCAAAATTTGCAAGTGATCCAATGCTTGCATTTTTTGAGATAACTGGCTGGTTTTAGTTAAACAAATAAAACTCACTAGTAGCCTCTCTGGATACCTACTGTAGTTTCCAAATTACATGTTTTATAACAACACCTTTTTGCCATCATTTTGTGAATTCAGCCGAAAAAAGAGATTTGCCCATCACAAGTAGTTCAGTTAGTTTGACAGACAAAATGAAAATGCTTAGCACAGCAATTGGTTATTTGAGCTAAAAGTCATTTATCTGTCATAAGGTCGAATGTCACTGTAGCTTTGACTTTGAGCGAGGCTTAATAGCCGTAACAATTACTATAATAAGTACACTGCATATCACCTTGGATCTTGGATGTAATCTCAACTATGGCAAAGTTTTGGAAAGCTGTCATTTCTTCCACATAAATCTTTGTCTTTGTTTCTGTATCCTTTGGCTTTGGGTGTGAGGACAGGCCACATAGCTACAACACGGCTAATTAAAACCTCTTGTGTTTTGACTGTCAGAAGTACCATAAGCAGAATAATATTTTTCTTATGGAAGACGGAGTTTGGACACAGCTGCTCTCATGGTTTGCATTAATAGGCACATATAGTGATTGTGTGAAGGCACTTGAATTCAACAATTTCACACTTCACAACTAAGAACCGCAAGTGAATGACAGTCAAACATCTCTTTTAAAACCCATGTGCTGTTGACAAACCAAATAAAATGGAAGAGCGCACAACGAGAGATCAAAGAAAGGAAATGCTCTAACAATAGCGAGCAGCTTGGCCAAGCACAGATTAAATGTCATGTTTGAATGTGTTCGACGGGGACGCATCAGAAACATATGGAATTGTATGACAGATCCGTCTGGGTGGATGAAGGAGGAGGAGGTGATGTAGGAGGTGTGCGTGAGAGTCGATTGACTTGTTATTTGTTTTCAATCCAAAGTGACTAAACAGCAACCCCTCTGGAGCAGTCTGGGGTTAAAAGCCACAGTGATCAAAGGCACGGGGTCGGATGTAAACAGTGTGGGTCATGGGTCATCCGTACCTGAAATTTAACCCAGCATTTGTGTTCTTCACCTTTGTGTAACCCTGGCTAGGTTTGCAACAGCTGTTCATAAGTTCTTAAATAAATTGGGAAATCCACACTAGAGGCTATTTTTCAAAGATCACTGGAGTATGTTTTACTAGAAAATCTGATTTCATTCTTTCTACTTCAAAATTATCATGAATTATTTGTGAATTTTACTAGCCACTTCTGTGTAGAATTAGTTTCCAAACCAATTATACTAGCCTGGTTGCACCATTTGATGTCATAATGCTGAATGTAGCTAGTAGGTCGAAAGCTCGTGGAATATGACAATTACTCTAAGTGATTCATTCGAATAGATTTCCATTGAAATGCACACACATATTAAAGTTCATAATTTATGTTCAAATAACATTCAGAAATTGTATCTGAAACTAATAAGGATTGAAAAATATTGATATATAGCATAAGAAATGACAATTATTTATTCTGATTTTATTTGACACGTACAACACTGATCGATCCACATATAGGCACACTGTTAAGATCTGGGCTGCATTTCCCAAAAGCTTCATAAGCCTAAGAAGCTCGTACGACTGATCTTAATATTATGGTCTGTTTCCCAAAAGCATCGTGACTTAAGTAGCACTTGAACATCATCGTAGATCTACGAGTGCTCTGGAGTAATCGTAAAGTGCTAAGTGCATGGTAAGAAGTGCATTTCTGCGGTCACCTGCAGGACAATCGGCCTTTAACTTTATTCAAGTGCAATGTGATTAAAAGGATTTGATTGTAATGAATCAATGAATGAATTTATAAATGAATTAATTAAAAACACAAATACACAACTAAATGAAATGACTGAACAAAAAATGAATAAAAGAAGTATAGGAAATATGTTTCAAAGACTGGGGGAAATCTGTCATTGACTTACTGAAGTGCACAAGTAATGGACCCGGAAATAACGTCTCTATATTGATATTACTATAATATATATTTTTATATATACATTGTGGATATACATTATCCTGCTTATTACACGGCTACTTGCCACATAAGTAAATAATTAGATGCAAAATATTGATTTGAGTTGAAATATTTGAACACAAAGCTTCCGTGAAGACAGCAGTTGTGAGCAAGTGGCAATTCAAACTAAACGGACATTTAAGGGAAACGGTGCAGGAAAACAACGTATTACACAACATTTCACCACAAAATAATTAAGGCAATAAAAAAATTAAGACAAAAATGTTTTAAAATCTTACAAGTTTGTTAGTTCTCTTATAATCCATTACAGCGTACAAAACAATCGTAACAAAACGGCAGCAGCTGCATCTGTATGAAACGAGAGTGAGTCCGCGATACCAGGATGACATAATTAAACAATTGTACACCATTTTGAATCGAGTTTTAATATTTTATTAGCTAAACAAACGCAAAGCTTTCCCCAAGACAAAAATAGTTCAAGCAAGAGTACAGCGCCGACTGCTGTTACCCGGATGAGCCCGTGTTATTAGCTTTTACAGGTTGTTATCCAGGGATAACATACCTCGGAATGTCGCAACTGACCAATCAGAATCACGTATTCCACAGAGCCATGTAATAAATATTATTATATAAATATAATATAATATAATATTATAGTTATTATATCCGCATTGTCTGGAACGCAGCATTAGGTTAACATTTCAATAAACGAGTGTGTACTACAGTTATGAGCCATTCTATAAGGTGACATTTCAGCACTTGACAAACGGATAGCAACTCCTAAGTAGCACTTAAAGCAGGGCTACGTGCGATTGTGTTAAGTGCATTTTTGGGAAACGCACGTGAAACAATATTGAACGGTCGTAAAATGATTCGTAGAAAACGCTCTTAAGCGCTAAGATCAATCGTTATCGGGAAACCCGGCCCAGGTTTGTGTTGAAAAGCTGCCAACAATGTGATTTATTCACATAATGTTATGTCTTTTAAAATGTAGATGAGTGTATATGTCACCATTATCATATATGTCAAAAGGACTGGCATGTAAAAAAAAGAGCCTATTGATAAAATTCAGTCAAACTGCTATTTTATTACAGTCATTACTCCTGGTCGGAGACTTTGGTAAATATTTAGTTTATACTGTACATAGAGTAATGTGACAACTTCAAAAGTTTATTGGTGCAATACTAAAATATTTAGTAGCGTCAAAACTAAGTTGTAGCTTATGCACAGCTGGTGTGACCGGCAACTGATCTCTAGAAGCTTTCTTAAAGTTTTCTCTTACCATTGAAGGAAGGTCACAACATCTGTCCCTGCTGGTCCAGCCGAGACTGCACACAATGTCAAACATCTGGAGCTGAAACTGCCCAACCAGAGAGAAAAAGGATGTTACACGTGTCTTTGATAAAAGCTCGCATTTTCAAGTATGGGGCTCAGACGCCCATTAACAGGATCCAGGCTGAAAAGAGCGAGAGCGGTGACCTCACGCTCAATGTGTGATAACAAAAGTTTGTTTTTGTACCAAGGTGCTCTTAAAAATAAAGGCTCCTTATTGGCATTGATGGTTTCATGAAGAACCGTTAACATCCATTGAATCTTTCCATTGCAAAAAAGGAAAGATTCATTTAGATTATCAAAATGTTCTTCCAACAAAGAAAGAAATGGTTCTTTTAAGAATTGTTCACTGAAAGGTTCTTTGGAGAATCAAAAATGGTTCTTCAATGGCTTTCGCTGTGAAAACCCATTTTTGGAAACCTTTATTTCTAAGAGAGCAAAGTGTTCAGTGTTTTCGGGTTTGAGCTCACTGTTGCCGATTCTCCTTTAGATCCGATAGATTTGGACATCTTTCCAAGCACTTGAAATCCATCCATCGATGTGTTTCCGGCTGGTTTAATCTCCTTCTCAGCCACTTCCTGGCAGTCCAGGTTCAGTTTGACGCTCTTGGAAGATACCAGGATGTGGAGCTGGAATAAAAGAAGACAGTTAGATATTCAAGCTTATAACAGACTCATGGGTCATTTTAAAGGAAGAACTTGCGTTCATCTTCAGCAAAGTCATTAAATAAGTCTCAGTTGGCAGTTTTCTGCTGTTGTTTTAAACTCTAAGAGCTTCAGGCCTTAATTAGGGATTTCTGGGAGTCTCTCTGTTCAAAGGGAGTGTTCTGGCCAGAGGCGCATATAAAAACCAGCAAGGTCCTTCAACACCAAATTCATCCTGACACACTCAAGGCGATGATAACAGCGAGTCCATTAAAAAATATTTTTACAGAGAATTTGGGAAAAATTGACAGCAGCAAACAAGAGTGTAAACTACATACATCATCACATATGACAGTGGGACTGTCAAACCATCCAGCCGATTTTGCCACTTCCTCTACAGATCGAGGGCAAATTACATTTACATTTAGTCATTTAGCAGACGCTTTTATCCAAAGCAACTTACAAAGTAGAAGCAATCAGATCAACGAGAGAGCAACAACATACAAGTGCTGTGATAAGTCTCAGTTAGTCTAGCACAGTGCACATAGCAAGGTTTTATTTTATTATTATAATTTTTTTTATAAATAATTAAATGCACTAAATAGTTGAACTTCTTTCAGCGTGGATGTATACTAAACTGGTAAACAGTATTTGACACTTTTCAGAGCAAAAATGCCTCCAATCTATGCAAATGAGGCTCAAAATAGCATACTTTTCTCACTACAAACTTACAAAGGATTTCTATTTCAAATAAATGCTGTTCATTTGAACTTTCTATTCAAAAAATCCTTAAAAAATAATCATGGTTTCCACAAAAATACAAATTGTATTCAACTTTGATAATAATAACAAATGTTTCTTGAGCAGCAAATCAGCATATTAGAATGATTTCTGAAGATCATGTGACACTGAAGACTGGAGTATTGATGCTGAAAATTCAGCTTTGCATCACAAAAATAAATTACATTTTTAAATATATTCAAATAGAAAACAGTTCTTTTAAGTTGAAATAATATTTCATAATATTACTGTTTTTACTGCATTTTTGATGCTGAGCAGAAGAGACTTTTTTCCAAACTTCTGAGTGGTAGTGTACTTTTACTCTTCTTAATCTTCCTCAATTCTGAGGAACTTACTGTTCACATGTACCAAATCCAACAGTGAAGGTACCAAACAAGGTTGTACAAAATGGTTTGTACAAAACTACTTGGCCTAGGATCATCTGATTCGTCAGTCATGTTAATTGTGTTGCTCAGGCTGGATGTCATGTGTTTGGTCCTGTAATTGCAGGTTGGCGCTGTATTTCTTACTGAATTGCCCCCTCAGAGTTGTTTCAGCTCTCTGATCTACCAAATCAATGTACACTGATATTCCCTGTTCACTCAAGTGCATGATGAAGTTGTTTCTCCATATGTCATGGACCGTCGGGCTGCCAAATCTTAAACACCAGCTGAACGCTGCGATGTAATCACATTTCTCCACCGCAAGCTAATGGAGGAGCTCAAAGCAGGACTGATGCTATGGATCAGGAATGGATTGGAAATTTGCGGTCAGCAAATAGAGGGGATGCGATTCTGATCTGACCGCAGAGGATTGGTCAGTATCAGTAAACATGCTGCAGGCCTGAGATACACTGAAGTTTACCTCACTATTGGGCTAAACAAAGCGAAAAAGACATGATATTCATTAGAACGATGGAGTTATTGTTACGGAGCCAGACCACCATCTTTCTGTGAGCGCTTAAACCAGTTTTCTTTCAAGTCTGGTCACAAACTGCCTATCAAACCTTGTCAATGTCAAACCTCACATGACATCACTAGACATCTACACAAATGTGGTATGTATTATCTAAAGCTGTTCCTGTGGTAAATGATTGTTTTCTGTTAAGCCTGGAGGTCCCCAGGTTCTTCTGTTCTCAATTATTATATTCCATATGGAATAATACAGCTTACTGCATAATTCACAGAAATAAAACTACTTTACAAAAAAAAAGAAAAAGTTAGTATAGGAAACAGAACACATTATGCAGGGTTTTCAAAGTTTTTGATGTCAAGGACCACGTAATATTATGAAGGACTCTCTTTTTTAAAATATAAAAGTATATAAAGACTTTAAAAACAACTGTGTGAGATTAGAGACAACCAAATTATTATTATTATGTTTTTATATGTTTATAATTGTTTTATCCAACAATTAAAAGTAAATAAAAGTATTATTTTTTCACAAAATGTTAAGGCCCGTTCACACCAAGGATGATATCTTTAAAGATAACGATAAAGATATAGTTCTAAAAATTGTTCTTAGTATTAAAGAATAGCAGAGTCTACACCACCTCTATAACGATAAAGGCACAGAGAAACTATATCGTTGAAATCACTTTCAGAACGTTTTTTTCCAGCTGATGAACGCTACAAACAATGACACCCGATGAGAATCCATTCTGCTATAATGAGCTTGAGAATTTAAAGTGGCGGACGAGTATGCGCTTAGAATAAACAGACAATATCGTTCACTGGTGTGGATGCTAATGTCTTTATCTTAATAGTTATCGTTCATGGTGTGAATGGGGCTTTAGGCTGATTTTTCACTTATTGTCGAAAACAAATGCTCTTAATAGAACCAAGTAATCAGAATTAATCTCACAATAATTGTTTGTAAAACCAATTAAACTTTTATACCATAATTATTACATTTGTTAAAATATTTTTGTAAAAATATCACAAAATATTTATTTTTTTCACAAAGATTTTTTTTCTTATTTTTGAAAACTAGTGGTTGAAATTTTTTTAATATTATTATAAACATATTATCTAAAAATATTTATTTTTCATCTTTTGCTCTAAGCCCTAATGCAGAATTTTTTTCTCTCTATAGAATAAAGAATAAAGTGATTAATCTCACAATTTCTGTACAGTCTTTAGGAAGCAGAATGAAATAGTAATAATCTAATTGTTAAACTTTTTCACTAATACTTTGTAAAATCAATTTTCATAGTCCTTTTGTGGCCCCAGTTTTGAAAAACATTGCACCATACTATATATCACCTGGATATTCCACATATGCAGCATTTTCACATACTGTGCACAATATACATACTGCCAAACAACAAGAAAAGTTTATTAGTGTGGCTTTCTGTACTCAATACTATGCACAGTGCCTGCTGTTTATAATCTGAAGCACTGTTTTTCTATTTAAAGTTTTGTTGGAACTGATTACGGTCATTTGATTTTGTTCATTTTGATCTGATCACTGGCAGCTGTCCTCAAACGTCCTCTTTAATGGCCACCTGTGGCCATTCAGAGGGAAGCAGGATCTTTTAAACAGATGACTTCTCCATTTCAACTGAATCTGCCACACGTTTGGACAGATCTTTCAAAACAGAGCTGTCCTCCATTTTAGCCAAATCCACTGAGGATATCTGAAGAATGATACATCTCTTCTGGCCACGCTTGCTTTCTCTAGGCTGCTTGAGAGCTTTCTACACGCTTGTGGTCATTTAGAGCTTGGTGTTAAAAGATTTTCAGAAATGAACATTCTGTCATTGTTGACTCACCCTCATACTGTCATAAATCTCCAAATGACTTTCTTCTGTGAAAAAAGCAAGGACATTTAAATATGTTATATTTAAATATGTTAAATATGACATTTTAATGATGTTGTCCAGGGGTCCAAAAAAGACTACAGAAGAACGAAAGTCACACAGATTTGAGAAAATGATGACAGAATTTCATTTTTGGGTGAAGTATTCCTTTATGAGTTACAGCCTTGCCATTAAAAATCCCATTACTTGCACCATATACAGAGCCAGCAAAAAAAATAAATAAATAAATAAAGTCAAATCTTTTGCTGAAGCTAGACAATCTAAATCATGTTTGTTTATCTAGACCAAAAAGCCATCTGCATGAGTAAATGACATGCCAGAACCATGCAGCTCCTAAAAAACACACTTCATTTCTGAAATTCAGACATTATTTCCTTCCAAGCAGGAAAGATCTGAAGCATGGACAATTCGTCAAGCTCAGAGATGAATGCTTATGCCACTCCATTTGTTTTCATTAGAAACTGTCATATGATGCAGAAGGGCAGATTTTGCAGCCTCTATGCTCTCTTGCAACGAAACTCAATGGAAAAAAATAGTTTATATTCTACATAATCATGCAGTAATGCCTGCTTTGGACAATCTTGTAAATTAAACACTTTACAAATGAATAAAAATCCTTCAAGTTTGAATTTGAACCAAAAAAACTATTCATAACAAATGAATAAGTCTGGCATCAGAGCAAAAACAAATTCACTTTATATAACATTTGTGTTAAAAACCAAAGCCTTACAACGGTAAAACTAAATATTATAAAAACAGCTGATATAAACAGACCTCAAGTGATTTCTATATTAATGCACCAAGTTTTGATATTTATTGGCATACTAGCATAAACTCTGCTTTGCTACTAAACACATAATAAATTCTTTGTCTTGAGTTGTTTCGGACAAGTCCTGCTCTGTATTTTCACATTACTCTTTGTCACTCTCACATGCAAATATTGCAAAACAGTCCTGCTCAATCATAGAGTATCTACCATGGTATGCAGAATCTTGTCATACCATCCAGTTTTAATTTAAAGTGACTGGCGATGTGTCACCTGAGGCTATAGACTTATGGAAAGCAGCAGGGATATTCACACAGGCCAAAACTACAACAAACAAGCCAGCACACTTCTCATTCAGACCACAAGAATTTCCCCTGTGGTCAACTTCGACAGGCAACCTGAAGGACCATCAAGATCCAGGCCAGACAGAGACACTGACTAAAGATAAGGATTAGCGAATAAATCAGCTCATAGCATTTCAACTGCTCCGCGTTTGGCATCTGCTGGAGTTCTGATGTAATTGTTTATTGAGAAGTGATTCAATATTTTCCAGTTTGCCTACCAGGGAAACACTTTTTTCCTGGCCTTATAGATTCTCATGAAGGTGATTTCTGGCCTTCTGAGACATGCTTACATCTTTATTAATCAACTACATCACAGTTAATGTGATAAATGGCATGCAGTGTAACAAGTTCAAACTATATGTAAATGAGCTGCAATGTGATGTGAACAATGTAATCAATGAACGAATTGAAAGAATTATAAAAATGATGTATGCAACTTTGATATTTTAAATATATTACAAATAATAATCATAGCAGTTAGTTTGCAAATGAAACTAATTCCATTTTAAAAACAAGCGACTGAGAAGCAGTGCAGTGATGCAACCAAGTTCAAACTATATGCAAATTAGCAGCGTGATGCGGAACGCATTCAGTGACAGATTTAAAAAAAACGATGCACAGAACTTTGATGTTTAAACAGAATTTGAAACGAGTGGTTGAAGTAGCTGTGCATCAATAATAGAAAGGGCGCAGCTGAAGGAACTACAACATGATGTTGTGAAACATCGAACGTGTCTTGAATTTCTACACTTCTGTTATTATTAACTAATGCTTGAACATTGTGAAAATTTTGCAGCTAGCCACATCAAAGCTCAATTTTAAAATAAGCAAAGACCATTTCTTCCTTTTGGGGAAAATTTCACCAAAAGCCTTCATGCACAAATCAAAACATGCTCGTTTCAGATTCAAACCTTCTCAGTGGGTAAGCTTGCTGACAGTGACCTCTCTTTGTCCTATATTTCTGTTTCGCTGTCGCAGACCGTTGTCTTCTTGAAAGAAACGGCTCCCTTGATCTATATCTGTGGACATCTGTGCATGTTTTGGTGCATTCAGACATAATGGAAATTTGTTTTGAGCCCACTTTGCTGGAGACCTCACACAGTTTGGCTCTGTGTATGTGGCTGATATAGGCGCCATTTATGGTGGAGAATGCGGGCACACGTCTTCACCAATTTGCAAATTGCCACCAATTTCCAATTTTGAAAAAAAAAAAGACCATGTAACATTATCTGTGCATAACCCAACTAATATAAATCAGCCAAGCCTTCACCATTTTCATCACAACCAGAACATTTGTTTTAAAGGCCGTGATATAAGCCTGTTATGAAAGAGCATCACATATCATTGTACAAGGACCTTCTGCAGGACAAACCATACTAGATTATCAACTGTAAAGTTTGATGTAATATGCAACATACAACACCACATAAACAGCATGTATAAAAGCACAGTTTACCTTATGGAAGCTTCCATGGAAGATCCTCTTAACTTGATCATTTTTAAACGTGGCTCGTTGGATCTCTCCTGTTGTATCCTTATTATAAAACGACACAGTTTGGGCGGATGCTGAGAAAATAGAGAAACAAACAGTTAAGTATCCCAAAAACAACCACAAACAAGAACAAACAAAATTCTCTACAGTAAATAGAAAGATATGATAGGACAAGTTGTTGGACTAAAGGGGATGTGGTGGATTAGGCCAAATCGGATTACTGGGACAGAGAGAAAGAAGCCTAGAGGAGAACTGTATTAATTTCTCAATGGAGATCTCAGATATGTTATATAAGTATTAACTTTGTCTCAGATGTTTCTCTTTAAATTCATTAGGAGAAATTAAAGGAGACACAATGTGTTGACAATGTAAAAGTCATGAAAAATTAATGTGGACAGTGTGCAGGACTCAACAATAAGGATAGGGAGTAAGCTTTGCAAACTTCAACATGTGGTTCTCTGTGAGGCAAGCGCCGTTGTTATGAAGTCTTCTGATTTAAACTCGCAAACCCAGATATAGTTATCTAGCTGGCTGACACAAAGTTTTTTAATGGCAAAAGATTTATGATGGCCTTGAAAGCATCCACTGGAACTGATTAAAGTTTATAAACAAATCACTGACACTTTTTTTATTCTAGCAAAAGTATGTGCATGAGTTATTTTTGATGATAAAAAAAAACTAAAAATTAATTTCTTATTTGTTTTTCTGACATATAAAAATGTTGCTTTTTTTGTGACGAGGCCAGTTAAAATGTTGACAAAGCAAAAACAAATCTAAATTATTCGTCCGACCAAGCCAGCACATCAAAATCTGAATCCTGAATAAACTCAGATAATTTGGCTTTATGAGAATCTGATGAGAAGTGTGATTACTGAGAAAACAGAAGACTTTATTATATTTATATATATCCCACTTACGGTCGATGGTGACACCGGTCTCAGGTTTGTAATTCTTGTCTGACACCTGCCAAATATCGAAGGCCTCGGTTGGTGAGTCTGGCAACAGCCGGAACATCAGAATGATGGTGTATGTGGAAGGCAGACCATCAGGATGAATATATCTGTAAAAAAAAAGTTGACAAAATCAGCCAGAGCAAAAAGGAGAATCTGTTTTTTTCTGCAGACATCAGCGCTGGCAGGTCAAAGTGAATGAATTTATTTGATCCAGTATTTTATCAGTACTTTCGTATGGTAAAATAATAAAGGAAGTGTGTGGGAGAACCGTGGCTTTGAATGTTTTTGGATAGTGGGCTCAACCTGGGCAAGCAGCAGCATGCAACAAAAGCCAACAAAGCTCTCAGTTTAGCCCTACAGTCCTCCAATGACTTTCTTTAATACCACACTACTTTCACAGTGATGTCTGTACACAAGCATGCTGCCAGACTGTCATCTTAACAAATTGATTAAAAATGACCATCATTATTGTAATCTAACAGAACATTTTTCCGCAATAACAAACCACAGTATTACATGCCGTGTAACGTAACTGCAGTTATTTGAAGAAATAAAGCTTTTCAACTGGTCTCATCCTTTAAATTTCAATGATATCATGTCAAGACATGTAACATTGGGTTTAATGTCAATGAACCAAAATCTGTTGGTTCTTGCATATCTCACAATGGATTGCGTGTAACAGTGCTGGTTACTGATTACTTTCACTGTACGGAAAAAGCTAATCATCTCATTTTGTGTTCCACAGAAGTAATAGTCTCAAAGAAAGTGCACTCTTCCTTCAAAGTCTTGCTTGATGACTTGATGAGTACTAAATTGTACACAAAATCAGCATTCAGAGTCTAATCAAGAGAGGTTTGAACTCACGATGAGGGCTGGTTGAGGAAAGCGTTCTTGTGGAGCCTGTAGGCGGTGTAGCTGTTGAAGGAACCGGGTTCCATTGAGACACCCTTGGTACTAGCGTACATCTTCTCAGTCAGATTGAAAGCTTCCAGCATTCTGAATCCTGGGAAAACATATCAACCATGTTAGTGTGATCACCATATGCATTACACTACCATTCGAAAGTCTGGGGTCAGTAAGATTTTGCATTCAACAGTAAGGATGCATTCAAGTGATCAAAAGTGACAGTAAAGACATTTATAATGTCACAACAGTTTCTATTTTACTGTTCTATTGGACGTTCAATTCATCTAATAATCCGGAAAAAAAAAAATGTATCCTGGATTTCACAAAAATATTAAGCAGTACAACTGTTTATCATTAATAATGTTTCTTAAGCAGCAAACCAGCATATCAGAATGATATCTGAAGGATCATGTGACACTGAAGAGTGGAGTAATGATGCTGAAAATTCAGTTGCGTATCACAGGAATAAATTACATCCTAAAATATATTCAAATACAAAACAGTTCCTTAAAATTGCAATAATATTTCATAATATTTACTGTATGTATTTTCAACCAAATACATGCAGCCTTTGTGAGCAGAAGAACAAATATTAAACATTAAAATTTTGTGCAATGCATAAGACACATGCCTACCTGGTGATGTGAATCCATTTACATAGATCAATGGACAGCCTGTGGAAGCAAAACATATACACATTAAATTAAAGGTCTGAACAGATCCGGTGTAAAATTTCTCTTACAAGTATCATATGTAGAGTACCACAAACTATCAACTCACTGGATGTTGCAGTTTCACAGATGAACGTGACCAGGTTGTCCTGAATGCTGGAGAAGGCATCGAAGTCGTCCACCACGAAGACATGGCGTTCGCTCGGTTTGCTGGCAATGTTCTGCAGTTCGACGAAGTCCACATCAGCCACGCCAACCACAAACACACTGTAACCTGAAACAGCACATCCTACATTAGCACATTAGCACAATAAATGACCATTGTGAAAGCATTAGTTATGTATATCAAAATAGACATAATTAGGTTGTGTGCCTTTAATCATTGTCAAAGCTCTGCATACTGGTGTAGTTCACACTGTCATTCATCAGTTTTTGAATTCTGAGTAGGTGTTGATGTGGTCATAGGGTTATGAGCTCATGTTTATGCCATAACCTTTAAAGTTCAGCAGTGAGTCATACCAGCTTGCTGTAGCTTGGCAGCATTCTTGCTCACTTCATCTTGAGAACGTCCATCTGTTACAGCCACCACAACCTTTGGTACGTTTCTCCTCATTCCACTGTCTAGAGTGAAGACCTTCTCATACACGTGCTTCAGAGCCACGCCTGGGATGTTAAAAGAGAGGAAACATTAATGATACTCTTGCCTCATAAGTTTAACAAATATATCTCTGCCTATATTCTAGTCACTGCTTATTCTTCACAGTAAGCTTGGCCAAAATCTACTCAACATCAAGGAAAATTTAAAAAATATATCTATCAAGGAATGTTCAAGCCATATTATTAAAATAAAAGTGAAAAATAAATAAATTATGTACATGTATTTAAATATAATAAAAATAATAAAGTAAATGATATAAGAGAAGATAAAATAAATAATAAAAATAGAATGAATATTTAAAAAAATAATAATACAAATTATAAAAAAACATACAGTTATTTTATTATGTATAAAAATGTTTTTTAATGTATATTATTTGTTTTTGCAAGAAAAAAATAAGCCTTATAGGACAATTAAGATTTTTTTCTGTAATGACTTAAGCATTATAAAAACTATAAGCATACACCATAAGCATGTTTGTTGTATTAAACTAAACTGATGCTGATTATAATAATAAGACTAATATAATAAAAAAAAGTAAATAAATAATTAATTAATTATTTTAATTAATTAAATAAAGACTTATAAAATATGTAAATATTAAATCAAATATAAAATTTTTTTTTATTTTTGGGGTGAGATGTAACCAAGATATTTCTTCTAAGATTCACCCAATAACCTTTTTAATAAAAAGTGTATTAAGATGAAAAGGGCTGTGTCAGGTGATACCTGTCTTGGTGTTTCCTCCTTTGTAGCCGATGAGATTCAGAGCAGAAAGTGCGTTGCCTTTATCGTTATATGTGTTGAGTTTGAACTCTGTCTTTGCATCGTCACTGTACTGCACGAATGAAACTTTGACACAAACATATTGCAATATAATTAAACAGTAACAATGATTCAGCAGTGGAATATATCTGAGATGACTGGATTTGTCTAACTAAATTGTGCATTTCTCAAAGTCGCAAACAAGTCGCAATACCTGCATTCCCGATGGGCCGATGATGTCAAAGGCGCCAACGACACTGAAGATAAACTTGACCACTTTGCTAAAACTATCATCTCCAATGCTCCAAGAGCCATCGATGAGGAAAGTCACGTCTGCCTTTGCTCCTTTGCATACTGAGAACACAAAAACAACTCTATGAACTGCAGAACTCAAAAACAGCTCTCATTAAACTTTTACACAAGAGCGGAAAAAGGGTAATGAAATCTCACTAACAAACACAATCACTGAAAAAAACAATCTAATGAACCTCCATGTTGTAATTAGTCATAACTGGTCACACTTTCTTGAGAAATTATGCAAGAATGAAGTACATATGAAATCCAGAAGGTCTAAAAAGGAACTAATTAATGGTGTATTTTTCAATCACATAATTGGCAGCTACATGATCCTCTCCACGTCTTCAAGCAATGTTCTCAGCTTTTCGAAAAATGTCTCTCCTAAGTTTATAATCCTAGGTGGATTAGTCCACGTCTCTCCGTACTTAAATCCAGCTGACTCCTCTGGAGTGGAAACCATTGCATATTGAAGCATTTGGCCACCTGTAGGCTTCTCGTGTGATGAATAAACAGGTTTTGAGAGTGGTCCAGCGTGAATTTAGGAATCTTTTTTTTATGAATTGAAGATAAAAAGAAAGAATCCGTATTTTATTAGCAGAAGGATTTTCTCCAAGGCTTTAAAACTGATATTAATTTGATCCAAACTCATTCCAAGGAAGCAGATCTACAGTGTGTTTGCAATGCATGTATCCATAAAAGCTCTGGACATTTTATTCTACTGTTTCCAAACCACTCTTTGCAATCTAATTACAAACACGAGTTTTACATTCTCTGAAGAAAACGTGAGTGCTGCTTGCCAGTGCAAACCATCTGCCACAAAAACTGAAAATCAACATGATAAATGAAATATGCGTTTTTCTTAAGCAGCGGCTGAAGGCCCTTACCCGCCCAGCCGGGTGGAATAGTGGGTGGTGGAGGGGGAGTGGGTGGTTTTGTTGGCACAGGTGTGGGTTTAACACCTAGAGGAACCAAAAGAAGTCAGAAGGCATCAATGTTAAAATTCAGCAGGCTGATGAATATCTGCTAATTTCAGGATAAAGCCTGAACTCACGGGTGCGTTCTCTGGTACTGACTCCGGGCCCCTCTAGATTGGGCGTCTGGACAAACACAGTGGCGTTATAGAGGGAGTCTGGACTCAAACCTTCGAAACAGTACTGACTTTGGCCTGCAGTGATGGTGATCTCCTGTTGACCTTTAGCCGCCCCTGCAAACAGATCAAACAATAGTACCACCATATCAAAACATACTACAGTATTTACACCATATCAGAACATACTACAATATTTAGTATTCTAAGGTGTTTCAAAAAGAACCAATCAATTACAGTCCAAAAACGTGATATTTTCTCAGTAGCATTAGTAGTACTTTGGGTTTTTTTTTTTTTATTGGACTGGTAGTGCATACATAATGAATCATAATGAAAGTACATAATGAAAGACAGTAAATGAAAGCATCCTGAGTTTGACTCACGGTCCAGAGGGTTCAGCTTGATTCTGTATGAAGTGGCGGCACGGTGAGGCGTCCATCTGACGCAGAACCTGTCGTAGCCAACATCGTATGTCTCCAGGTTGGTCACATTGAGGTACACTGAAAGGTCAAGACAGAAATGTTGTGCTCAAATTACAAATCTTGCCGAGTAGCATTAAACCAACAATGCAAAAATATATCTGAACATCTGAAAGCATACAAGTTGTTCCTTGTCCCGTGAGAGGTATACTGACACCGCCATCGTATTGGGCGTACACCTGAACGTCATACGTTGTGCCGGGAAGCAGGTTATGTAGGGTATAGCTGGTGATGTCACCTACATACACCTCCAAAGACTCATCTTTATCTGAAGGAAGAATGGAGAAAAGACATTTAGTGAATAAAGTGCATTGATGAATCCTCAACAGAAAGAAAACAGGGTCAATTATGATTTCATAATTTAGATTTTAAACAGCATGCAGTGATCTCACACTACTGCAGTATTTGGTACCTGTTGGTTGATAAACTAGTTTGTAGCCCATGACTGGAGTTGGAGCTGGATCCCAGGACACACGGAAGCGTGTGTACCACTCGTCTGAGACACGCAGGTTCTGAGGGGCCAACAGGCCGACTGAACATAAGAGCCAAAGTAAGTAAGACTTGTGGTTAAAAACCTTATAACAAGAATTACACAGATGTACAGTAATGTTTTAGTTGTGCTGAGCTGTTGCTGGTAGCTGAAGGATGTTCTGGATTCTAGCCCATGCTAACTTGCAGACTTAATGCAAGCTGATGCCAAAGCAAACACAGTTTTCCAAACTCTCCACCATGCCCTACCAGCAATTAATTACTCATATCCTCCTTTAACGCTTAAGAATGTCTTAGGTTTGAGAGTTGCAGTTTTGGGGAAGTTACTTGTACTTACTACTTATTATCATTAACTAAAATTAAAACAAAAACTATTAAATCAAGTTGCTTTATCAAAAAAAAAAAAAAAAAAAAAAAAAAAAAAATTACTAATAATATATAAAGATAAATGAAAATAAGAATGTTGTTGTAGTAAAAAAAAAAATTGAAAGCTGAAGTACTAAAATGAGCTGAAAATAAATAAAAATAAAACACTAATTTTTAAAAAAAAATAAAAAATAACTCTAAAAACAACAAAATGAAAATAAAAAACACATTCTGAATAGCAATATTTAAAAAAACACATAACAAAATCACCAAAAATGCCACTAAAATATATTGAAAAGTAAAAATAGAAAATAAATGCTAATTAAAAATTTAAATAACAACAATAATAGCAAATAAATTATACTAAAATAACTTATATTATACTTATAATTAAGAGACTTATCATTTAAAGTAGCACAATTTAAAAACATACTCCAAAACATACTAGCTGCATTCCAAATGACAAACTATACACTAGGCACTAATACACTATGTACTCAACCATGTAGTGTATGAATTATATAAGGTTAGCATGTCATTCATAATAGGAGTCTGGTTTTTAAAGTGCATTTTTTTACATTTTCATTGTGAACACATAGCTCACATTATTAATACTACAAAACATCATGGAACAGTGCATAAGTACGTGATTTTGGATGCAATTGTTAAAGCAATCACAGAAAATGCCTACAAAGGTGAGACTCATGTGACTTACGTGTTCTTCCATTTCCGTTTAGGGATCCGCCAGGTCCTTCAGGATAAACTGCCGTAACCGTGATGTTGTATGGGGTGTCAGAAAGCAGATTTTGAAGGATAGCATTATTTCTGTTGCCGGGAACAACAGTCTGCAGAGAAAATCATCAGATTTTTTGCTGAATAACCACAGCCAATTATCGATTGAGACTTTGGTTTCTTCAGAATAATGTGCACTGATGAATCATGTACAGTACATTTTTTGTTTATGTTCACTTCGTGTTGTACACCTAAATGTAGTGCAGATAGAAATAATCTTTAAATGAAAACTAGTGAAGGAGTGAATAACTAAATATATACTTTTACTCACAAATTCTGTAATGGGATCTCCCGTCAACGGAGCATACGCAATCTTATATTGTTGTACAGGACCCTCAGCATGATCCCAACCGATGCTAATCGTGCTTGTGGTGGTTTCGAAGACCCTCATGTTCCTGGGTCCAGCTCTTGGTACTGCAGAAAATAAATATATGCATGGATTAATTCACAATGAGATCTCTAACATGCATTTAATAAACAGAGTGAATTTTCATTTCGTGCCATAAAGCATCATTTTTAAAGATGTAACTCACATGTTTTTCCTTTTCCATCAATTCCTGGGCCTTCTCCATCAGGATATACTGCCATCACATTCACAGAGTATGGCGTATCCGGGATGAGCTGATCCAGGAAAGCACTGTTGATGTTGCCAGGAACGAGAACCTGTGGAGAAGACCATTGTTTAGATAACACAAAGACAAGTGTATTCACAAACATCCACTGTATGACAACCCAGCACAGACGTTACGAATCTGGCAAAGCAAGTATACATAATGACGTCACCGTTAAGCCTGTTTAGATTAGCAGAGCTAGATAACATTTCCAAACAGATATGCGATGCAAACAGATGTGCTCACAGCGTAATTGCCCCCGGGGAGTGGCGGGAGTCGAAGAGAGACTGGATTTCAGGAGTGACGGGGAAACCCCGTCAGCTACCTGTCATCATGCTGCAGGATTATCACCCCATCTGCTCATTTGTTTCTCATTTGTAGGCTTCACATCACTGATGGCAGCTGCATACTTTCCATACACCAACGCTTATGACAGAATCAGTTCTGGCACAAACTGATGGGTTTGACAAATATGGGTCAGCATGCAGGATAAGAAATTTTCTCTTTTGTGTCCCAACTTGTTTTCTTTAGTTATGCAGGGAGACTTGTGAGCCTGAGAGTCTCTATACAGTCCCTAAAAAGCTTCTCTCTATGGCAAACAAAGCAAAAGATGCAAAAACGTAGGTGGTAAAAATCCTGAGTAGTGACTTTAATTAATGACGCAACTTACTTAAAATACCTTGACAGTAGCAAAAACTAGTTTTCAGTTGTTCAATAACAAACTACTATGTCCAGTATGTAGCGGTGGATCTTAAATAAAAATGCTACATTGCCAAGCAAGATGATGCAATAAACAGACACGTTATCCTAAAATATTTCCCTCTCTCTCTTTCTCTAAAGTAGTATTGGAAAGTCTAATTCATTTCAGTGAATCGATTCAGATGGTTTGTTGTAGCAATGAACTTGTTCAAATAAATAGATTGGCTGATTCATATGAGTCACCCCCCAGTAGGGTTCACAAAAGCCATTTTACTTGCTATAGTTTAATAAATATTTAGTACGGCAGTTTATCATTTTGTTTTCAATTCATTGTCTTTGTTTTGGGTTTATTAGCTGCATTTTGTGTAAACTTACATGTTTGAGTTAATTGAGGTCCTTGTTGGTTTTTATTATATAGTCTAATAACTATCTGAAATGACGTGGCCCCTTTTACAATTTTAATGTCATTAGCTACTGTTTTTTGTACTTTGTGTAAAAATTGCTGAAAACCCTTCAACTAATATTTTATATGGTGTTTCTGTACCCCAACTGGCAGAGGATGATGCTAAATCACTGATTTTCAGGAAACACACATACATTTAATGTATATTAAATGCATAACTTATGCATAAAAGTGTCCCTAAAATGCATAAATGTAAATATGCAGAATTGTGCATCACTCACAGACTCAAGTGGTCGGATCCCACTCAGTGGGGTGTAGACAACCCTGTACTGCTGCACCTGGCCCGAGGCGGGTTCCCAGCGCACATTCAGACTGTTGGGAGATGGGTTGTAGACCTGGATATTCCGGGGTGGGAGTCTTGGAACTGTCAATGCCACAAAACAGCAGAGCAAGAACAAGGAATTTACAAAACAGTGGAGGAAGTTGAACAGCTAACAGAAGCGTTTTAACAGGAGGAAGCTCAGTAAAGTTCAGGAATGAATGCTGAGCGAAGCATTCGACAGCGACGCAGACGGGTTTTATGGTGAGAAAGTGCCAAAAAGGAAAGGCAGGTGGTGGGGGGCATTTAGGGTTGATGCTAAAACTGCTTAGTACGCTTTTTAAACTGAAGCAGATGTGACTATTCCTGCAGAAATCTGTTAAAAAACTCACCAACATGAGTTCAAAGGATCCAGTTTCTTTTAGTGCAACTCACTAGCATAAGTAAAAAACTCAACGTAAAACCCATTTTTAGCATTTATACAAACATGCATAAGTTGTGTTGATTCTCCACAATGAGTTGTGAAGCATATAAAACCCAGCTGTTTCGAGTGGCTGCTTAGGGTGTTCAAACTATGTAGTTGCTAGGGAGTTTTGGGATATGTATGGTCTCCCTTTTACTCTTTGTCCGACAAAAATCCTGAAAAAATCTGAAAAACTAAGAAAGGCCATAGCATAGCTCTACTCAACAAGCCGCTTGATTTGATCACTTGGCACCTCACGATTTTTGTGCTATAGTAATAGTGATGCGTAACTGCCAAGTACAACTTACGTGTCTTTCCTTTCTCAGACTGTCGGAGACCCTCTCCCTCTGGATAAACAGGAACCACAGTCACTGTATAGACCGTGTCTGACAGAAGGTTCCTTAGGACTGTGTTGGTGGTGCCTCCAGAAACTTGCTCCTGTTGATGTTTGAAATTTAAACAACGTTATTGAAGATCGGCTGCATGTCCAGAAAGATAGTTGAGCCTCTTCCATTGATCAGCTCTTACCATGTCTTCAGCACCATCAGTAGCTGGGACGTAGAAGATTCGATACTGCCGGACATTACCTTCGGCGGGCTCCCAGCGCACCTTCAATGAGCTGGTTGTGGGATCGGTGACCTGCAGGTTCTTTACTCCACCCAGAGGCTCTGAGAATTGCGAGAACTGAAATTAAGCATGCTACGTGCTAAGGGAGTAACATCCAAACTTGAAATTGCAGGTACGCACTTGTTTTTCCATTCTCTGACTGTTTCTTTCCTTCGGCATCAGGATATACTGGTATTACAGTGACCCTGTACTCTGTGTTTGGTTGTAGGTTTCTCAGAATAGTATTGGTGGACATTCCCGATACTTGGGTCTGAAGAGTACATCAGTACAGCCACACAATTAATAAGAAGCAAACCAAACGGACAAACTCGACAAAAATTGTAATTTAATTAATTACCATGCTTGAAGCACCACCGGCAACAGGCACGTAGATGACATTGTACTGACGAACATCTCCATCTGCTGGGTCCCATCGCACTCTCAAAGAGTTCACAGTTGGGTCTGTCACCTGGAGGTTCTTCACATTTCCCAAAGGTTCTGCGTTAATAAATCAGACATGTTGAACTCAGACAATAAACAGGGATCCCTCAGAGGCAGAGGAGTTCTCCATCCCGAAACTGCAAGTTACAAACATCTAGACTCACTTGTCTTTCCATTTTCTGACTGACGTATTCCTTCCACGTCATTTTCATACATAGGCAACAATGTGACCTTGTACACCGTATTAGCATCGAGATTACGTAGGACGGTGCTTGTCGTGCCACCGGAAACTAGTTCCTGATCACAAAAACAAGAGATTTGGTCACAGTTTGGAACGTCCTTCATATAAACAACTAGAGGTTACCTCATCACATCTTACCATCTTCTCACTGTCTCCAGGCTGCGGGACATAGAAAACCTTGTAATTGCGAGGGTTTCCGTCAGCATGCTCCCATCGCACATTTAGGGTGTTGCTGGTGGGATCAGTAACCTGAAGATTGCGAACTCCACCCAATGGTCCTGAAAAGCCGGGATACGTGAACTTTAATACCTGAGTAGTTCTAAACAATAGCCAGACATTTCAATTTGTGGCCAAGTTAATTCAAAGGTGCACTATAGTATGTCTTCACAATGAACTCACTTGTTCTTCCATTCTCAGAAAGAGGTCGGCCTTCCATCTCATGATATACTGGCACCAAAGTCACAGTGTAGGTTGTGTCGGGCTTCAAGTTCTTCAGAACGGTGGAAGTTGTGGTCCCAGAGACTTGATCCTGCAAGACAGCAGTGTTTCAATAAAAATATACAACCTGTTTGCAACATCCACATTGATTGTAGAGCTTGGAAATTCTTTACAGGTGTAATTTGTATAACAAGCACATTTTGTTAAATTTACATATGGAAGAACAAATCATTTATATCATAAGTTCAAAACATCCATTTACAAGTTTCAAAATAAGTGTCCGAGTGGCAACTGAAACTACAGTCTTGTTTGCCATTTCTGGAACATTCATGGAAATCATTCTCACCACTTCTTGATCTTGGCTTCCGGCAGCAATGTAAATGATGATGTATTCCCGCACATTGCCTTCTGCCGGCTCCCAGCGTACGTTCAAGGTGCTGATAGTTGGATCTGTTACCTGCAAGTTCCTGACGCTGCCCAAAGGTTCTAAGGAGACAACAGCAAAGTTGACTCAAGATTGACAAAATCTGTCCAAACCTCCTGATGTCATTTTGGAGTCACTTACTAGTCTTTCCCTTCTGAGAGAGTTGAGGTCCATCTCCTTCAGCGTACACTGGCAAAACAGTCACTGTGTACATGGTGTCTGGCAGGAGTTTACTCAGCACTAATGTTGTGGTGCTCTCAGACACTTGTTCCTGAAAGAATACAGAAAATTCAGCTCAGTACACTATATCTTCTTCAAACCAATTCCAACTAAGGAACCCTAGTTTGTTTTAACAAAGACTGGTTGCACAAGGTCTGCCCATTTAAAGAGATAAAGAAAACTAAACTTGTAAACTAAAAGAAAACTGCACTCTCTCTTTGTAGCTTGCCAAACAGATTGTTTTCACAGTTTACTTCAGCTCCGTCTAAACATTGGTGCTCCCAGTTGTAAACTTTCCCGCAGGTTTTTCAGCATAATGAGAATTCAACAAGAGTTTCATTACATCACTCTCTCATCTCTGGTCCTCAAAGGAAGACTATGTCTATATACGTCTGTCTGCAAGCTATGCCATTAGATTTTAGAGAGATTTCCACTTGTGACATCAACACTGTATAAAGAAACTTTGAAATATTCAGATATTCCTACCATGAGCTCAGTTCCTCCGTTGGTGGGCACGTATAAAACTTTGTATCCCTGCACGTTCCCGTCGGCGGCATCCCATGTGGCAGTGAGTGTTGTGAAGGTGGGATTAATGAGACGGAGGTTTCGAACACCTCCAAGAGGCACTAGAGTGAGATAGACAATAGTTTTATAACAGAGATAGTGTGTCTGTGCATAGATACCTAAATAAGCTACAAGGTTGATACACACATGTCCTTCCATTATCAGACTGGCGCCTGCCCTCTGTGGCCGGATACACTGGAACCACGGACACTGTGTATGGAGTATCAGGCTGCAGGTTTCTTAAAACAATAGACGTTTGGGCGCCAGGTACTTGTTCCTATTTACAACAATGGGAAAAATAACTTTAGTGATGTCTTTATATAATTTTTTTAGACACTTTCCAACTCCTGTACTACCAGTTGTAAAGCTTTCTCCAAGTGTTTTAAGTTATGTGTGTCTGTTTTGCATTTGCTGCTCTTTACGTTTGTTTGTTTGTTTGTTAATACTATCCATTTTCTGTGTTGTTATGTGTTACTATGTTGTTTCTATATGTCTTTGCTATATCATGATATGCAACTGCAATCATTTTGTTGTTTCTGGAGTGGGAAAATGTCTACTGTCCAACTCAATTGATTATCTGAGCTGTCTGTCTGTGACTATGTAAAATTACTGTTCATTGTGTTGTTGCTTATGTAAAGCGTCCTTGAGCCTGGGAAAGGCGCTATATAAATTAAACATATTAATATTTTACTTTTTTGCAATGAGACATTATTTTTATGACAAATAAGCACAAAAAAGGTAAATTTTCTAAGTACTGTTTAAAACTTCTTCTTTTTTCTTATGGAATAATAGTTGTGAGAAACAAAGCCTCACCATCGCCTCAGTTCCTCCAGCTTCTGGGACAAAGAATATTTTGTACTGGCGCACGGCTCCGTCCGCGGGGTCCCATTTGACATTCAGAGAGGTCATGGTAGGGTCGGTGACCCTCAGATTCTTCACACCACCAAGGGCCCCTGTAAAGAAGATTTCCATTTTACTGTCTTGGCATTAAGTGTATGAAGCATAATCCAGATTGTACTTCCAGACTGGAGTTTGGACAGAGTGGTGCAATATGCATATTCACTCCTAAAAATAAACATTCTGGGCTTAACAAAGAACCTCTCCTTAGAACCTTTGTTGGCTGTAAATTTGCACGTAAACTCATAATAATCTCTACGGAAAAGAGAATCAGACAGAAACGTCAGAAGGAGTCGTTTAGTCACCTATTTTTCATTCTTAATCAGTGAAAGCAAGATATTGAAAGTAAGACACCGAGGTTTCTGAGAGAAACTCACTTGTTTTTCCATTCTCAGACATTCTCTGGCCATCACCCTCTGTGTAAACTGGAATTAAGGTCACGGTGTAAAGCGTGTCAGACTGAAGGCCTCTCAGAACTGTGCTGGTGGTGGTTCCTGATACCTGCTCCTGTTTTCATGAAAGAATATACAGTATAAGGCCTGTTTAAGTCAAAGAAACAATGCAAATCACTTCTACATGAGGTCTGCAAATCAATATTTATGGTTGATCTGGACATCGAATTGTAGTTTACTCTTTAGTTGATTCTTGACATCCTACCAGTCCTACCATGCTTTCGGCACCACCAGCAGCAGGCACGTAGATGACCTTATACTCCTTCACTTTTCCTTCTGCCAGCTCCCAACGAACATTCAGTGTGGTCATAGTGGGGTTCAAAACCTGCAGGTTTCTCACTCCTCCTAAGGCTTCTACAGGAACACCACACACAGTGTTACATAATGCTGTCTCATTTTCATTGCATAACATCTCGAATAATCTGACAAAACTCCAGATGTGAGCGAAAACCAAGATGTTTTATGGAATGCATCCTCCCTAAATGAGTTTATCATTGTTTTCGCTTCCCAAATGGAGTCATAAAATACTTCAGGTCTTGGAGCCGCTTACTTGTTTTTCCTTGGCCTGAAATATCTTTACTTTCTCCGGTGCGATAGACTGCAGCCACAGTTATGGAATAAGGGGTGTCAGGGGTCAGCTTCTGAAGAATGACGCTGTTCTTCTTTCCACCAACTTGAACCTGATTGGAAAAGATGTCAATAGTTAAGACTTGTTTTGGTGTTCATTGGTTTCCATTAAATGAGAACGGCACCCTTTCAAAAATAAGTGTGTTGAATTTGGTGCAACAGCAAAAAACAACAAGAAATGGCACTCGCAACCCATTTTGCTTCCATAATCATGACTTTCCTAGTAAAAAAGGTTATTTAATGAGAAATAAAACCCTAAAATAAAGCCTGTGTAGTTAGTTAACTACATTACACACATTTTACAAATATTGTCAGCTCTTTCACAAAATGCTTTTGTTCCTCTTTTGTGTATCTCTTTGAATAAAACTGTACACTAAATGCACACTACATAAATGAATATGAAAATAAACATTAAACAATATTTTGTATGGGCAAAGCGATTTTAATGATTTTGGCATCAGTTTTTGTGTGACCAATCAGCATCATCCTGCATTAATAAATAAAATGGTGAAAGTACCATTGTTCATTTCTTATATAGTTAAACAATTCCCAAACAAACAGTAAATGTTTGCTGGGCTGTTCATCTCAAGTGCATAGACATGAAATATACAGTATAACAGTAATGGTTTTGTTTTCTTGAGCCCTACATAAGAGACATGTTGTGATGGTTTGCATCAGATGAGCCTGCTGGTAATGGCTTCCTGTCACAATGTTCTTATTTGCTTGCTGTAATGATTAACACACGGGCCTTGAACTTTCTTAAAACATATTCTGCCAGTCATCATCATAATTGAAAGATTACCCATGTCCTGCTTCAAAACAACTCATTGGATGGGAAATGGAGACAGCTGAACTTACAGACAGCAGTTTTCCACCCGCAAGGGGTTGGTAGGTGATTTTGTAGTTCTGGACGGGGCCTGGCGCATGGTCCCATTTCACGGTTAGAGTTGTAGTGGTGGCGTTGAAAACCTGGAGGTTTTGCGGTGGACCAGTGGGCACTGGGAGCATACAGAAAGGTTGATCAGCAAAATCTGGCTTTAGAACTGTAGCTAAAACTATTAGGGATGGGAATCAAGAGGAATTTGAAGATTCTGGTTCTGATTCCACTTACTGAATCCAGTTCTTTTAGGGTTTTTGAAGAAATTACAAATTGTATATTTAACAAAAACTACTATTTGGGCAAGATGTTCTAATGTTTCCTTTATTATTAAAGCACAATTTATACAACTGAACTCCAATTGTCAATCCAAATGTTAATTAAACATACCATATGAAGACGCAGTCAGTAATCAGACAACAAATCAGTAAGTAATTATCTCAACATCGATTCAGTCAGTAATTAACTCAACAACAAATCTTTAGATCAATTCATAACCTACTCATAACCTATAAATCATAACTCATAACCTATACATTTTAGGTCGATTTGTGAGTCTGATTCATTAAAAAGAATCGATTCATTCAAGAATGGAAACCAAAGATCAAGAAAATCCTTCAATTCTAGATTTTTTTTTTTGAATTGGTTATTGATTCCCATCCCTAGTCATTATGTTGGTTACATGAGCATCATGGGTCAATCCTGAAAGGAGGATGGAGGAGCATGGGTTTTTGCAACAAAAACAGTGCAGTCGGGCATGTTATGCATGCGCGTTTATGACTGATGACAGATGAAAATGATGACAAAATGATAGCGATGAAATGGCAATGATGAATGATGATGGACAAATGATGGTGGATGAGTATCTGGTGAAACACAAAAATGCACATGCATTTCGTCATCTTCCTTCGTTCATCCTCCTCATTAACATTTACATTAACAATAACATTTTCTCTCATTGGATACAACATACCGGGTGTAATGACCTTTGACACTAGAAAAAGATAAACAACACGTTATTTTATTGTATCGTCAGTAGCTATAACATTTGAACTAAACAAAAACAAAAGTATAAATACTGTATGTTTACATTTTTAAGTAATATTATTTTACTGCGTTGCAGCAATAATATGTAATAATATGTCTCCATCATACTAGGATCATAGTGGCATCTTTAATCTATGAATGTCAATTTAATATATTCTTGCTGAATAAAATGTATTACAAGACCTTACTGACCCTAACCTTTTCAACAGTAGTATATACTGTATGACCTTTTTTGCATATGAAAGTGTTAACATATTCAGTGATCGTCAAGAAAAAGGCAGATTTGTTGAGACAAAAGAAGCAGTTTTGGATTCCTTTATACATACACTGCTATTTGTTCAGTTTTGTAAACTGATTCTGTCCCAGTACTCAAGAGTTAGTGTTCTACATGTGTGGTTGTGTGTTAGTCTCACATGTGCGTTGGCTCCCCATCAGATCCTCACTCTCCGACTCATCAGGGTAGATGGCTGTGACAGTGACATCATACATTGTGTCTGGGTCTAAATTTGGCAAAACGTGGCTTGTCTCTTCACGACTCAGGATTTCCTACAATAGATCAACTCTAGTGAGTCTCACATGTTATTTTAGAGAGTTCATTAAATTTGTAATGAAAATGTAATTTGATGTTGCTTTAAAATCAATTGCACTCTTAAAAATAAAGGTTCTTTATTGGCATCAATGGTTCCACGAAGAACCTTTCCACTGATCGAAAGGTTATATTTAGTGGAACAAAATGGTTCTTTTTAAGAGCTGTTCACTAAAAAGGTTCTTTGGGAATCCCAAAAATGGTTCTACAGAATCATTGCAAAACCCCCTTTTGGAAGCTTAATTGTTAAGAGTGAGTGCGAATGTGGGCTGCAACTCCAAAGTCTTTGGTTAATTTGGATTAAAGCGTCTTTCAAATGAATGAATGTGAATTAATGAATAAACGTACGTATTTGAAGTTGTTCTCGCCCTGCTTGGTCCAACCGATGCGGTACAGTTCGACATCTGGTGCTCCATGCTCCCATGTTGCCCTGAACGAAGTCTGGCCCACCTCAGAAAACCTCAAGTTCTTGGGAGCAGGAACCACATCAATGTTAAAAGAGAAAGTATGTGAAATATAGAAACTGGTCTGAACATGGGAACTGTGAACCATGTGAACTGACAAGTTGGAGCAAGTGAACGTGTTCCTGTGTTAAAGGAAGTGTTTGTTTGTCAGCAGACTTGGAGATCAGCTGGGACTGATGAAGGATTCTACCCTTGGGACTGATAAAGTAAAGCCATGAACACATACACGTGGCTTGGGTAAGGGTGGCGTCACACATGGCACTCATTATCCAGACAAGGAGCTTGAAAGACCTGCTGAAATTGCAGGTCTTGTAGCCAGTAAGTCGCATAGTTCAACACCAACGTAGCAAACAAAACCCGGCAGCCGTGAAGTGATTGCTGCTGCCAAACCAACATCATCGGTCAATTGGTGTCATCTTGGAGAATCAGAGAAGATTACAAGCTCACCAGTAACTCCGCTGTCAAGCATGGGATTTGCTGGACCCTCGTCGTAGACGGGAGTGACGCCAACATCATACTCTGTCTGAGAGCGGAGGCTGGTGAGAACCAGAGTGGTGATGTCACCGTTGACCTCAACCTGTCAAACACCAATGTCAGCATTAACATTAACACATTTCAAGGGAAATGGGAATAACAGATGCTATTGACAGGCCGACTTGCCTCGACTCCATTCACTACTCTGTGTTGGTGCAACGGAGTAAAAACTGAGTTTTTATGTTATGTTTTTTTTAACAGAATTTTTACAACAAGGACACCACCAAACTAGATCTTCTGAGGACAATGCTTGCTGAAGGTTTTCAGATTTTTCTCAGCGAATTGCTATGTTGTTCTTAGTGGTTGCTTATTGGCTCAAGTCTCTGATATTCTGTGCCTGATTGCATGAAAACCCTTAAGCGATCTGACTATGCTTAATCCTTACATTTATATTTGTCCTGAATCTTGTTAATACTCTAACTTCACCCTAGGCTGTTGTAAGTTGTCTTGATAGTAAACAAATCATATCATAGTTTTAATATTCACAATACCTTATTTTGATGACTAAAATGTGCTATGGTTGAGATATCGCTCCTTTTTCCCCTTGTTCTTTTATTGCACAATGCACACCAGGCAAAACTCATGATCAAAGTCTGATCACTTGGTGAAGTAACAACACATCTTTCCGAAACAAGACACATAATTTGATGAATCATGCACGTCATACTTAAATCCCTAAGTATGATAAACAGCGATAGTGATGTTTTGCCTTGTATGGATCCAAAGATGGATTCAGAGTCTGGCTTAGTGAATCAGGTCATTTTAACCTTGTTCCAGAGTATGTCCAAGAAGAGATAAACAACAGTCTGCATCCTATCAACAAGTTTGCTTGGATGTGACCAAAGTCCCTTTAAGACAAGTCATGTCACTCGGCGGCCATCTTTGAAACGGCTCTCGGGCATCCAAGTGCAACTCCTATCTCTCTGAATGGGGAAACATCATATTCTACAAAACTGTTCACTAGGCTTGCGACTAAATTTCATATTTGAAATCACCAAAGAAATCTGATAACAACTGTGTCATAAATGTTGTTTATTTTGCTCAAATAGCATTATAAAAAGCTTATTATTTAGGCTAGATCATGCAGTGCACATGCGCAGTCCTGAGCACGTCTCAGAACGCTGACTGTTTCTATATCAACCAGGACACTTCTAACGGCAGCTGCAGTGACGCGCTGACTTTACCGATTAGCGATTGGCTCATTCATTCAGAAGGCGGGGCTTCCTGCGATTGAGCGGCCATATTGAGCGTTGCATTTTTCCCTATTCAAAACTATACAGGTGACATGTCTTGGGTATTCTATAGTCTTTGGATGTGACCTTTCGGACCTTCTCAAATAGTTCCACTGGTTCATCTCAGTAGATCTTCAAAAATAAAAGACTCATCCTGGAAAAAAACAACAGCACTCTGAAATATCTGTAAAGGCATCACTGCAGACAGGAGACATGGACAGGAGGGCACAGGGGAGCCAAATCCATGCCATCTAACAATTTAATGCATCCTTGGTGAATAAAGTATTGATTTCTTTCAAAAACTTGACTGGTAATGTATGTTCAAGAACTTTTTTTTTCTTAATTAGAATCGGTTTATGGGACATTTTAGCGATTCAGAATTTGGTGAGTTTTGAGTATTGTGTCTTCGATTTTGATGATCCCTGCTGTGTATTACACATTTTGATCACCTCTTTCAGCTCTCCATCCTCTCGCTTGTAAGTGATGATGTACTTCCTGACATTCCCAGGAGCTGCATCCCAGGTGAGACGCATGGAGCTGTGAGTCGCTTCTGAGATTTTCAGCTTACCCGATGGAGGCAGAGGCACTAGGAGAGAAATAAATGCATTTCATTTGATATCTATAAAAGCATATACTACGTATAGAAAATAACAGATTGAAACCATCTGAAAATAAGGAGAAGACTAGCGTACGAGTGACTCCTCTGTCGATGAGTGGTTCGCTGGCTGCCTCCCCGTGTAGGGCGAACAGGGAGATCGAATACGCCATGTTTGGAAGCAGCTGCATAAGCTGAACATCATTCATTTCTGCATCAACTCGTAACTGCAGGAGGGAGGGATGTTAAGAGGACAGACGTTAGCGAAGCAATGGCCCAGCGAGACAAGACTTGTTATGAGGAACACCTGGCATAAACACACTCCCGGTTGTTAAGGTATGTCTCCTCCAGACTAAATTAGATCAGCCTGATCTCCTGGGATGATGGTTGTGACTTTTCCAAAAAACAGAGCATCTCTTGATATTTGGGTACTATTATGTACATGAGTTCAGGGAAGAAACGGATCCAGAACAGGCAGTATTAACTCGTTTTGCCAAAAGCTTGTGTGTTGGGCAAGTCTGCATTTTGTAGACCCCCTAAAGGAAGATTTTATTGCTCAGAGGTCGCTCTTTCATTGCTCAGGAGACCAAATGGAGTTTTCGGTTAAGTCTAATTTAATTATCAACTTGGTCTCAGATGTATCCTAAAGTTCCTAAGGTGAAATAAATAATAGTTGACATACAGTACAAGAAGAATATAGAGCTATAAAATGTGGACAGAAGATCAAATGGTTTGAATCTGAGAAATGCTCGAGAAAATGCTTCAATTTGGTATCTATAATTTTTGATTGCAGGTTTCAGTATCTATGCAACTCTGAGCACAGTTTAAGATCTTGGTTCTTTTATTACCAACTGAAAAAACCTCATTGAATATCCTTTTTGTCAATTAATTTTGACTTTATTAATTTACACTTTAATTAAATAAAACTAAAATTCAAATTATAACTATCAAATATAAATACAGCTGATAATTATTAGGTGACTTTTTTTATTTCAAGTTTCCCTGGCATATGAAAATTACAAAAAAAAAAATAATAATTAATAAAAATATTTTTTAAATACTAATAAAAATGACATTAGCACACAACAAATTTACTAAAACTTAAACTAAAATTTGAATGAAAATTGTGAATATAAAAATAAAAGCTAATCATTTAAAATATGAATATAGTACTATAATATACTATAATATAATCTACTATAAAGTAAAAATAAAATAACTCATTTGTGATTTTCTTTCTTATAGGCCTGTACAGTGTTGTAAAACAGTTGATTCCTACCTACGCAGACCATCTGGCTATGCTAAGGGAGCTGCTGGCAGAGGTAGGTTAACTTTGCCTTGAGCTTTAATAAAGCAGTGGTGGAAATTTTGAGAGATCGTCTGGAGGGTGTTCTGGAAGGTGTCAATGCGACAGGCTCTCACCTCTATCTTTCCAGAGGGCATGCTGGCGTTGATGGTGTTGTAGTTCAGCAAGTACCCGCTGGCTCCGCTCACTAGCTCCCATCTGACCCGCATGGATGTTATGGCCTCGTCGTACACGGTCATGCTGGTGACAGCAGGTAGGGGCACTGTAGAAACCCAAAAGAGGGAAACTTTGATCTAAAATACAGCTTTATAAGAACAAAAAAGAATAATAAAAAGTTTGGTCAAACATGAGCAATAAAATGACCTAGCTTTATGACCACAGCCACAGTGACCACAGCAGATTATTGCATCCAAGTGGCTCATGACAAAACGATAAGGCCCTCTTTACAATGGGATAAGGCCTTGTAATGTTGATCATAAACATTATAGTGAGAAATGTAAAAAACACTTAAGCAAACTATAAAGTGAGAATAGCCAATTAAGATGTTCTGTTTACTTTAAATCTGTAAAAATTATACAAGTTTACTTTGTCCGTCCATAAGAGCAAAACTAAGCTGTTGACGAGGGACCACTTCACAGATTTTACAGCTGTTCCATATTTGTGATGTGGAAACCAGCATTAAAATTGTAAGTTGTAGTAGCTGCAGTATTTCTTTGCGGTTTTCTATTGGCTCTGCTCCAAACAATACTAAGTTGCCTACCTAAACACATTTTCAGGCATCATTAGTAAGCTCCCAACACGTATAGGACATACTGTACCAAATTCACTGCATCTGTCTTTTGTGGACGAGGCATTGTGACATGCTCAGTCACTCAAAAGTAGGTGGAAAATGCGGGCCGTTTCAATAATAAATAAAACAATATTTGAGCTATGTTTGCTCATGTACAGTTTGCTACCATGTTAAAATGTAGCTAATAAGGTTTTTAATATAGCCCGGTATGCAAGGAAACAGCTACAGTTTCCGGTGGTTGAGGTAAAGATATGTTAATGCAGTGAATTTCATCAGATAGTGAGACTGAACAGTAGAACTAGGAGGACGAGTGCGATAAACAGCAGGAAAGGTTAACTTACATGTGGTTTCGGTTCCTTTCAAAGGCTCGCTGCTCTCCTCACCGATCACTCCATACACCCTGACAATATACTCTGTCATGGGCGTAAGGTTGACCAGGACAACTGTGTTTTCTTCGCCATCAGCGAACATCTGTAAAACATCATCAGGTAAAGGTGATTGTCTGCTGAGAGGGGTGAAAAGGGGAGGCATGTGGCCTTCTGAAATCATCTCTCTGAAGTTGCAGGTACTAAGAGGTCAGAATTCAGCGCGGGAACATGTTGTGAGATTTATGGGATCTAGTTCAGCCCATACTGATATGTGATACTTTTAAGCCATATAGACACAGCGTACAGTATATGTTTAAATAAAATATGACAAGCAGCATAGCTCTGAATGAAATGTTATATGAAAGCTGTCCGGTTCTATAGAAGTTACTAAGATTACACAAGAGGTATGTAGAGATATGGAAATTAAATGTCAAATGTTGCTCTTCATCAAACTTGACTTTTATGGTGTCCATGCAATAGGAACAATAATAAATAAAAATGCACATATAAATTCAGTTCCAAACGTTAGTGAGCTGTCTACATAGACAGCATTTTAAGGAATCATCGATGTCTCCCAATGCAAAACGTTAGTAGGAAAATGAATGCCTTGCTTTAGCCAATTCTGAAGGCAGCATTGTGAAAAAGAAATCCCAGAATGCATGCCAGACAAATCAAGTGAAATGCAGATTATACTTAAATATTTAATTCAATACAGAAAACTGCTAATAAATTCTTAAAACTAATTTAAGAATATTTATATAAAGCTATATATATTTAAGCTTATAATAGTATTGTGTCATTAACTTAGCAACATGAAAATATCAAACTAATGAAACCTTCACCCTCTCTGCTCCTCTCTGTTGGAATGAGCTGCCAACCTCCACCCGAACTACTGAATCCATCACAACTTTCAAGAAGCAGCTGAAGACACAGTTAAATAGTTTCTATATCTAGTGATCCAAATAAGAGGTTTTTGATGTTCTGTGATGATTTGGAGATTGCTTTATAAGGCAGCTCACTACACAGACACAGAGCTATAGAATTAATTTTTGTACAAGATGCTAGCAAATGAAAGTGCCATAAATTCCCTTAAAGTCTCTAAAGTATGCATGCATTTCCGTTTGAACACAGGCCGGATATATGTGTTCTTAACACTCACCACTTCAGTCTTTCCTCCTGCGGCAGGGACGTACTCGATACGAAATTTCTCCACTGGCTCGTCGGGCGGCATCCAGGTAGCACGGAAGGAGTAGTGTGTGACCTCTGAAGTCACCAGGTCAGTGGGCGTCCCTGGACCGCCGCCTGGTTCATAGAAAGCAATGGGAAAACATGATCAGTGGTGTCCAACGACTCTCAAACCAGTTTACAGTTAGACTGTAAATCTTCCTCAGGCCTATTAGCTTCTTGCAAAAGGTTAAATGGGTTATATATCATGGTTATATATCAAGTCTCATGGTTCTGTAAATCACTGTAATCCCCCAAGGAGGATCGGAGTGCAACCTACAGTCTTTCCTCACAATCTTTTCAGTGAGATTATTAGTAAAAAAAACAAAGAGCCGTCTGGGAAAACAAGAGTGCAAATCAAAAATGGATGGCAAGAGTTCAAGCTTTGGGAATTCTTGGTTTTTTATTCTAGTCTGTAGAACAGATCCAGGACAGATTTGTTTAGATTCATTGACCATTTTGCATTCAAAACATACAGTAGTCAAGTGCGTGACTGTACCTGGGCCTTTGACACTATTACAGAGGTTAACAGTGAGGTCGTCCACGATGTCCAACAAGAAGGAGAAGTCGTTGACATTGTACATGTGGATTTCATCAGGGTCGGAGGCAATGGATCGCAACTCATTTTCATCTGCGTTTTTCACACCTAGGAGCCAAGAGGAGATCATTATTGAAAGATCTCAATTATTTCAGCTGGGTCAATGAGACGTAGATTAAGCTGTAGTCTTGCCAAATGAAAAGCTGTGTGATATTTGGACACAGGAGAGCAGACTTTCATTTTCCACTGAGACTGCATTGACAGAATGCCAACAAAGTCAAGAAGAAAAGAACTTACCGATGGCATAGAGCTCAATGCCCGAGTCACGAAGTCTCTGAGAATTCACTACAATCTCATCCTGAGATTTGCCGTCGGTAACAAGGACGCCGATTTTCCGAGAATCGGGTCTCATACCGACATTTGGTTTGAAGTTGTTCTGGAGGATGTAGTTCAAGGCCATACCTTTGGAAACAGAAGCGGCAGGTTGGTTTCATCTGATGGTCCCAATTTTTTTTAATTATTTCTAATGTGGATGGACCTTCATATGTTTCCTATAATCTATGGATCAAATCAAGCGTGATTTGGCCTGATTAGCTTATTTTGATTCTTTGAATCATGGGTAATGTACTTTTTCACCAGGAATTCTGCTGTTAAACACAATTATTTACTAAATCAGTTGAAATAATAAAGGCTAAAGCAAACAGCATCATGGCACACAGTAAGTCTATCTTTAAAGATTTATATATCTGGTTTTTACTTCTGTAACCCAACTGTTTAGGCATGAGTTTTCTGTTTTGTTTTGTTTTTCTATCATTTTTAAAAGAATGGTAAAAATGGCCATTAAATGTTGTTTTCAGGAATTCAGATGGCCTAATACGAGTGCATCTTCAAGCCTGTAAACAATAAAGCACATATGTAATGGGTCGGTACCCGTCATTGTGTTTCCGCCTTTGTAGGGTAAGTTGGCCACAGCCTCCTGCAGGGATTCACGGGTGGCGTGAGCGTTCAAATGCCACTCGGTTTTGGGATCCCCACTGTACTGAGCCAAACCTGGGAGAGAAGCACACACCATTATGATGCAAGTGAGACGATGACTGGTAATAACTCAATATGGCCCTAGCATAAAGGTCACATCTGGAGCCCATATGCATGAATATACCTAAGTAAATCTAAAAACATGTAGTAAACAGAAGCACAAGAGACTTGCCGATTTGAACCTTGTCGGGGCCAATGTCAAAGACGCCCACCATGCGACCGATAAAAGTCCGGATGGTTTTGAAGTTCAAGCGGCCGATACTCCAGGATCCATCAACCAGCAGGACGATATCAGCCTTGGCTGTGGTTTTACACTGATTTTCTGCAAGTAAAACACCAGCGAGAAACGCCAAGAGGAGCTTAGATGTGATTGTATAATGTCTGCTGATGGCAGAGCTGAGTTCAGCAGGAGAGCGATGAGAAACAGGGAAGAGACATGTACACATGCTCACAGCAAATAAAAAAGCACATTTACACTGCAATAACTTATAAGCATCACACTTTTAGAGGAGACTTTTATTTCGTGTTCATTTCTTGAAGCTACAGACTCTTTCCATTCAATTTCTAGTTTTCTTCTTTGAATCTTCAGTCTTGCGTTGCATCCAAATCCCTTTTGGCATCCGGCCCTGGAGGCCATTTTCCTGGAATTGTCATTGCTTCTGTTCTACAGAGAAAAGAAGTAGCCCTTTGTGATGCATGAAATACGAGCTGTTTCTCTTTTGCGCACTCAACCTCCGTAGGACGTGTGGAGCTCCAGATACCTATTGAATATGAGAGGAGCCCCAAAACTGAGGCTAGAACACTGGTGATCTCTCTGGACACCATCAAACATGGTCTGCAATTGAAAAATATCTTGTGAAATTGATTTGTTTACAAGCATGATCAGAAAATAAATAAATAAATAAATAAATAAATATATATATATATAATAAAGAGTGAGTTGGAACAGGTTTCTTGCTGGAAAATCTGGTACCAGCTGATTGTAGCTGGTTTTAGCTAGTCCACGAAGGTCATCATTAGATGATCTACATGGTCTACTGTAAATAGAATTTAACTTGTAAACCATCTTGGTCAAACTGCTTAGAGATGGTAGACCAGAAACTAGAATTAAAAATATAACTATATTATTAAAAAAATAAAATAAAAAGAAATAATAAAATAAAATAAAAAATAAATAAAATAAAATAAAAAATAAAATAAAATAGTGTATTTAATGAATAGTGGCAATATCATCTAAACTGATGAAAACTACCTAAAAAAAAGGTTAAAAAATAGATAAATAAGTAAAAATGTTCAAAAGCCACTGCAAGTTGGTATGATGTTATATCACTGTTAGTTTAATCTGCTCTCCATCACTCCATGTCAGGGTTTTGTCAAAGAAACATAACACTTTCCTAACCTTGTGCTATTCAGTGGCTTTCTCTCTTCTATGAAATAGTGCATAACTAAAAACAGAGCATTTTTTTTTTTCCCTGAATTCATGTCACAGGCAAGCTCTCACACACAAGATATGTTGCCAGATGAAATGAAAAGGACTGATTATAACATGCTGAATTAAATTATTGCATGAGCTATTAGATTTAATAAGAAGTTGCATTATTTTGATGAGATATTCTAAATTCAAATATATTTTCTCCCCTTTGAAATGTTTAATTTCCTGATAAGTCATGTAATAATGTAACAAGTATTTAAGAACTATTTTGACTTTTAGCACCCTAGAGTCAACCTGCTTGACCAGGTCACTGTTTTAGACAAGTTTACAGTCAGATCCTGTTGATACATGTGGAAAACTGTGCCCTCGCATGACCTTTGCTCTGGTCGTTTCACAACTAAACTTCTGCAACACACTCCCATCATCCTCCCTGCATCTGCTGCTTAACTCCTCACTGCTGCATGACTTAACCTCTGGAAAGTCTTTCACGTTAGGACTACACTCAAGTCTTTAAACTGCCTGCCAATCGCAGCCAGAATCAAACTCAAGACGCTGTTGCTGGCGAACTACGCTGCCAAAGACTTTGAGCTCGCAACTGCAAACCATACGCTTGATCTCGCCATGCAAACAGTGTCCATTTATTCACAAGCTCATTCATTGTTACGTGTTTGGTTTATATATTTAATTTCTATATATTTCATATATACTGAATTACTTGTTCTGAGTTTCTCATGCACGTATTTATTTTAACATTATTTTCTATTATCTATAATATTTGTACTGCACTAGTAAATTTATACTCATTGACTCAATTCTGTTTTAATGTCTTTTTTGTCCTAACTACAGCACTTGACTTGTATTTTTGGTTACTTTTAAACTGCTTTATTTCTCAACAGAATTCCTAGAACAAACAAATGTGATGTTATTTTATAATGTGCTGAGATTATACCGGGGAAATCAAGAGAAGGAGATTCAGGTGCATCAGAGAGGGTGGTCTTCTCCTCCCCGGCCAAAGGCATACTTTCACCTCCATCAAACATGCCAAAAACAGCCACGGAGTATTTAGTTCCAGCTCTGTGAATGAAAGACAAAACTGAAACCATAAGTGTCAACTCAAAACAAGAAGTATGATTAGAATATTTACATTAGGAGAAGCATCTAAATGCATTGATGCTAAACATTACCTGAGTTCCTCTAGAACAACTGTGTTGTCGTACGGCCCGACAAGATATTCTCCAAGATCAACATCATTTCCGCTGGGATGGAAAGTTACTTTGTACCCTCGTACATTCCCGGGAGCAGGATCCCAGGATACACGGAAACTGGTTTTAGTGGGTTCAGAGGTCTGTAGGTTTCTTGGGGCTTTAAATGGTGACACTGCAGGATGAAGAAAAGCAGATATCAGCATTTGCTAATGTGATCACTAGATCTGAAATTTTCAGAGTAAATAATATGTGACTTGCATGATGCTAAGGTGCTTTGGGTGGTTTTCAGGACATTGCTATGCAGTTGCTCAGGTGTTAAGGATTGATAGGTTGCTTACTGGACCAAGCCAAAAGTCTGGATAGTGTGATATTCTGGTCTCTTGATACGGCTCAGGTCCCTCTTCCAAAATGTTAAGTCTATGTGTTTTTTGCCCGTTTTATCGCTCATTAGGTGAAAATGTTACGTTTGATCACAATTAAGAATACTTTGAATAATAATTCATTTAGCAAGAATTATTTAGGAGGTGTTATGCACTGAAGTTGAACATTTAATGTTAGTCCTTTGTTCCATTCCATAACCCTATGCCACAATTTTTTTTTTTTCAGTATTATTTTTTATCTTGTTTTCCATTATAAATATCTAAACATTCCTAAATCAAGAAACATTTACTTGAGAAGCAGAATGACTTAAGATATTAAGTCTTGTGAATCAAAATTAAGTAAGTTTTTTATTAAAACAAGAAGAAATATTAGGAGAATAATCTTGTTTTTGCTATGAATAAAGCTTATTTGTCTGACCCTACTGGGAGATATTTTTTTTCTTGTTTTAAGCTTAAACTCATTTAATCTGAAAACATTCTTTTCAGAAAAGAAGACTTAATATCTTAATTTGCTTCTTCAGTAAATGTATCTTGATTTAGGAATTCTTAGATATTTGTACTAAAAAAATAAGACAAAAATACTGATTAAGAATATATTTTTTTTTTTAGTAAAAACATATAAAAAAGAAAGTAGGAAAGATGGAGTTCTTGCTTCGAGAAAAAAAGCTCCCGATGGGGTCAGAAAAGCAATCTTGTTTTCCCTTTGAATTAAGATTTTTAAGTTTTAAAAATAAGTTTTAAGATTTTTCTTACCCCACTGGCAGATATTTTTCCCTGCATAAACTCACTTTTTTATTTTTTTATTTTTTTTCTTCAGATATCTTAAGTCATTTTGCTTCTCAAATCTTGAATTAAGACCTTTGTACTCAAAAACAAGAGCATAATACTTTGGAGGAATGTAATTTTTTTGTAGTGCACTGTAAGTGGTGATGCGTGCCTGTGTCTGCACATATCTGTGACTCATGGGCTTTGAATTATTGGCCAACGTACGTGTGGTTCCTACTCCTTGCCTTGCTTTTCCTTCTCCTCGTTTGTAAATGGGATGCACTTTGATGTTGTAGGTGGTCAGGTGCTGTAGTTTCCTCAGTATGGTGCTGGTGACATTGGCGGGGATCTTCATCGTCATCTCTTTACCTCCGACTTCAGGGACATACGTGAGCCTGTAGCTGACCACGGGGCCTGGAGCGGCTTTCCATGTCACACGCATGGTGCGTTCAGTTTCATCAGACACCCGTAAAGCCTTGGCAGACGCAGATGCTACAAACAGACAAAAATAAGAACGTTTGACTAAAATTCTACTAGACTGGCCTGGGTAAACCAAAAACTGACAAGTGAAATGAAAACAGACAAGCAGGGATGGTCAGAGGTGAACGCAAAACCACAAGCAAGCCAAAAGGAAGCAAAAGTTTTCCTTCTTCCAATATTCTCTCGATCCCCACACTGGTGTCATGTTTCCATGAGTTTGTACGATTTGAGTTGGGTAGAGAAAACGCATCCACGCTTCAGCCAGCATCCCGGTCGACATACGGCTTGTATTATGGGCTGCCCTGCACACATGCAACCCTTTAAAACTGCTCTTTCCCGCAGCGGCGTTCACTGTTCACTGCACCCGTTGCTGCGATCAGCTCACTTTTTCCAGGCCAGTGACTACTGCACAGAAACTCAAAACTCACCGTACTCGCCAAGATTCGGCGCCAAGCGCAAAACCGCAACTTGACGTAGTCAGGCTAACATTAAATAATTTTTCAACTAGCTAAGATTCAAAGGTTTCTCGTCCGTTTCCATTTCTTTCTTTCCATCAAGTACCACAGATTGCAGTTGTTGATTGATGCACTTTAGATGGTTAAGCCTGAGGTGCAGGCGTGCATGTCCTGTCACGTCTGTATTACCCAAAGAACAATTTTTCTTTTCTGGAAGAAATGGACGTTTGCTAGATTTAAAGATTACCATAACCCTAAATCTAACCCAACCCAACCTAACCTCCAGCTTCCTTTAATGAGCCAATCATCCCAAAAGGTTTCACTGGGTTCTATTTACACTATTTAATCTTTCAAAATGAGTTTTACAGTCATTTGAGAACCGTTTTAAGTTTCCATATTACCACAGAACATCTACAGTATGTACTCCTGGGCCAATATGTTGATCCGAAGAACCTCAACATCAAGAACCCTTTTAATTTCAAAGAACCATGTAGCAAATCAAGAGCCCTGTACAGTGATAAATACTTTAGCTCTTGAAGACTGAACCACTGAAGAACATTTATTAAGAACACTGATCCCTTTTTGTGACTATTTGATAATTATATCCATTTTATTTTACACTACAAATTACAGTATTACTATTCTTCAAATTCTTGACTTTCAAACTTTTATTTTTTTGTCATGTATATTAGTACAAAAATGCATGTAACACTTTAAGTTACATACTCTCTAAGTATGTACTTCTTAAAATAAGTAATAACTTATTCATGTCTTCTTTGTCATGTGATCTTATGCCATTTACAATTCCTCTCCCATGGCCTCATGGGATGGCAAAGTGTCTATCAGATGCACACTTAAGAATTTTGCTGTGAAGTAACCTGTACTTTTCAGCTGTAAATACTGCAAAATTGACATACTACACTTTTTCACATACTGTTTTTCGCTTATTCTATGGTAGAGAAGTATGTAGTTTCATTAAAATGCTTCTTGTTACAAATCTGGTAAAATGCAGAGAACTTGATGATGCTGAAAAACAAAATGTTGGAAATTTAACACAGTGTCACGCTTTACTCTGAAGCATGCACCGCGTTAGACTTAACTGCAGCCTTAAAAGCCATATCACAATTTCAAATTCATTTCAATTAATTGTGCATCCGCCTTATTTATTTTATAATTTCATTCATTATTAGCATTCATCAACTTGCATACTCATACAGTTCTTCACAAACTCCTGATTTAGAAAACATGAGGTTACTACAATAACAGCTAAAACAGATTTACGTACCATCAGTGGTCTCCACTCCCAAAAGTGCTTCTCCATTGCCTCTGTCATACGACGCTAACACAGACACCTGGTAGCGTGTTTCAGGGGTGAGATTCTCTAAAAGTGTGCTGGTCAGATCCCCGGGCACCGTCTTCTCCCCAGACTCTTCGGAAAACAGAGACCTCCAGCGAACACGATACTGCCTCACTCTTCCTGGAGCGGCCGTCCATGATGCCATGAAGCTGATGTCCGTCACATCACTGGTTATCAAGTCTCTCGGTGAGCCCACCTCTGCAGGCAACACACAAAATGAACTTTAATATACTGAAATTATGTGTAGAAATGTTAGAAACTGGGAGGTGTGGTGTAGGGAAAGCTCAGGACCAAAGTTGAAAGTCTTACTCTCAGAAAAAGACTTTTAAGCGAGAAAAAAATTCATTCCAAGCTGTATTTTAGCAGAATCACCTTGAGCCATAATCTGATATATTTCTAGAAGCAGATGGACCATTTCTCATGATGTCTCTGGTGTCATTGGTGCAGGTGTGTCAGGACTGAAATGAGCACTATTTCATTCAGGTGAAACTACACTTAACAGCCGGTCATAAAGTCTAAAGTCAACACACACACACACACACCTTACAAAACCCACCACAGAGTCCCAAAAGCACTCTACTTAAAGGGTTAGTTCAGCCAAATATTAAAATTATGTCATTAATGACTCACCCTCATGTCGTTCCAAACCCGTAAGAGCTCCGTTCATCTTCGGAACACAGTTTAAGATATTTTAGATTTAGTCCGAGAGCTTTCAGTCCCTCCATTGAGAATGTATGTACGGTATACTGTACGACGCCTCTGACGTGTTTTCTGGTGCGCCCAATAACAAAGATAACACGTCAGCAGCGTCGTACGTCAACAGTCACAGCAGTCGTGTTCACAACAGACCCGGAAGAGAAGAAAAAGCGGAATAAAGTCATAATTTTTGCTATTTTTGGACCGAAATGTATTTTCGATGCTTCAATATATTCTAACGGACCCTATGATGTCACATGGACTACTTTGATGATGTTTTTATTACCTTTCTGGACGTGGACAGTATACCGTACATACATTCTCAATGGAGGGACAGAAAGCTCTAGGACTAAATCTAAAATATCTTAAACTGTGTTCTGAAGATGAATGGAGGTCTTACGGGTTTGGAACGACATGAGGGTGAGTCATTAATGACATAATTTTAATATTTGGGTGAACTAACCCTTTAAGGATTTTGAGACGGCCTCTTCTAAGCAGACTTCTTCACATTTTTTACATCACATTATGAAATATTTTTACTTAAATGATGTGACAGTGTCTCAGGGAGATTGATGTACCATCAGATATACAGTATGATCTCCAGGCATTTCTAGTGACGCAAGGACAGACTGAAGATAGACTAATGGAGCCACTTTAAATCTTGTTTCTGGAAAAATGTATGTTTAATATTTTTAATCAATATGGAATAAAGTGAAATTCTAAATCTCATAAATTATATAAAAATACTTCATATTATAGTGTTTTTTTTATATTTTGAATGTTATTATTCTTGTATTTTCCATTTTAATTTTAATTAATATTTTAGTAATATTGTTCTGTGCTTCTGTCATTTTTATTAGTTATAGTTTTTAAAATATTAAAATTATTATACTTTTAAATGTCTATACAGTTTTCATTCATTTTTATTTCAGTTTCAGTTTTAGTTTAGTTATTTATCATGTAAAAGCTTTGGCTGTCAAGCTCCAAAACAAGGTTATAGTTAACTAAAACTAAAATTAAAACCATAAAAATTATAAAAAATGTTTAGTTGAAAGAACTGATTTTTTTAAGTTTTATTTTTATTGCAGTAAATGTTTATTTCATTTAAGTAACAACATTTTTTATGGTATTAGTTTTAGTTAACTATAATACTCTTGTTTTGAAGCTTGACATTCCTTAATCTCCTTGAAAGTCATGCAGGTTTGGAAATGACATGAGGGTCCATATATTATAATATTTATAATTGACTTATCGTTACTTTAGTTACTGTTGCTCACTCTGCCAAACAAACGGAGTTGCTACAGTCTTGCAATGACAGCTGTCAGAGTGAAAACCTTTTCCCAAAATGTTAAGTCAAGTGGGACTTAAATATGCCATGGAGGGATAGGCAGAAGATTTTAAAATATGTAGAAAAACAGATCACAATCCAAACGGGAGAAGCCCTTATATTACGGTCATTACTATCGCAATCACAACATCCAGGATCAACACTGTTTATGTACCGACATGTAAGATTAAATTTATTTACATTTAACCAGTTTCATATGGAGAGGCACTGAAATGTAGACCGTTTATGTGTTTTTGGCCTACACTGTACATGATGTGAGAGCTGTTTGCTATTTAGGTTTGTACGTTAGCATGGACTCACTAACTCTAACAATAGATAGTTTTAGCCAGAAATATCTTTATGAAGCATAAGATGACATTGACTTTTGCTTGAGCAGATCAAAATTGTAACTTAATGAGAGTATGCCAACCAGAAAATGAACATTCTGAACAAATGTCTGAGTTCCGATCCCTGTGCAACTGATACTTGGCTGCCATTGGCTCATCTGCGTTTGAGGGGAGGGGCTTACCGATAGGTCAATTGATACATAGTACACATGAGAAATATACACTCTTAAATCACTGCAGGATTCTGCGAATTTGGAGAAGCAGAGGAGCGAATGCTTGCCAACATGCTTTTTTCCAAAACAAGGCAAATCCCTACAAAACCATCATAAAGTACCCTTCTTAAATGTCTGATACCTTCTTAAATCCCCAATCATTCTTCATCCCTCTATCCTTGTCTTTCCCCCCACTCCTGTTTGGTCTCCTCCTTGCCTGACATGATTATAAGTCCTAACAATTTTCACAAATTGGAAACAGTGCATCTTGTTGAAAAATGTGTCTTCTAACATCTTTGCTCAACATGCAACATTCATATGCATTTCTCTGCAGCCCGACAGCAGGATTTTATTTGACTCTGTCTTTAAAAGAGCCTTGAAATTCAAATGATCTTTTATATCCATTTAAATACGCAATTCCATTCAAATAGCCAATCTGGCATCCTGTCCTTCTCCGAAAACCAAAGCCGAGACAGACCATACACATGCAGTAAATTTTCTGCAGTGTTTTTGAAGTTTAACCTCGTGTCAATCACCAGGAAAACACAGGTGCTGGGAGAGCTTTCGGTTGTCCCCTTCATCTGTGCTTTACAGACATCTCCGGGGGTCACGGGCCGGACAGCGAGGCCAGCTTGAACGCATTAGGCACTCTGACAGATGGCAAACAGGAAGGACAATCCTCCTCTGAGGATACCCAGGTGCTGAAGTACAAAGTCACTTTTTGGCCTGTTTGTATCTAGCTGATTGAGTCTTTATTTTAAATGAATATCTGTATGTAACACTATAATATCCTTCTATGTAATCTGTCTCGCTTCGATTGGCCAGGTGCTACTCTAACGAGAATATAATACAAATAAGATCCCTTTGGAAATCATCTCATCTAAAGTACAAGGCAGGTAATGTGTTCCACATGTGCACCCCTTTGAGTTTACATTGTGATAACTCCTCACATCTCCTGATTATCCTTTGTATATATGCAGATGGAAACCCTTTTGATTCCTTTTTCAATCTTCTGTGAGATGGTGAAACAAAACAGCTGATTTCACTTTCACGGTTTTCACTCAGTGACGTCACAGACACACATTTTTAGAGCAACGGATTCAGCAGATATAAGACCGTCACTTTGCATACCACTTCAATTATCTTGCAGAAAATGTATGATTTTTTTGTTTAAAAGGAAACTGTAGAACTACAGTGGGTTGCAAATCCCTTTAAACACTGATTTTAAAACAATTCTTTAGGTCAGTGTAGCTTTAAAAAAACAGAAATAACATTTAAATAAAAAATATGGGAACTGTTATAGCGTCACGTAGCATTTCCCTTTTTTATACAGAAAGCCTAAAGGTCTTCTCAGCGATTTGCTGGAAATCATCCTTTTTGAGGTAATTGAACCTGTTGAAGACTCGCTGCACACAGACAGGTCAATAATTAGCTAAGACAGCATTAATTATCACAAAATGTGCGTAGCATCTGGGATCGTACACCTTCTCTACTCTACAAATGGACACGCTAGGTTTATAAACTGGACCAGAGCAACACACACGTGCATTAGATTGGGGACAGAACGGAAATCTTTCATGCTCCTCTTTATGCATATCCTCATGAGGATGCAAAGGAAGGAACAGAGATGTCTGAATGACTGCTCTACTCCTTTGTTCCAGAACTGCATAGTTCCTGCATTACGTAACTATCTGCATTAAAGAGCTTCATTTAGTCCAGCTCCCACTGACTGAGTCTCAATGAATGGATGGAGGAGCTGAAATCACCATCTCATAATCTTCTATGTCAGTCCATAATCAAGCCATAATTCTACGCTTCTCACAGATCAGATTTCGAGAACAGGGCTCCTGCATGGTATACAAACCACTACATGGTCCACAGAAAAGAACAACCCAGGCCAAATCTCTATCCTACCAAAAACAAACTCAGCTATTCTCATTTAAAGAATCATTTGCCCAAAAGTTCTGACATCATTTACTCACCCTCGTGTTCTTCCAAACTAATATATCTTGCCACAAAAGACAAAAAAGCACCACTTAGGCAATATATCTCAAGTCTTCAGAAGCTGATCTGTTTCAGTCACATGGATTTTCTGCTCATCTGCTATATTTATGACCCTCAGCTGGGTAAAGTAATGGCAGTGAATACAAAAACATATGAGCAATGATACCAAGAAGAGGTGTTAATCATTTAATTTGAGCCATACAAGGTTCACAAGGCTGAGTTATAGCTTCAGAACACATTTTTGGTCACTATATGTTTTCATTAAAAAGTAATCTTGACAGCCCAGAGTACTTCTTTTAAGCTCAATGATGACAGAATTTAGATTTTTAGGTAAGCTATCCCTTTAACAGGTTTTCCATCATTTAAAGCCATCACTTAACTCCTTCTGGGTTCTGATCTTTGGCCCTCAAATCTGACACTGAAGGTTCAGTGACATAAGATTACCGGAATTCAGTGATTTAAGAACCTGGGCAAGCTTTTGTCTTGGTAATTTCATTTGCAGATACTGTAGCCATGTTGCCGTAGTTTAAGATTTGGTCCTCTGAAACCCCAAAAGACCTATGAGCTGTTTATCTGGGCTGAATGAAAGAAGGAGCAGTATAATCACTCAGCTCTGTTCAACCTATTTGTTTATCCTTTCTGACAGGGGCTGAGGATGTTAAAAATGCCCCTAGTCTTTCCAAGGCCGCACTTTCTCAACTTATCCAAAATAATGTACTCAAATCTTGCACTCAAAGGGAGTTCGATGGGTGCCTTTTGCATTTACAAAAAACAGTATACAATTACAACGATTCCACATTCAATCATGTTTCTTGGGAAGAAATGGGATATGTCTGGGATATATCCTCTGGTACTCAGAAACCTTAGTGCTAATGTCATTTTGCACATGCATTCATCCAAAGTAGCAAACAGGAGCCTGGGGTTAAAGGAATAGTAATTGGAAAGTTGCTGATTTTATCCTACCATATGTTATCATTTACTAATGATCAACAATGAAAACAAATGGGGGCTGGCAAAAAGAAAAGCAGTGCACATGAGATCCATGGCTCTCTCTTTGTTGGGACCAGCAACCTTCCAGTTACGAGCCCTGAGCTTTCACCATTGCATCCCACTACCCCCAAAATGGGGTGTGTCCTCAAGATTACATTACACATATTGTGTGTTTCTCAGCCGTACCTTCTAGTGTGGTTCCTTTGCCCTGCAGTGGTTCGCCTAACCCAGAGGAGTAGCGTGCCCTCACGGCCAGCTGGTACTCTGTGCCTGGATGGAGATTCTTAAGCAAGGCTACTGTGGTGTCCCCCTTAACTGACACTTCCTTCATCTCACCACCCTCTGTGGGCTGGTAGAACACACGATACTGAGTGACTCTTCCTGGTGCAGCAGCCCAGGACAGCCTCATGGACGACACCGTCTCGTCAGAAACACGCAGGTCTCTCGGCGAGCCACGTTCTATCAGATATATGAAGAGAAAGCAGTTAAAAACAAAGTAACCCCAATGTTCCCTCCTTCAATGTAAGGCTGATGATACACAGAGCAACTTTTTGAGCAATGTTTCTTGGGCACTTTCCCATTGAGAATGGGTTTATTTAAATTTATATTTGGATATTTTAGATCGGTCATGGGCTCTATGTCTCACCTGGTTGCCTGTTGACAGCAACATTTACCAAAGTTGCCCGGCAACAATGCTCAAAAAGTTGCCCCGTGTATAATCAGCCTAAGTCTAATGTTGCTTTTAAGTGGTTTTATCATCCACCAGGTGAAAAATCTCAAGTCTGATCACTATACGCAAACAAATTTTGAGGAATCGTGTCCTTTGAAAGCAGTACAACTAAGAAACTGATGAAGTAGAAGTTAGAAAACTAATTTATTGACTGGAACAGAGACAATGCAGAGATAAAACTCATTTTAACACAGGTGTCAAAAGTCATGACCTGGGATTTGTCATTTGCAAATAATAAGTGTGGACAGACTGCAGCTGCATCGCTGTAGGCAGCTATTAAGACGCAGCTGGCTCATGCTTGGACACTAACTACTCTCTGACTTGATAAAGAACCCCGAGGTTCTGCCTAACCAAACAGATATTTTTCGCCAACTCAATGAAAGAAATTCTGGGAAACGTCTCATAGAGTTTTTGTCAAAATCAAATTTTCCATTCACTTAAGGTGTTTTTGGCTGCTCATCCAATCACTGTACAATTTTACACCAGTTGTCTGATATAAAAAAAGCCTGGGAAACAACCAATTAAAATGCAAGAATAAGTGGGCATCCCTCTTAAACAAATGCAAATCTTGCTAACTGTGACTACTAGTCTAACAATTCAAGAACATTTTACAATGACCTGCATGAATGTAAAAAAAATAACAGTCTTCTGAACTGGCACTTTCTCACTTAAAATTGTGAGAAAATTCCAGTAAAAGGAATTCAGACGCATAATCTCATGGCATCCTCCGCTCAAACGGACATAGTATTTTGGAGGGGAAGTGTGTAAGTTGTTCCAATCACCTTCTTTGGTTGTTCCATCAATCTGCATCTGAGGCCCAACGCCTGATGGGTATTCAGCTGCCACAGAGACATGGTAGGTGGTAACTGGGTAAAGTTGCTGCAGAACAATGGTAGTCTCGAGGCCAACTGTTGCAGTTTCTAGCAACCCACTATCTCCTTGGACCGGGACATATGTGAGTCTGTACCGCACCACTGGACCGGGAGCAGCCCCCCATGAGACTCGGAAACTGCTTGTCGTCTCTTCGGAAACTCTCAGGTTATTCACAGATCCTTGTTCTGCACAAATTGGAACATAAGGATCACAAAAAGGTTGTTGTTGTGACTTTTACAGCAACAATTTCCTCAAATTCACCAGGATATTCTTTAAAATACCGTACTCAACATTTAGTTGTATGGAGGAAAGAAAGTCATCAAGAACAACATTTGGATAAACTATTCCTTTAAAAGTCTCAAAAGGAACGTCAATAGTAATTAGCTTAGCTTAGCTAACTTTTATAGAAAACAGACAATCACCTTCTAGTGTGGTCTCAAAGTCCGATATAGGAAAGCTTTCTCCCTTCTGATACTGGGCATAAACCTTGACCTCGTACTTTGTGACTGGAGTAAGGTGATGTAAGACAGTCGTAGCGGTTTCTCCCGGCACAGAAACAGAGATGTAGCCTGTTTCTGTATCAGTGTCAGGCCTGTATTGCACCAGATAGGACTGCACATCCACAGCATCAGTTACCCAAGATGCTCGGAAACTCCTGGAGGTCACCTCTGAGAAGGTCAGAGACCTGGGTGCAATCAGACCTAGAAAAGAGAGCAGAACCGAAATATATGAGGCTCCTCACTTTGATTGACTAAAAGGACACATCCAGTTTATAGCCAAAAAATGGTTACAGTACATTTACAGGCAGAATGTGTTGTCTAATTTTTGATAAGTTGGCCTGTTTGTAATGCCAAGATAATGGTATGACTTTATAAGATGCAAAATACAGCACACAACTAGAACTTATTGTTGCTTGTTAGTTTTGGAGCTTGACAGCTTCTGCTAACTATTTTCATTGTTTAGAATTGAGTAGCTTGGACATTCTGTTAAATAAGTTCCACAAAAGAAAGAAGGAAAGAAAGTCATGAGTTTGGAAGAACATGAGGGCGAGTAAATGATGACAGAATTTTCTTTTCTGGGTCAACTAACCCTTTAAACTTTAGCACAAATTGGTGCAAAACCAAAGTTCAAAATGTGTGGTTCTATGCACATCCAGACCCAGAGACAAAAAATTTAACAGCAGTTAGTGGTAAAATCGGACGCTACTCACTTCTTCTCTTGATGTTCAGAAGCTCTTGCTCAATTCTCAGACAGATGGACTGGGTTAGCTCATTGGAAATCCTCTGGAAAGCATCAAAGTCCTCTACGGTGTACACATGGGTCTCCACTGGAGGATTAGCAATCGCCTCCAGCTCCGAGCGGACAGCATCTTTGACGCCCACTGCAAAAATCTCTACATCCGTGTTTCTAAGCTTAGTCGCTGGGTCTTTAAAGGCATCAGAGGACTTCCCATCGGTGATCAGAATCATAACACGAGGTACATTCGCACGAGCGCCTCTGGTTGGAACAAAAATCCTTTCTCTCACATACGTCATAGCTTTGCCGGTGTTCGTGGACCCTCCGCGGTAGGGGAATGTTCTCACGGCTTTGACCACAGCGCTCAGATCATGATGGGTGTTCAGGTAGAACTCAGTGTGTGGGTCTCTGCTGTACTGGACCAAGCTGATTTGAACCTTGTCCGGCCCAATGTCAAAGGTGTTGACCAGGACTTCCAAGAAACCTCGAACTTTGGCAAAGTTTGTCAGTCCGATACTGTAGGAACCGTCAACCAGGAGAACGACGTCAGCTTGTACATCCACACCGAGAGAACATTCTAAAAGTAAAAAAAGTTTGTGGCTCAAACTGATATTTAATCAATTGAATACAGTGGAAAGTTAAACAGTGCTGACTTTTCCTCACCGAGCGATAATTTTAAGGGCTGGGTTTTCTCCATCGCCATAACCGGCTCACTGGGTGACAGACCTTTGAGTGCAAACAGGCTGATCTCATATTCTGTATCAGGGGACAAATCTCTCACATTCACAGAGGTCTGAGTCGGCCCAACGTACAGCTCCTGACGTTTGCTGCCAGCCAACATGGGAACCATCTGCACCTTGTATCCAGTCACCTCCCCTATAGATGCATCCCACGTCACCCGCATTGACTTGGACGCAACCTCTGTGACTTGCAAGTTTGACGCTGGCTCAATGGCTGCAAATAAACAAAAAGAGGAAAAATGGGGTCATGTTTAATGCTCAGGGTTGTGTTTAATAAACCTGCTAAAGCAGATTTACAATTGTTATTGTTTGTTTACCTTCCTCGCCGCTAACCAGCGAGTTGAGCTGGTCATCCACACTGGTGCACACCTGTGTGATGAGCGATTTCTCCACAGCTTTGATCATGTCGAAATTTGGCACTGTGTACACATGCGTTCTGTAGGGTGTTGAGGACATTTGTTTCAGCTCTTCCTCATCTGCTTCTTTGATCCCTGAATAAAAATAATAAATAATGCATTATTTCTCAGAATTCCCTCAAGGATTTCTTTGTGGATGGATTTCTTGAAAGCTACCCATTCCTGTGAGAGTGCAGAAGAAATCCAGACCATGAAAAACGGCAGTGATGATTGATGAATGACCACATACCCAAAGTGAAGATTTCAACTCCAGCATTCTTCAACTTCTTGGCGTGACCCTCCACTGGGTCTTGAGATTTCCCATCTGTGATAACTACAGCAACTCTGGGGAATACCTTGCGAGCACCAGCAGCCTCCGTGAACATGTTTTTCAGCAGGTGGTCCAGGGCTTCACCTGCACAAAAATCACAATAGAATCACTGAGACTTGATACTCCCATCGTAACTTTGTTGTTCAGAAGTAACATTATTTGCAGGTTTCAGTATGATTACATAAGAGTGAATTCGGTACCTGTCATGGTGTTGCCGCCCTTGTATGGTAGACTGTTAATGGCTCTGAGCAGCTCAGCCTTTTTGAAATACTGGTTGAGGTTAAACTCAGTTCTGGTGTCCGTGCTGTACTGAACCACACCCACTCTAGTCTTGTCCTCTCCGAGGTCAAACGCACTTGCCATGGCTGCTATGAAGCTGCGGATGAATTTAAAATTTTCCCGCCCAACACTCCAAGAGCCGTCCACCAGGAAGACAAGGTCAGCAATGGCACTTGGTAAGCATTCTGGGAAAAAGAGTTAAAGAGTCAGAAGCTAAGAAAATCTAGACAGATCTGACTTTGGAAAAGGTGATGAACTTTTGAAAAGGATGCAAAGCTTTTAAAATATAAACCATTTAATAGATTTGCCAGACACATTTGGCATAGGACTCTAAATTCCGACCTCTTTTTCTATATCAGAGTAAGACCGAGAAAATCTCGAAGGAAATTTGGAATTTGTGCTCTGCATTTAACCCATCCAAGTGCACACAGACAGCAGTGAGTAGTGAATAAACACGCACACACCCAGAGCAGTGGGCAGCCAGTGCTGCGGTGCCTGGGGAGCAGTAGGGGGTTCGGTGCCTTGCTCAAGGGTCGTGGTATTGAGGGTGGAGAAAGCACTGGATATTCACTCTCCCCACCTACAATCCCTGCCGGATCTGAGACTCGAACCCACGACCTTCGGGTCACAAGTCCGACTCCCTATCCATTAGGCCACGACTGCCCCTTAGTATCATGTATTTGTTTGTCATACAAATGTATGTGCTTATTGATACAGTATGCCTGAGTGTCAATCAAAACATAAAAATTTTTATACATACAAATAAGAAGGGGAACATACTCCATATCAGCACCACATGTATCTACAGTATTACGCAGTATACACTGGTTACAACTCATTCCTTTATTGACATATGGGTTGAGTCTGTCTCTATTTGTAATGTTATTAGGCGAGTCATTACTTGTCCTTCCCTGTCTCTTGAACTCCATAAATGAACTCCATTCCTCCACATGATTTGGAAAAATTCCTCTTCTTTTAATCATACTTGCCCTCAACCACAGTTTATGGAATTTGCTGCCCTTGAACGGACTGTGTCGGCTGCATCTTTTGTAAGATGTTGCCAGGCCTTTATGGCAAACAGGGCAGGACAGGAAAGGAAGTTGTTGACATATCGTATCTTACCTTCCTTTATTACAGTAATTAGATTCACTGATTTTCCACTTGCGCCAGCAGAATGGAAGCACTGGAGTGTTGAGACTGGGTTTTTTAGAGAGTCTGTAGAAGGCATGCTAACTAACCATTATGGTATTCGGGGCGGGGGTGAGGGGAGATTGGATTTTCCACTTCTGCTTAATGTAGGAAAGGAAAAGTAAAGCTGTTCACCTTCATCTGGAGGACGAGGTCACAGCACTCTTGTAAAGAGCGGAGCTGTAATGCTTTCCACTTTCTGCATTGCGAGAGGTTTGGGGGTTTTATTTCAAATCAGGAGCAAAGGGGCCACTTATGAACTCTCACCCAAAAGTCATGCTGGAAACACTGGCTCAGTTTATCATGTCTGGAAAAGTTAATGCTGACTAACAAGCTAAATTGTTTTCAGGAGTCATAAATTTGGAAAGAAACAAAGACATACACATTTGCGTACTGACTAATTTGGAAACTCCCAATAAAATGCAATGATCACATAGCAATGGAAAGAGCCTGGAGGCTCTTACTTACTGACTGCATCGGAGACATGAGGTTTCCTGGTACCTCCTTCAAAACCACTCGATTGGACTAAAACAGAAACAAAACAAAAAAAAACTGTATTGAAGAAAATGAATTCCTTCCATTAAAAGGGTTATTTTTGGCCAATGAATTTCCATGCCTTCTCCAGTCATTTCTAATTGCTGTATAAGGATATTTTACTATTTTATAGAGATTGCAATCACAGGAAACCATTTCTATCTCTATATAATCAACTATATATAAGTGTACAGTGTATTTTTCCAAGTAAACCAAGAAAAAACATAAATCCATTTTCAATGACTCTTCCAAATCACAGTTTGAAAATTCCTCTTCAAACTCTTCCAGGCCTTCCATGACCGTGTGAACCATCAACATAACACACTTCAGGAAAAACAATGACTTGCCACTTACTTGTAATTTGACCAGAGATCGGTATACTCTCCTCGGATCCAGAATATGAAGTTATCGTAACAACATAATCCACATCGGGGGTCAAATCTCTGATGGAGGTTTTGGTTGCGGTGGGAGGAAGTGTGAATTCCTTAACAGGCTCTTCTATAGAAAGAAAGGAACATTTACAATGTTTAAGTGTCATATCATGATATACAATCTACATGAAGATAACATCTAGCCAACCTTAATTTCTAAGCAGATAAATCTAGTCTAGACACACAAGAGCTGGATTAGAGAAACATTAATGACTTCCCAAGACAAGCGATGAGTAACAGTCCATGTTAAATCATTTTTTAAGGGCACGCCAGAACACATTTCCCAAGAGTTGCCTGTGGCAGCGAGTTTAAAGGTTACTTGTCGTTTACCACATGCTTCCTTATCTTAATCAACATGCAGTACACTTACTACAGGGACATTTCCCCTCGAGCAACCTGAGGTTAAGTGTTTGCTCAAGGGCAAAATGGCACTAGTTCATGAGACGACCACTGCAGGTCTAAACAACCCTTAGCACTTTATTTGACTATCAACGTGAAGTCAAAAACGACACTTTCCTTTTTTGGTATGGACTGCCAACTTTTTCCAGAATCCAATCCATCGCCAGTTGGGAAAAATTTGTTCTGTCATTTATTTTCCCTTGTTGAATATACAATTTCATTTTGAAACATGTCACAGAAGTAAAATCGATTGCAAATGTTTCATGCTGGCGTTTCAATTTCAACATGTGCGGCGCTTTCACGTTTTCACCCACCTGTATCTGATGTCACTACGACTTTTAAGCCCTCAATCCTTGACAGTGGTTGCTTCCATATCATTTGTACTGTGTTTTCATTTAAAATCTTAAACCTCAAGTCTGACGGAGGCGTTACTGTGGAAAGAGGAGGTGAATCAAGTTATTTCCAAGAAACCATTCCAAAAGCTGTATTTATGAGAAGAGCACACAGGTTTATGGACGAAGTCCCAACAGCGAAGTTCACTGTTGGAGAAGGACTCAAGGCAACATGGAACAAAGTGGACGGCGGCCATTTTGGGTCAAAATGACATCTGTTTGAGCTGTCTGACCGAAGGGCCACTGACTACTCAAGCATAGACACGCAAAGAGCGTTCCACAAAGACCTCGAGAAAACATTACACGGGGGCTATCACTTGTGACGTGCATGCATTCATTGCAGTCAGTCCAACGCAGCCAGACACGCTGTGTTGAACTGTCTGAATAGCTGTCGTCACAGACAGACAAGAAGTGTTGATTGTACAATGGACTTGAATGGACTTTCTGTGTGCAGTTGCATTAATGTAGTCACTTTCCATTGCAAACCACTTAAAAGGGTGCATGACGACAACCTTTAATGAAATATAAAGATAAAGGAAAGTGACAAACAAGTGAATACATAAACAAAAAGAGGTTATATAAAACGGGACGCACTAGTCTAGATGAACTAAAGGACTCATGCACTTGAACATGAAAAGTTGTCTGCAACAACTTGTGGGACTTAAAGGACTTCATGTACAAGACGCACATGTAGAGGACTTTGAAATATTTTAAAGTGATATTCTTGTGGTATTTTGTGTTGCATGGTGTTTGGAAGGTCAGTATCTGTGTGGAACATACAGTATGGGTCGTGTGCATGTTGGAATATCACAATAAAATATTTTGTGAAGCTGCGGCTCTGGTCATATTTTGACCAGGGCTTAAGCTTGACTGGGAACAGGTTCACCAAAATCAAGATTTACCAACCTGGCTGACCAGATGTCACAAACGGTTCCATTTCTGACTCCAAATAGGTCCAACAAAACCGCTATCGCACAATCAGACACACACCACTCGTTTTTTTTACTTTTTGGTCCATCCGACCCAAACCATATTTGGTGCAACCAAAATTCCTCTTTTTGAACAATTCAAGCTCTTTGGGGCATCAGTTAACAACATTTATTTCGCTGTGCTGAGCATCTAATAATATCCATGTCAAATAAGAAAGTGAAAGTGTTGGTTAAGGTATTTGTTTTGTGTTTATATTTTGTATTAGTGGAAAATGTTAAAACAAAGGCTTTTCTTATTTTTCCATAATGCAGCATTGAGAAGTAACACAATTACTTCTTGCTCTCACTTTCCTAGGAGAGAGAGAGAAAAAAAGTGCTCATATTTTGTCTTTTTGTTTCCTAAGAGTGCAGAAAGCGGAGAAGGGAAACTTGGCCTCAACGTTAAGAGTTTTTTTTTCTTTTTCAAATAAAAGCTGTAAAATATTCCACTATACTTTCCACTGAACACTGGCGATGTGCGATTTAACGCCCTGCCATTTATTCAGTGATTTGAAATGGTTAAATCAAAGTTTTACTGCCTTCAAGACTGTTCAAACCTACCAAGAGCTCAGTTACTGAAGCACATAAATACTAAAATACAGGAAAAAGTGTTTTACTAGAAGAAAAAGTTGAATGTGAATCTGTCTGGCTGAGATGTCTGGTATCCTGCAGCTGATCATGGGTTCTAAGCATACGGAAAAAATTTAAAACCAAGTCCTATTCAATACTTAACCTTTTCTGGATTTGGTCGTAGACAGTATTTTCTACCCTATAATGGAAAAACATTACAGTGGATATTTCTGAAGAATTAGTTGCTGGAAAACACAGTTAGGTGTAATTAAATATCCTGTGCTGTCATGCATTTCCATTTCCACTAGCATAAACACCTCCAAATGATTAAAAAAAAAATATTTTAGGACAGTAAAAGTTCTTGATCAATGTCCTAGTGTCTAAACAGAGACATTACACATCGAAATGCACATTTATTCACATTATTGTGAATAATGTAATGTGAATATAAGTATTTTTTCCCCTGTGTTTTTGTTCATTTTTATGGATATATGAATGAAATGAAAATTTAAAATAATGAACACAACAAAACAGACAATTGTTATTGTACAGTTAATATTTATACATTTTCAAATACTAATAATAGACTAACTAAATTAAAGTTTCATTTTTAATTAACCAATGTAAATAGGGAGAGATTTATAGGCTTTTTATTTTTTTTATACCTTGAGCTCTCACTGATGTCAGTACTGAGAGTGTTAGGAGAGCGGCTGCTGCCAAACGTGTGACCGACATCTTCATCCCAGTATCAGCAGAACATCAATCAATCTGAAAAATCAACCAGATTACACACATACTTTGCTCATAAATCAATCCAAAACAAAAAGACTATACACTCCACTCTAGCACAGTTCACTGCAAGAGATCTCATTCAAATCTGATTTTAATTATTTTCTATTCAAAATTCCAGCCAGTTTCTCTGGTCATAAGAGGAAAATTGGTTTTCAATAGTCCAAATATTTTGGAAAATATTCATAAAACAAGGACACTAACTCAATGTGGGTCTTAGAAAAACATTCCCTACAGAAAAACTATTATAAACTGCATATGCTGTATGTAATCTGCCGATTCAACTGTTTAACATCGGAAGCTGTGAGTTTATAGACTGTATGCAATTGTCTGGAAATTTGCCTGATTTAGGATCCTACACATCAAGGGTGGAAAAACTTTTCTGCAGGGTTCCTGCGCCCCCTGTTGTGCCTGGAAAAATTCAGACTTTACATCCTTATATTCATGCTGAGACCAACTAACCACTCTGCCTCTAAACTTTGGCAATGTGCTTGGTCTCTGTGTTACATATATTGCATGTTACTTTAAATAATCACCAGTTTAAGAACAAGCAGCTCACAAAATATGTGCACAATAGGTACACGTTGTTCATTAATATTACTCAATCATTTGTTTTCACTCTGTAAAACAAATTTCAAGCAGTGTGATGTGATGTACTTAGTCTAAAACTTCTTTACTCAACATTTTTCCAGTCATTATACATGACCCCATATTAATCGAGAGACTACATCTGCACTTTTAAAAAGGCATTTTTCAATTCAACAAATAAGAACAAAACAAATTAAGAAGGTGAAAGGACATGCAAAGTGTGAGTGAGACCTTTAACAACACACTGTGCCTATAATATATATTGGCTTAGGTGTTGTGATAGCATAAGAAATCAAGTAAAGTTGAATGAAAAATCAAACGTAAGTCTCAAAAACCTTGTCATATGGTGAAAATAGGTAAAGTGGGACACACTTTGATCATTTGTAATAGGTGTTATTTTAAAATATGATGCCAGACAGACTTTAGCACATCACAGAAATCCTTAATCATGTTTATGTAAGATCTCCACCACACTAAACAGAGAAAGTAACTTTACCAGTGGTCCCACTTTAACTGTATTATTTAAGCATGTGAATTAGGTAAATAAACATAAAAGAAAGTCTTCCAGGGTTTATGAATCTTACAAATGGTCTAGATTTCCCAACAAAACAAAATAAATCTGTATCATCCTAAACTACTATAAAAGAGCACAATGACAGAGTGGTGGAAAAAATGTAATCGCCATACAAACGTCCATGGAAAAAAGTGATCAGAGCTGTTGAAAAATGGGTCAATGTGCTCACATTCTTCATTTCACATCACATCTATCTACTACGTCTCATATTTAAGAGAAATAACATTTTCATTCATAATAATGTATTAATAGGTTTTTCAATAAATTAAAAAAAAAAAAAACAAGAACTCCATGTCAAGACTTACCAAACTCCCCAAAGTTTCCAAAAACCTTCAATACATCACAAAACTGGTGAGTGAAGGTGGGAATTTCGCCCAAACGCAAAGGGGTTTTAAAGCTCTGTTCAGAAAGGCAGAGGTTCTCCGTGATGCTGCAGTGATGGAGATGGAAATGAAGAGGAGGGTCTGGTCACCCCACAGCTCGCGAAGGCTGTTCCCAAATGCACGGGATCTCAGACTAGAACGTGCTTCTTAACAGGGGGCTGATCCCGGACCCGCAGCTCTGACGTCACGCGCCTGTGTGATGGATGTGTTGGGATGCGCTTTTGGAAAGTCGCGCATATTTTCGGCATTCCTGCAGCATGTCACTCATCGATGTTTCGGGTTTCAGCGGGGATTACCGTGGAATACATACTTCCTGACGACATTCTAAAGGAATCGCGAATTCTGAACTGTTTATATAGCTTTTGCGGACATATAGACGATGAAACAACTCAATTACAGTGTTAGGGTGTTGTAAATAAATGTTAAATTAATTAAACGATGATTTTTCAGGTGAGCGAACCTTTTCAAATGAAAGTCTGTCGGTCATTTTTAGAGCGCACTCTGAGGCGATTTGTCTCGTACAGAAAAAAAGGTTTTAATGTGTTCCTAGCACGGTTAACCCAACCGACAACTTAAGCAAAACAAAAAATTACACTAACGTTTTTTTTTTTGTATACAATTTCGACATGAAATACATATGTCTTAATAAATGAACAACGTTACACTTGTTTACGATGAACGATCACAACGGAAAGCGCTCGAGCGGTTGCTATGGTAACATCCTCAAGCCGACGTCACCACTTTTCGGTTCGGCCTATTTTGACGGACTTTTGTGGTTAGTTAAATTGTTAAAAACATTTTAAGTCATTTTTTTTCTCTCTCTGTGATATTGAAAAAAAAAAACAAGTGTACAGCTTGTTTCTGTGTGGACTGGACCAGCTAATAAAAAATAAAAAAATAAAAATAAATAAATAAAAATCCAAAACACAGATATTAGCAATATTAGAAAAGCTGCAAAATACACTAACATAAAACCACATATTTGGTCCAAAAACGGTGTTTTACATTTTTTTATTATTATTATTATTATTTAATTTTATTATTATTATTTATAGAAAATTTACTATCGTAGTACCGGAGCCTGTAGATCAGTTTTTCAGAGAGGCATCTCCATCTATTTGAATATGTATCCCTCTAGTGGTCAAGCCGGGTAACACACAAAGCGGATTGAGATGCTCAGCGCAACATATTCATCAAAACGCTGTTTCCCCCTCCCAAACTACACCACTGATCCAATTATAAGTCATAAAAGAAGAGTTTTCTGTTACCCATCTGATGAATAAATGTTTAGCCATTTAGAAACACATGGGTGCCAACTGAGAGTCAGGTCAGAGTTTGATTTTAAATCATGAAGTTTATTAGTTTTTACAGCTGAGTTCAGGATTGTTTTTAATTCAATCATTATCTCATAATTCCTATTGTTAGAGAGAAACATCTAACAGACCTATTCATCAACAGCAAGCTTGACATTCTAATGCTCCTTATGGATTGCTTGCAGAATTAATGATCTGTGCTTTATAGTTTTATAATCAGCATGCAATTATTTGCATGCCTGCTCCAGCTTAATTTTTTTATCGGGACACAAAGGACATATTGTTCGTAACACATGGGATGAACTTCCATATGAACTCAACTGTATAGACCACCAATGCTGAGGCTAGCTATACTGAGCTCAAACGATCAATCGTTCCTGTAAATTTAAACCTCTAGAAGGAAAACATTTCTCTGATGTATACGCATGCATTTGGAAACTATTCCATACGCCTTGAAAACACATTGTTTTGAAGTACAAAAAGGAAGTGCACATTGCTGTTTGTTTCTTGGGAACCAATGAAGACATCCAAAAAACAGTATCAAAAACATGCTGCGCCTTGAGTCACAAACACCCTTCATCAATTAACACTAACTTCAGACGGAAAAACATAGTTCAGCTGTTTGATGATGCTTTATGAGAAGAATATTATCACATAATTAAAATATTATTCACAGGAGGGGCTTACAATCAGAAGACTAACATCTAAACCACAAAGTTCTGCATACAGAAAATGGCTACTTTAGGATGCACAGTGCATTCATTTTTTTAATGGAAAATTTTCTTTTTTTTCCTTTTGATTTTGGGGGTCTTTAAAAAAATATATACACTTTGCATGAAGAAAATTAAAGTGCATTGAAATCTTTTTAAAGAGTACTAAAATAATTTACTCTATGCACTTTTATCCCTTTTCATTTTTTAAAAATCTTTTCATTGTCACTGAGTTAAAGTAAAACAATCAGGATCTGTCTGTTTATGATAGGCACAGTTTATTTAATTCAAATCACTTTGGTCCCTTTTACCTTTCACATTAAAATAAACACTGTGTGAAACGCTCATAAAGTCACATTCCCACAGAAATGAGGGCAGGAGCTGACATCAGTCCTTCTTCTGAGGGAGAGCCGCCTTTACTAGTTCATATATGACATATGCAGTTCCTAAAAATAAAAAAAAAAAGAGAGAGACACATGAATGATCAGCAATTAGAGCTTACTATGATTATTACCTCAAATAAATATCTGTGCTTGCTAAGGCATGTATTAAACATCATGTCAAATTATGCAGCTTGTACAAAAGAGAATTTGCCATATAGACATGTACTGCAGCAACGACCCACAACACCCTGCGGTAACACACCTAGCACTGTGAGACCCATAGTTGCACGGTAAAGTACAGCATCACCGACTCCTCCCTTCAGATGAACTGGCATCCCATTAGACTCCTAAATATGAAAAATAAATCAACATTTTGCACAATATAAAAAAAAAACAAACAAACGTGTGAACAAAGCAATAATATGCACTGAGCACAATACATGCCTTTAGAGAGAATGCAGATGATTAGTGAAGATATCAGGGGTGAAGAACATTAGCTTGTCATTTGATAGACTACAGAAAACACAATACATTACAGAAAAACGACATCCATACCTGAAAGAGCTTCTGTTTGTCCGGCACCTTGTTGACCAGCTGTCTGCGGACGGTGCTGGAGATCTGCCGTCTGGAAACCTGCTGCAGAGTCCCATGGACAACACAGTTTAAATATATATATAGAAAGTACTGTTTGTGAAATGCACAAACAAAATGACGAAATCTTTAAATTAGCTGATAATTCTTTGATAACATTACTTTCAAAGTTTACAGATTTCCAGTGATGTATACTATTCATTTGTATTAAATAAATTAGAAAATGTTTGTTCCAGCAGTTTAATGCATGTATTGTTTGGTCTAATTACTTTATACCATTTCATACTACCATTTAAAAGTTTAGGGTCAGTTATTATTATCTTTTATTTTATTTATCTTTTTCTTCTTCTTCTTCTTTATTTGAAAGAAGTCTCTTCTGCTCACCAAGGCTGAATTTAACCCGTTTAATCCCAAATTTTTCCTAGACATGAAAATATCCAAATGATGTGTCATAGGTAGCCCTTTGAAATTATCAATACTTTTTTTTTTTTAATCTTTTTGGAAAAGTGTGTGAAAAATTGTGTTTTATGTTTGGTCACAACTGTGACCGGTGGGATAATGTGTGACCTGAAATAACATATTTCTGCAGTCATAAAAATGGTTAGATTTTTTTTGGTTAGAATTTAGTGCAATATTTTGTCATTGCAACATTTTATTGTCATTTTCACTAGCAACTGCAACTGGATTTATATTGTATACCGAAGTCCACTGTTATCCCACCAGTCACTATTATGACCATCAACATGTTTTCTCATTCTATGACCACACTCAAAAAAACTAAATATATGTGAATGCATATATTAATACTAGACACCCTAAAGATCATGTGTACCAAAAATCTTTGTCATATATTTATGTTAAGACACTTTACTAGCCTTTAGTTTTGGAGCTTTGACCAGCCATCATCTTCTCAAGGTGCAAACAGGAAATAAGCTGCTCTGGTCATGTGACAATTTGCACTAATCATGTGAAACTGCACAGATTTAATTGAGGCCCTTTATTTTTTCCATATTTGCAGGGAATGCACTAAAACATGAGTCAGTAAGGTTTTTAGAGCTTTATAAATGAAAACCCTTTTTACGTTCACTATTGTGACCGGTGGGATTAAACGGGTTAATTGATTAAAAATGCAGTACAGTATAAACAGTAATACTGTGAAATATTATTACAATTGAAAACAATCTTTTTCTGTTTTAATTTAGTTTAAAAGGCTCTGTGATGCGCAGCTGTATTTTCAGCATCATTACTCCAGTCTTCAGTGTCACATGATCTTCAGAAATCATTCTAATATGCTGATTTGCTGTCAGTAATCTTAAAAATAAACTAAGTAACATTGACAACAGCCAAATCACGGACTTAGCTATGACAACAAAAACTGATCAAACAGAGAAGCCTATTATAATATACGTGAATCCCAGATCTGATACCAAAATCCCACTTGTTTTTCCCTTCTCCAGTCTGAACCTTTATCTTCATTTACTACCACTTTTCATCTGTCATGCTCACATACCCCAGAAAACACTCGTGCACTTAAAAATGTCAATGTCATTCATTAGATCAAATGTTTGTTTCCAAATTCCAAACACTCCAAAACCCGCAGTGTTTACTTACGTGAACAGAAAGAGGAAATATAAATCATATAAAACATTATATTACAATAAACAGCCCTTAAATGAACAAAAACACCAGCAGAAAACACTGTAGAACTAAACCATTTAAAAAAAAAACTTCTTGAAATGTATGATCATCGTCATGATTTCATTGATTGTGGACGTGCAGAACGTCAAACTCCTCATGACTCCCGCGTCTCACTTCCCTCAAACACCCAGATTAATAACCGTAACATCGGATGTGAAAACAAAGCTAACGCATGTTGAATGGTTTATAAACTACCGTGCATTTTCAATCTTAAACCGAAACAGAACAGTTTTAATAATTACCAGAAAGTGGCGAAACATTTTCAGTGTGAGTGAATGAAGTCACGAGACAGAGAGAGAAAAAACCGAAGCAGCGTACAGAGAAACGTCTCCACCTGCTGTTCAGGAGAGAAACTGCCCGGATGTTCCAGTAGCCCCTCACTGCAGAACTCAAGGTCCACTCAGATGTTCTCGTGTGGTCAGACACTGATAAAACACAAGTCACATGCAGAAATGCCACATGCTGAAAATACAAATCATAATGCTCGAGGGAAATTAGCAGCTAGCGAGGGCGCAGGTTTGATTTTGACATTGGCGGGGACAGACCAAAGCTCTGTTCTTCCTAAAGCAATCAAAACTGTATATTAATCCTAAATGTCCTCTTAAGGTGTAATTCTATTACTTTTTTTGTTAATCTGGCAACACATCCCTTAAGAAAATTAACCATGGTTAAATATATATATCCGTTCGAAAGTTTGGGGTCAGTAAGACTTGTAATGTTTTTTTTAAAAAGTCTCTTATGCTCATCAGGCCTGCATTTATTTGATCAAAAATACAGAAAAAAAACAGTAATCTGCCAAAATGTTATTACAATATGAAATAATGTTTTCTATTTTAATATCCTAAATATCCTATTTTAAAATAAAATAGAAATCTTTTCTAACAATATAAATCTTTTCTATCACTTCTTATCAATTTAACACATCCTTACTGAATGAAAGTTTTAATTTCTTTCATAAAAAGAAAGAATAAAAATTTACTGACCCCCAAACTTTTGAATGGTAGTGTATATTGTTAAAAAAGGTTTCTATTTTAAATAAATGCTGTTCTTTTTAACTTTTTATTCATCAAAGAATCCTGAAAAAAAAAGTATCACAGCTTCAAAAAAATATTTGGCTGTTGCAAACATTGATAATTCTAATAATAAATCAGCATATTAGAATGATTTCTGAAGGATCATGTGACACTTTATACTGGAGTCATGATGCTGGAAATTCAGCTTTGCATCACAGATATAAATTATATTTTAAAGGATATTTAAATAGAAACCATTATTTTACATTCTAATAACATTTTGCAAGATTACAGTTTTTTTTTAATATATATACATACAAATAAACAACACCATGGTTACTATAGTTAATTCATGGTAACCACAATTTAACCATTAATCACAGATACACAGATACACAGATACACCGATAGATAGATAGATAGATAGATAGATAGATACTGTAGATGGATAGATGGATAGATAGATAGATAGATAGATAGATAGATAGATGGATAGATATATAGATAGATAGATAGATAGATAGATAGAGAGAGATAGATAGATAGATAGATGATAGATAGATAGATAGATAGATAGATATATAGATAGATGGATAGATAGATAGCCATTAATGAAGATAGCATGCATTAAAACTGTTTGCACTAGCTACATTTCACACAAACTACAATCCCACCCAAAAACTTAAAAATCCCTAAACTTTAAAAGTTTGTGGTGCAGATTATAACACTTCCAGTGGACCAGAAAGTCATGAGCATCATAAATGTGTTTATTGGGTGAATTTCTCGTTTTATATGCAGGACAGACACACACTTCAGTTCAGTGAGCTCATACTGCATTCACAGAGGTCATATGCTATAAATGAAATGAAATACAGTTGTTGGTTATAAGGACTTTGTGGATTACAATTCTGTGCGGTGATAAATACTTTTATTCTTAACTAAACATACAGTATCATGCACCTTTTCCCCAACTGACTCTCTCTCATTCTTTTAACACTTCAATGCCACCGTTAAATTCTAGCAGAGACTGATAAATAATGATCAATAAACTGCTCTCGGCAGTATGACACTATAACCAGTCGTTTCCAAAGCAAACAATGTAACGTTAGACCAGCGCTTAAAACAACATGAACTTGCTCACACAACCCAATTTATGCATAATGCAACACATTTCCAGGTGAAACAGAATATTTAACAAGAAAAAAAAATTACAAATGTCAAACTTATGAATCGTTTGCAATAGGACCAGGAACGTGTGCACCTTGTGCTGTGCTGAAAATCCCTAATTTGGTGTTTCTGGTCAAAAAAATAAATAAAAAATTGCTTGTAAATCTCTTATTATTTTATATTATCACTAAATCTCTGATTCAGTCTTTCGGTCAGCTATTCTCTTTTGGTATTTCAATTAGAACAGGTTTTGTATTTCTTTTTGGAACTGATTGATAGATCATAGGCCTTACTGATTTGAGCTCATTTTTAAATGAAAAAAGAATTATATGTGGATAATTTTGTCAGTGTTTACACAAAAACTTTACTCAGGTGCATGAGGCCTACGATCAGTCAGTTCCAAAAAGAAATTCAAAACCTGTTCTAATTGAAAGAAAACAAGTTAATAAAGACTGCATCAAGTTAAGAAAGATTTGGTAATAATATAGCATAAGAAATTTATAAGCAATGTTTTGTTTTCAAACTTTTTTAGGGGATCCTAAGGAAGTTCGAAAATGATTAAAATTCTTTGGGAAGTTGTTATGCCCAGTGTGAGTAAAGTCAGAAAGTTTTAGCCCAATGTGATTAAATTAATTTAGCATTTCAGGAAAAAAGAAAATCCAAAATCACCCAAACACAACATGAAATTAAATGGGGTGAATTTTGATTTTCTCAAAGTACATGTAAAAAACATCCTATGTCAGTTTCTCTTCTTCTCACATGCTGCAACTTTTCATGTTCTACGATTTTCATCTCTTTCTTTACTCTCTGGCATCCAGGGTCTCGAATCACTGGTATAATCTGTATGCATATATGGTGCATTACTACTACAGATCCTTGTGCTTGAACCGGCTTTGACAGGTTCGCCCCTCGCTCGATTTATTGGTGCATGTGGATGCAGGGCGGATGTAGACCTCTCAGTCAGGCATACTGTGTTATGGACCGGATTTGAAACTGCCTCAGCGCGGCTCTCGATTCACTTGGAGCACAACATTCTCTGTGGATGAAAACAGGGAAAGTGAACTTGCTGAGAAAACACTGCAATCATCCGAAACCCACAGCTTACTGCATGGAACGAATCAGTTTCACATTCATGTTGAGCGCTTTTGAGCAGCCAAGTTCATGGATGGTGAAAATATCAGAGCAATTTTACGATCATTTTCTGGGAATCGCAACGCGCCGTTGAATCCAGCGAGCTTTATCTCACGAGTGAGGTCATCAGCGAGCTGCCAAAGCCTGTTATTGTGCATGCATGGATGGATTAGAAAATGAACACTGTCAGTTTGTCAGCTGCGGTGAAAAAGGAATTAATTGATTTAAAAAGCCCTTCACAGTGACACACAAAACTCATGAGAAAGACAAAAGCTTTAAAGTTCACCTAAAAATCAAAACGTTGTCTTTGTTTACTCACCCTCATGTCCTTCCAAACCCATTTGACTTTCATTCTTCTGTTGAAAGATGAATTGAAAGCACATTTGAACGTGATTTGAGAGCTTTTTGGAGCTCGACAGCACCAGGCCTCAGATGAAAAAGATCATTCTGGACCTTCTGCAAAACATCACGGAGGAAAGAAGGTCACACGGCATGAGGGGGGAGTAAATGATGACATAATTTTCGTTTTTGGGCAAAGGGTTCCTTTAATGCTAAACAGATCAATTAAAAGCCCTGTCTTTATTTGTGTAATTGCCCAGTTTGTATCAGGCAGAAGGACACAATCAGGATGTTAAACGGGACTCCAGATCTCCAGCTGTTGTTCCTTATTTCTCATAACAGCGTTCTCTGGCTCCCAGATGGCCTGGATAGAGCACTAAACTCTGATCGCACAGTAACATCACCAGAAGAACACTACACAGAGATTTCTTAAACGAGTAGTTTACCTAAAAAAGAAAATTTGCTGAAAATCTATTCACCCTGCAGGCCATCCAAGATGTAGATGAGTTTGTATCTTCATCAGATTTGGAGAAATGCAGAATTTCATCACTTGCTCACCAATGCTGCTCAGCAGTGAATGGGTGCCGTCAGAATGAGAGTCCAAACGGCTGATAAAAACATCACAATAATCAACACCACTCCAGTCCTTCAGTTAACATCTTGTGAAGTGAAAAGCTGCATGTTTAAAAAAGAAACAAATCCATCAAGATGGTTTTATCTTCAAACTGTTGTTTCCAACTAAAATACGAGTCCTTTACCCATAACATTGTTTCTCCAGCAAAGTCATCTGAATCAGAAGAGAAATATGCAACGATTTTCAAGCAAAAACAGTCCAAAATGGTTCTAAACAAATTTGTGGGTATAGATTTTGATATGTGAGACAACAGAGGATGGGCTTTTCACTGATGGAAGCAATATGGATTATAAAGCAACGGTTTTAGTTAAAATGCCTAAATGATTGATTTTTGTCCTACAAATATACAGCTTTTGGCTTCACAAGACATTAATTAATGGACTGGAGTGGTGTGGATTATTGTGATGTTTTATCAGACTCTCATTCTGACGGCACCCATTCACTGCAGAGGATCCATTGGTGAGCAAGTGATGAGATGCTAAATTTCTCCAAATCTGTTCCCATGAAGAAACAAACTCCTCTACATCTTGGATGGCCTGGGGGTGAGTAGATTTTCAGTAAGCTTTCATTTTTGGGTGAACAATTCCTTTAACATGCTAAAAAATGAACTGAACATTTTCTAAGTAAAGTAAAGGGCACTAAACTTGCTTAGTATCTTTTTTCCTTTGCAATACAAGTCACAGATGTGTGTCAAAACCTTCATTGTAGAAATATTCTGGGTTCAATTCAGGTTAAATCTGTAAAATAAATGTTGTTTACCAATATTTTAGACCCTTCCTCTCAGTTAAAACCAAAGTAAAAACCATGTTTACAGTAATGGACTTCTATGGGGCGAGACATTTGGTAAAGTTTAGAAGCAGAAATGTGATGCTTGTATTTATAAATATTTATATCAACTGTTCCGTACAAAACAAAAGTGTCATTGAACAAAATTGATTCAAAATGTGTTACTGAATTGCAAGGAAACAAAAGGCATTGATATAATTTTAGGAATAATATCAAATTCCTACACTGTCAGAATATTTAATCTTCAAAATGGGTGAATCATGAATATCAGTTTATCCACTGAACATGCTTAAACAAATGTCAATATGGTTTAAAATGTTATTCACAATTTATGGAGGTTTCCTGACCTTAGTTCAATGCCCTTATACTGTACATAGGTACACAGAACATAATAAAACATAATAATAATAATATTTCTTCCTAGCATTCCCTATCGAATACCAATATATAAAGAATCAATAAACCCAAAATAAAAAAATAAAAAAATGTTCTATGTATTCTGAATACAGAAAAATATTTATTAAGTGGAATCACAAAATTCATTCAGTGACATTTAATACAATACATTTCCACCCCCCTGGAAACCTCCACAAGCAGTTTTACAGAATAAAACCTTAGTGAAATGGTAATGGAAAAATAAATACTAAAAGAAATGGTGAAGGGTTAGTTAAAATGTTTTAGCACCAAACACACATGCACACATTCCAGCTGTCTGAGTTCCAATTATAAATGTTTGTACAATTCATAAAGGCTGATTTGACATACAGTATTTACAATATTGTTTCTCAATCTAGAAATGGAGGCCCCAGTGCCAATGATTGCTCTGTTTTACATCGCAACACTTTTGTTCAGATTTCATTCAGTTCTGAAGTGTTTAGATTAAATTCCAGTGCCACATTAACATGAGTTAATCTCAGCTCTTTCCTCTGGCTCCAGCTGCAGAGCTGTAAACTGCAGATTTCCTCAGTTCAATTTTCATAGACTGGCTCTCAGAGCGTGACGCCGTGGGCAAGACCGCTTTCCCTGTTTTCATACCTTTTGACATGGGGATTCGTGTTGCTGCGGAGCGAGATGACTGCACATCCGTTCCGTGCTGAAAAAAAGGCAAAGGCAAATATGAGATCACATTTAGAGAGTGTTAATTTTTTTATTAACCACGTGTTTGTCATAGTAAGTGCATTTTGTGTTTGCATTTATGCAGACTAATTCTGTGTTTCTGAAAAGGAAAGTTTTTAACCTGTTTATAAAGGCATTAAATTGTCATTTATTTATGAAAAAAAAGCTTAAAGCAATATGAAATATAATTAAAAGAAATATATAGTTTAATATAATAAAATAAATAGGGTAGCCATTCATAAAAGTAAATATTTTATCCCGAAATGTTATTGTCTTTACAAAGTATAATCTTTTTTTTTTTTAATTATTCATTTATATTTTTATACTAATAAATACAATAAAATTAACTAATATATATATATATATATATATATATATATATTATATATAATTATAATATATATATATATATATATATATATATATATATATATATATATATTAATAGAAGGAATTTAATTTATATTCTTTAACTAATTTTTTCCCCTAATATTACAAACTGTTTAATATTCGCAAATGTAAAATGCAATATTTTATTATGCTGACAACTATTCTTTACAGTTGGTGCTTGATTTAGTAGGTTTTGGTAGGCAAGGATAGAAAGGTTATAGCCATGGTCTGGTCACACATTATTCGATTTTATAACAGGTTAAACGTGAGGGGACTGGTCAGTTTGTGCCACTGTTTAAAGGATTTGCTTGACAAGCTTTCTTGGGTGACAAGCACATCAGTACATTCCAGTGTTAGTTAGCACTAATGGATAGGGAGATCGAATTTGATTTGATCGATACCTTGAAAGAGAGCTATCTAGGGAGCAGACACCCCCTGATATCATTTTGAAACATTTCAGAAGCAACTGAAATATAAAAGATTGAATATGATCATTTTGTTTTAGGGACAAAATCACAAAGTATTAATTGTTAAATGACTATTCTTGTTGTCATTTGATGGCATATATGCACACTCACTTTTCTATCACAACATTCCGCATTTTCTAAAATCCAAACAGAAGGACAAACGCAGTGAATCTGGTACTCACCACAGATTGAGTAGACCTGGATGGGGCCGAGGTGATGGGGGTTATTGTGATGCTGCTGGTCATCTTGCCTTGGATCATGTTTCCAACATTAGCTGACGTCTGTCTGGGAGAGCGCAGAACTGTCCCTGTTGGCATCTCTCTGCTGTCTGAACTTACACCATTAGGCCAAACCATAACCGAGCCACTTCTGTCATCCTGAGGTTTCTTGAACCCTGGTGACCCCAGGTGGATGTGGATCTTGTTGTCCTCTGTGGTTATAATATTGGAGTTGTATTTCCGGATGGGCGTTGGAACCGTCTGCTTTTCAGGGGTCAACTTGAACACGGCCCTGCCAATGGTCATCTCATGGGGTTCTGGGGAGATGGATGTCTGGGAGACTGGAGTTGCGCTAATGGTTATGATGGACAGAGGAGAAGCAGGATGCTCCGAGTAGGAGCCTTTACCCTTCTCTGGAGATTTAGCTCTGGAGATGGCCGTTATAGTGACTGGAGATTTTGTCCGTTCAGCTGGCCCTTCATTGGTTTTGGACTTTGGCAGCATAGAAGTAGGAACGATTGTTATGCGTGGTTTCTGGAGTCCAAGAGTTGGGATGATGGTGGTACTGGAGAAGAAGTCCTCAGCACATGGACTGGTGATCTCCAACTTGGCAGTGCTGCTCTGATGGTCTGGAGTCACCTTAATATGAAGGGGCTGACCGGGTTTCTGAGACATGGTTAGTTCTGGTGATGTCCGTGATGTAGTCCCATTGACCTCATGGGTTGATGGAACTCCCTGAGTGATAGTAACCGCTTCTTTCTTCTTCATCCAAGGGTTCCAAGACTTCCTCGTCCCCAACTCTGCAGCCGCCGGCGGGTAACGGTCCAACACGTTTGGTTTCTTGAGACCTTTCTGCCTCAGATTACTCATGATGTGATTTTCCTCTAGAACAGACTTCTGGATGAACACAGCTGGAGTCTCGTCTTCGAAGTGTTCGTTCATGTCTGCGTCGGTCTGTACTGCAGTGGAAGTGAGAGGAACGTCCACAATCCTCCTTCCGTTCATGCTGGGTCTAAGGGCACGGCTGTAACGCTTCGTAGCTTCTAACTCTTTGGTTAGTTTGAGAACTTCTTGATTCATGTTTTTCTTTTTATCCTCCTCTTCGATGAACCGCTGCTGGAGAACCGTGTAGTCCACCTGAAGCTGAGATAATTGATCCTCCTTGTTCATGAGCTCATGAATCTTCTCTTTTAGAGCTTGGACATCAGCCTGAAGATCTCTCGTTTTGGCCTCCTCCATCTTGCAGCGTAGTCTCAGCTCAGCTTCTTGGCTTGCCATCTCTCCTTTTTCTATGGCCTTGTTCTTGGTGATCTGCGTCTTCATTTCCTCCAGGAGTTGGGAAAGGGCATTGGCTTTGTCTTGCTCGGTTCTGAACTTCTTCTCAAGCATGTCGTACTCGTCCTCTGTCTTCAACAAATCGCCCTCCACAACCTCAAGCTGTTTAAGTCGGTTCCTGAGTCTCTCAATCTCCATTGTGAGCTCTTTAACCTTGTTGTCCTCATCGGAATACCCAACTTTGTCTACATTATCTCTGTTTCTTGAAGATTCCCACTTAGCTTCCTCTTGCTTGTCCATTTTAGTTTGCATCTGGCACAACTTTAAACTGAGATCCTTTTGTTTCTCTTCTTCACTTGCAAGTTTAGATTTCAGGTCATCTTTCTCCTTGGTAAGAGCGGACACTTTCATCTCCATTTCGGACTTCAGTTTAAGAAGCTTCCTACTTTCCTCAATCAGCTTTTCTGTGACCTCCATGACTTTGCATTGCTCAGCTTTAAACAGTTTGTTTATCTCCTCACTTTTCTTCTCTTCCTGTTTGATTCGTTCTGCCATGTTCTTCCTCTCGTCCATTAGGATCACCGTGAATGACTTTAGTTTGGTCAAGTCGTCCTTTAAACCCATCTCAGCCTTTTCCATCCTCGATTCTGAGCACTCAAGTTCTTTGATATGGTTTTTAACTGTTTCCAGCTCACACGCCAAGCTCTTTGTCAAGGTTCTTTCTTTCTCCAGGTTGTTGTGAAGCTGGGCACATTCGGATTTGCTCACATTGAAAGCTCCCTCCAGTTTCTCCAGGTCCACCATCCTCTTCTGCAGTTTTTCAACCTCTAGTTTCAGCTCACGGCTGTGATTCTCCTCATCTTGGAGCCTCCTCTTTAGCTCCTTGCACTGCGCTTCTGTTTTCGTGATCTCCTCATCCTTGCCCTCCATTTCCAGAACTCTCTTCCGAAGGTTCTCCAGCTCAGCCATGAGGCTCGAGTTCCCACACTCCCCTCTGCTTATTTTGTCCCGCAGGTCCTGAAGGTCCTCCTCAGACTTCTGCAGCGTACGATTGGCCTCCTCCAGCTCCTCAATCCTGCGTGACATGCTGGCCAGCTTCAGACGCAGCTGTCGACTTTCAGACTCCTGCTTGGCCAGCTTGGTAGTCATCTCCTCATGTTCCTGTGAAGATTTGGAGGTCTTATGCTCTAGGTCGAACTCCAGTCTTTGGATCCTCTTACTGTCTTCTTTAGCTTTGCTGTTGATGAGCTCCAACTGCTGCTCTCTTTCATGTAGCTTCTTGCTGAGATCCTGGACCTTCTGTCTTTCCTGGTCAATCTGTTCAATGTGAAGCTGCCTTTCATCCACCAGCATCAGGGCAAATGATTTCAACTTAACCAGCTCCTCCCGAACTTTCTCAAGACGTTTGCTGTGATCCTTGTCCTTGCGAGCCTGGTATGCCTTCTCTTGCTCCAACAGTCTCTTGAGTCTGGTGAAATCAAAGAGAAAGAGGTTCAAATGGATTGATTCATATTCAAAATAAAGGTCAAATTGTACAGTCCCTTTCATTAAAGTTAATATAAAACAACAAAGAGAGAGGAAAGAGAGAGTCAACCATAGGGTATTTTATTATTGTGTGTGTGTGCCATCATATTGCCTTCTTGAAAGTGAATGAAAAACTCAGCAAAAAAAAGCTGTACAATTGTGAAGTAAGAGAACAGGAGCAAGCATGACCATGAAAAAAGCTATGAAAAAAGGAACAGTTTCTGAATGCTTTAGTGATATTCTCTGACAGTTGTTACTGAACATTTCATGCTTGCATGATCACAGAATCGAAACAGCTCACGGGCAGCTTGGCACGTCAACAGTAATAAGTTCCCACCTGGCAAAAAGTCTACAAGCACACCACAACAGAGGAATCTGTGCCAACAAGGGAACTTGAAGAAAAGTCTATGATGCTGGTGAATGTTTACACTGATCTAGCTCTGCGGGAGTCTCTCTGTCGAAAGGACCATGTCCTTTGCGAAATAAGTGCCAGACACTGAGTTTGCAGCATATTTCCTTCGTTATTCCATAATCTAATTTCCTAACCATGCGCTTTAACAGCAGTTAGACACTATAATATATCCAAAGAGATCCATGTAGGAATACTGTCAGCCTATTTGCATTTATTTCAAACTCACCATCTAGCTGGGAAGGAGTCCAGGTAGGTCCATGTCTAACATGTTTTTGAAGTTACTCTGCTCAAAGCATCACTGAACGGTTCTCTGCATTAACCATTAAATTCCAACCATGTCATGAGCGGAGTGAAAGGTGAATGTTGTGTGAAACTGCATTGCCCCACTTGCTGGTGAAATCATAGTAGCTGTCCTGCCCTTGTTTGGGCAAAGGAGGCGGAGCCATTAGAGAGCTTTTCACGCACTCTTTTCTCAGCTTTCCTCTCTTATTCTCTTCCCTGAGATTGAAGTCTGGATATTGTTTTAGGAAACAGTCAATTAGAGCCGTGGTCAATGCACTAAACCCTCTGTATCATTTCAAGGGTTCCCTTTCCATCTCATATAAACTATAAAATGACCCAATTACTTCCTTTCTCACATGCAACCAAAGTTCCCATGGGAACAGACAACAATGCAAGGGAAAAGCTTTGTTTTGTAAGAGAACAATGTCGCACTTTTGGGTCAGATGAAGCCCTGTCACTCCGAAATGCAACAAGAATGCAAATCTGAGACAGTAAATAAATGAATAAATAAAAAGGGAAAATGAAATATGTTATTACTCATCAAATAATAATAATTTCATTATTGCCCATAATTTGCTCATACTGGCAAAGGTTTAAGACAACAGCTGGGAAAATCTACTGAAATCATCAGATCCACTGTGACATGTGCACCGAGAGACTTATAAATCATAAATCATGTGAATGGTGATAGAATGACATCATTTTTTGGTGTCTAGTATAAATGTGCTTGTGATTTAAATTACAGCCTGAATATCAAGATCACATGAAACTTCCAGATGTAATTTTAATTGGTGATGGTTACTAACATACCTACAGTGAGAACGAAACTTTGATGTGCAACTCCAGACACAAATGATGTGCTATTGCTTCGAGCAATCAGACGTTCAATTTTCCTGGAGGATGATTAAACGGGTGAGAAAAATCCCCTAAATGTGTAAATTGGATTCCAACTTTTTAAAAGACCTTAACAACCACCTAGCAACAATCTAGAAAACCATAGCAAACACAAAACACACCCTTTTCTATGCCCTTTTTTTGTAAGATTTGTTACAAATGCTGGATTTTATATTGCTGTAAACATGAAGCGGCATTTGCTATGCATTTTACTTCTATAATTTGACATTTCCGAGTTAAACTGAATAGTAGAACAGTAGGCACTTGATTGTATCCATCAGGAATTATACATAACTCCTTATATATATATATATCAAAAGTTATATATATATATAGATATATATATATATATCAAAAGTTTAGGATCAGTAAGATTTTTTATTTTTTTGAAAGAAGTCTCTTATGCTCATCAAGGCTGCATTTATTTGATCGAAAACACAGAAAAAAACAGTCATATTTTGAAATATTATTGCAATTTAAAATAATGTTTTTCAATTTTAATATACTTATTTTAATTTACTATATAATTGATTTTTGTGATGCAAAGCTAAATTTTCAGCACCATTACTCCAGTCTTCAGTGTCATGATCCTTCAGAAATCATTCTGATATGCTGATTTATTATCAATGTTAGAAATGCGTAATATTTTTTGGAATCTGTGATACTTTGTTTCAGGATTCTTTGATTAGTAAAAATTAAGCATTTATTCAAAATAGACATTTTTGAAACAATATCGTTCAAAGGTTTGCCTCAGTGCATTGTTTTTTATTTTTATTCATTGGGAATATGTTAAATTGGTAAAAAGCAATAATATAAAGCCTTATATTGAGAGAAAAAAAAAATCTATAGCAGTTCTATCTAACTTTTTATTCATTGAAGAATAAAATATCACAGGTTCCAAAAAGGTTCATTCAGTTTACAATAAAGGAATATGTATATGTATTTTTGATTCCATGTTGACTTCATGAAACACAACACACTTGTTGATGGTAGAAGCATTAGTATCTGTCTTTCACTGACCTATATGTCAATCAAAGAACAAAACTAGTTGTCCTCATCAGATTACAGTCTTTCTTGAATGTGGGACTTCAATAGGAAAAACAGCAAGTGTAAATGTCATGTGAAAGAGAGAGGGGTAATTTGAGGAGGAATGGCATTGCGGAAGCTTCTAGAAGCTCAACACACAGCAGTTTTATATTCCTGGCGGGATTCCCCGTCATCGCCCAGCGCTTGTTCCCAGGTGGCACGGCGCTGGCGTGACCTCACCTGCTATGAATCTCTGAAATGAGAGAATTATGGAGGAATGTGCAAACACACGCAGGCTGGAGATGAGCGTGATAAGTGGAAGGAAGGAGTGCGACTGAACGGTGCCACTGCAACAAACTACACATAGTGTTTTTGAAGATTTGCCATGACTTTTTTTTTTTTTTTTTTTTTGACAAATCCATTTTAGCTCCATTTTAAAATTGCAGTACAAGAAAAATGAAAAATAAAAAAACATTCAATCTATATTTATACTATATTTACAGTCTTTCAAAATGCATGTGTAGAGCACCATAGAGTCCATCACAAATTTTCATTTGGAGACAACAGAGCATATTCCAGGTTAATTCAATTCAACACTTTTTTATTAAGAAGTTTTGAGCTAAAAAGTCAAGTTGAGGGTGGTAAATGGGAAGTCAGGGGACCGTGACTGTGGTGGACCACTATAGGGGTCTTATCAGAATATGAATGATCTCATTGTCTGTCAGGAATTGTTTGGAGTTTGCAGTTATGAGTCACCTGATTTTCCAAAGATAAATATATTGTTTAATAAATAATTTGAAAGTAGCATATGAGAGCTTTTCATAATATTAAATCAGAAAAACATACACTACCATCCAAAAGCTTGGGGCTCTGTTGATTTTAATTTTTTTAAATAAATACTTTTATTCAGCACCAATTTTCACTTAGAAATTGCTTGTAAATTTCACAATTACAAAGAAATTGCACATATCACATAAATGAAATTTTGAAGTAGAAAATATGAAATAGTATTTTCTTGTAAAACACACCGCAATAAACTTAGCAACGTTTGAAAAATCATTTTGTACAGTGTAGAAAATCACCTTTTAAAAACTTAAGTGATTTTTTGAATCAACTGTCAAACACGATACCATTAAAAATAAAAATCTCAATTATTATTTTTAATCTTGTTATTGTGTAATTTAACCATTTCAGGTAAGGATTATTATATTTCATTAAAACTAAATTCATTAAAATATATAGATCTTGATACTTTAAATAAAAGAAACATTAGCTAATATAGAATAACATTTAATTTATCGTGCATTAAAAAAAATGTAATAAAACTTAAATAAAAACAACATTAACCTTTAAAAAAAAAATTATACAAAATTACTAAAAATGTTGAATGAAAATAAAAAACTCAAAATACTAATAAAAAATACAATAGAATCTAAATGTTACTAAACTAACTGTTTCCAACTTTGTAAAGTCATGCTTCATTATATCCCTTTAAGAAAATGATCCTTGCATTTTTTCCACTTCATGAGCACATTTACTGAAAATCATGCGCACTGTTGACTGAAATGTCTGATTTATTCCTGTGGGATGTTGTGTAAAGCTTGTCTCCTCACCTCTCTCTCTCCTGCTCCAGCAGGTTGGTGAAATCATCGCTTTTGTTCATGAAGTCGACGTGTTTGCGCTTTTCGCTGTCCAGTTCGGTGACGGTGCGTCGGTGGCATTTCTCAGCTAAGAGCAGCTGCTCTAACATACGTCTGTACGTCTCACGCTGCTTCTCCTCCAAACGGTCCAGCTTTAGAGACAGAATGATTATCGCCATCATAAACTGTAAATTCAGGTTTAGAGATTAATAAGGCAGTGTTCCTCTCACCTCTAGCATAGGGATCTCATAGACGTCGTCTCTAATCAAGTCTCCGCTGGTCATCAGACTGTCTCTCTGCAGAGCTTGAAGAGGTTTGACTGGAACCGCAGATCCGTAATGAGCCTCCAGAACTTCAGGTCGTGTTCTCCCAGACTGCAGCATGTGGATAATGTCTTCACGGGCCTAAAGCATACGGTGTTTATCATATTCAGATGTCATGGTATTACTGTGAAACATGGTATGTTTTAAGAATATATACTACAATGAAAAAAATTTGATGTTGAAATAGTTTTCTACACCTTCTAACAATTGCAAAGAACATTGTAACACATTGAATTAAACTAAATTCTAAATATTTTCTTGTAAAACAATCACCAACAATCTTATCAATCAATAATTGTCAATCAGTAATAACGTAAATACATTTTTACAGTGTAAACTTACAAACATGCCTAAGCATTTGTTGTTTGCTGAATCAATCTGTTTAAAAACATGATAAAAATTAACTGGTTTTAATAAAAAATAATAATTAAAAAAAAATCCTGATGAAGTCATGCGACCGAAACGTCGACAATAAAAAAATAATTTGATATTTTTTTTTTTGCATAGATAGTGTGCGGGAGTTGTTTTTTTGCTTTTTAATAAAAAAAAATGACAATAATGTAAATATTTGAGAGGATTTTTTTCAAGGTTTTGCATTGAGCACCAGCAGGAGGCGCTGTATGCTTCCATAAAACCTAAACATTAACAACCGTAAGACACTGGCTATGTAAAGACCATCACACTATCATACTTCTTTTACAATTTTCTCACTAAATCATATGTATACTGTTTACATTTCTGTATGCACAGAAAAATGATTGGTAAAATGGGTTGGTAAAATTAAATTTTTTTTAAAGTCTCTTCTGGTCACCAAGTCAACCACTGTTTATATATTACTCCAGTCTTCAGTGTCACATGATGAAAATGCTATTTCAGTCTTTCACGTTTAATTCAATGTACTACTTGCCATTTCTGTGTAATTATTTGTGAAATTTACTAGCAATTTCCGAGAGAAAATTGTTTTAAAGAAAGTCCTATATCAAAATTTTCTTGTCAGCATGCAGGGAAACCTCACCTGAACCTCTCCCTCCATGACTCCCAGCAGATGGATGAGATCTTCTTTGGAGAGGTCCATCAGTGCGGCTCTCCTCTGCTGCATCTCGCCGGGCTTCTGAGGCTTTTGCAAAGTCCCAGAAACAGCCTTCTCCTCACTGCTGTCTTTTTCCTCCCGAGCTTTGCTTTTCTTCTTCATCAGCTCTTGTTTGCTTCTCTCTTTCTCAGTGCTGTGGATTTTCACGAGCGGCTTCAATGGTCTGTTCTCTGGCCCCTCCATATCGCTGCTCCTGGACCTCATCTTCACCTGCAGGTGCAAACAAATCCACAGATACTCCAGAGACAATCTCCTGAAAATATCACACAGTTAGAACAATAAAACATCTAATAGCTTTCAGCACACCGCAAGGTGTTCTTCCTCTGTATTTGTGTTTTACTTTCTAGTACAAATATCTACACATTCCTAAAACAAGATACATTTATTTGAGAAGTAAAATAACTCTGCCAACTGGTTAAGAAAAATAGGTTTACCTTAGAATTAATTAGATTTTTAAGACCCCATTGGCACATTCAAGATATAGATGTTTTTTTTTTTTTCATCAGAACATAGTAGGAGAAACTGATGATCTGCAGTGAATGGGTGCCGTCAGATAAAACAGCTGATAAAAACTTCACAATAATCCACAAGTAATCCGCACCACTCCAGTCCATCAGTTAACATCATGTGGAGTGAAAAGCTGCATGTTTGTAAGAAACAAATCCATCAAGACATTTTAACTTTAAACCATTTCTTCTGGACAAAATATGAGTCCATAATCCAAACACCCAGTGAAAAAGTCCATCTCCTGTTCTCTCTCACATCAAAATCCACCCACATGTTTGTCTAGAATGGTTTTTGCATGTAAACGGTGCTTCATCTGTTTTCTTCTCCAGACAACTTTTTCACTGGAGGTGAAAGTGTTATGGATTATGGACTATATTTTAGCTGGAATCAATGGTTTGAAAATGATGGATTTGTTTCTTCTCAAACAAACTGTTAACTGATGAACTGGAGTGGTGTGTATTAGTTGTGGATTATTGTGATGTTTTTATCAGCTGTTTGGACTCTCATTCTGACGGCACCCATTCACTGCAGAGCTTCCACTGGTGAGCAAGTGATGCAATGCTACATTTCTGTTCAGATGAAGAAACAAACTCTTCTAAAATGGACTGAGGATGAGTAAATGTTCAGCAAATGTTTATTTTGGGGTGAAGTAGTCCTTTATGTCATTTTGCATCTCAACTTAATGTATCTTGATTTAAGAATTTATAGATATTTGTACTGGGGAAAAAAAAGAAATTGATTATTTAGTTATTTGCAAGTGCAACTGTACAATATATAATGGATTTACATTGTCAAGGTACTTGCAATGATATATGTCTAAATCATGCAATTGCCAGGTTTTATAGTAATTTAACACCTTTTTTACAGTGTATGTTTCAATGAAGTAAAAATCAATCACTAGTGGACCCTTTTCACAAGACTCTCATATCAAATG